>NC_000069.6:51113725-51413725 GCF_000001635.26 Mus musculus | reverse complement strand
GGTCTAATTACAACATTGATCTGATTCATTCCCGAGTTAAAATGCACCTGTAAATAATAGTCTGACCACACAGTCAGTGACATGATAGCCTGAACTCAATAATAAAACACCTACAGTGATCACTACAATACAACAGATAGAAATTGCATGTGAGCTATGCTTTGAGTGCTCTTTGTGCTTCCAGGAAGTAACAGCCAAGGCTGTATGGCCCTGCACTACACTGCTGCTGACCTTGCATCCTTCTCTATCACTGTGGCTGAAGGGCTTCCTCCCACTGGGTGTGGTGGCGCACATGTGTAATCCCAGAGCTGGGGAGGCCAGGGCAGAAGGACTTGAAGGATGAATTAGCAAAGCATGCAGGATGATTGCCTGGAGTGGGAGAGCAGGGGCCAGTCTGGACATGCTGTTAATAGAAAAGCATCAGAAAAGCTTCTGACTTCTTGTTTAATAAAAATTTGCATAAACAAGAAGCCATTCTTCAGGTCCTGAGCTTGATCTATGGACTTTATGTATCTACTGTTTTCTTCTCATCCCAACTCTTGCTCTCCCTCCCCCAACCCCCACCCCACCCCAACTTGAACACATGTCTCTTCGTGGAAAGATCCAGTGCTGAAACTGTTTTCTAGCTGCTACCTCAAATCCCCTCTTACCTAGGTCACAAATAGGGTTTTTAGCATTTAAATTCAAGACATGGTTTAAATGAATTTTATGAAAGACATGTACCAAACTATATGATAGCTATTAGCTTCTTGTTGGATTCTTTTTCAAGATGGGAGTTTCATCCACAGCTGCCTCCCCCCAACTGTAGGGGCCCATTGAGCTCTAACATGCTGAGAATGGTACCTTCATACTTCATTGCTTCCCCCAAATATACACTAGTAAAAGGACACAGGGATCAAAGCTCTGAGTACCAACTGGACTTTCCCAGCATGGATCCTGAAGTTAGTGATGGGCTTACTGGTTCTGTGTACTCCTACAAGCCGCGGCTTCTGTTTCAACTTGTTGAAGACTAGCAAAAGCTGTGTCAGGACAAGCTCTGGCGAGATGGTGAAGAAAGCATATCCAACTGCCAGGTTGCTGAGTGGACAAGAAGCCGCCAGTGAGCTGAGAGCCAACAACTGATTCAGCGCATTAGTAGGCTGGTTTGCTTACTTGTGCATTAGTCCAGCAGGCTCAAACCAGGTTACAAACCAAAGTAACTCACGCTTCAGTAACGTGTTTAGCCATCATTTGAGTTTTAAGATGAACCACAAAGCACAATAGAATTATTTTGCCTTCTATCAATAATTTTCTATTTTCCCCTGCTTTTCTTTTTAAATGCATTTATTTATTTAGTGTGGGTATATGCACATTGTGTGTACGTGCATGCTTGTCAAAGCACCCATGTGGAAATCAGGAGAAAACTAGTAGAAGTCTGATCTCTCCTTCTACCGTGTGGCAACTGAACTCAAGTCACCAGGCTTGGCAGTAAGTGCCTTTACTCTGAGTTATCTTTTTGGTTGCACCTTTTTTTCTTTTATAAAATAGGGTTTTACATCTTAGAAACCTAGGCTGACCTGGGACTCACTATGAAGCCCAAACTACCTTCAAAATTGAGGCACTCCTGCCTCAGCTACCCAAGAGCTGGGATTAGATATGAGTTATCTCATTCAGCTGAAGACTTTTTCATTTTAATGAAAAGATTTTAGGAGCTGGAGAGATGGCTCAGCGGTTAAGAGCACTGACTGCATTTCCAGATGTTTTGAGTTCAATTCCCAGCACCCACTTGGTGGCTCACAACCATCTATCATGTGATCTGATGTCCTCTGATGGAGTGCTGGTATACAAGCAGATAGGCCACTAGTACATAAAATAAATCTTAAAGAAAAAAAAAGAACTTAATACTGCTAAAAGTACATAGAAAACTGCTAACACTTATTTTGCTAAGAAAATGGACCTAAACAGCTTTAGGTTTTAGCAAATCACTTTTCTGGGCAAGATTGTATCATCTGTAGGCTAGAGAGATGGCTCAACTGTTAAGAACCCATACCTCCCTAACAGAGACATGAGCTTGGTTCCCAGCACCCACCTGAGTTGTCACACAGCCAGCTATAAGTCCAGCTCCAGAGAAATGGTAGCCACTTCTGGTCCTCAACAGGAGCTTCATTCTTAGACCCTTACCACCACCACATGCACACAAGACTAGAAATCTTTAAAAAGTAAAAAGAACCTATACTTTTTTTAAATGGTCTTTGGACACCAGGTAGTATTAAGAATCCAGAGAAACATAATCTTGATCGATTGCACAACAGAAAAACCAGCTAAGCTGGGCAGTGGTGGCTCACGCCTTTAGTCCCAGCACTCGGGAGGCAGAGGCAGGCAGATTTCTGAGTTCAAGGCCAGCCTGGTCTACAGAGTGAGTTCCAGGACAGCCAGGGCAACACAGAGAAACCCTGTCTGAAAAAAAAAAACAACAAAACCAACCCAAACAAACAGCTAATTGGGGGTAGAAAGATGGCTCAGCAGCTAAAAGCACTGACTGTCCTTCCAGAGGTTCTGAGAGTTCAATTCCCAGCAACCACATGGTGACTCAAAACCATCTCTAATGGGATCCAATGCCCTCTTTTGATGTGTCTGAAGAGAGGGACAGTGTACCCACATACATAAAATAAATAAATCTTAAAAACCAATAGCCAGGCGTGGTGGCGCACGCCTTTAGTCCCAGCACTTGGGAGGCAGAGGCAGGTGGATTTCTGAGTTCGAGGCCAGCCTGGTCTATAAAGTGAGTTCCAGGACAGCCAGGGCTATACAGAGAAACCCTGTCTCAAACAAACAAACAAACAAACAAACAAACAAAAAACCACCCCACCCCACCCCAGCTAGTCATGGTCTGGAGAGATGGCTCAGCAGTTAAGAGTGTGTCTTGCTCTTGCAGAGGACCTGGGTTTTCCTACCACCCAGATCACACCAGACAACTCACAGGGGGATCCAGGACCCTCTTCTGCCCTCCATGGACATGTGTGGGCACTGATGCACTTGACAAGCAGGAGCAAACACACATAAAAATAAATAAAAATCTTTAAACCAGCTGATTAACCAGGGTGAGCAACGCTGCTGACCTTCCAGGCACCTGCACACATGCACATACCACGATGTAAGCCTACGCATAAAAACCAGCTTTTTAGAAAAGTATGTATTTATTTATATGAGTATCCTGTAGCTGTCTTCAGACCCACACAAGAAGAGGGCATCAGATCCCATTACAGATAGTTGCGAGCCACCATGTGGTTGCTGGGAATTGAACTCAGGACCTCTGGAAGAGTGCAGTCAGAGCACCGATGTGCCATCTCTCCAGCCCAACAGTTTTGGTTTTTTATATTTTAAAGAATAGTGACTTGAGGCTGGAGAGATAGCTCAGTGGTTAGAAGCACCAGCTGCTCTTCCAGAAGACCCAGATTCCACTCCCAGCACCCATATGGCAGCTCACAACTGCCTGGAACGCCTGTTCCAGGGAATCTGACACTCTCATGCAGAGATACATACAGTCAAAACAGCAATGTTCTTAAAATAAAAATAAATTATTTAAAAAGAAAACAGTGTCTTGAATAGGCAAACTGGGCATTTAGTACTTTCAGATAACACCTAAACTTCCCAACTATCCTACAAGGATAAGTTTTACGTTATCAATAGACAACTATAGTAGAGATTAAGTAACAACTAAAGAATATATTGTTGAAATGTAGTATACCCAAATGGTACAGAGACATGACCGTTTGAATCTTGTTCTATATAGGCTCCTGGCATTATAGCCAATCCCATTGTTAAGTGAGCTAATGGACTCTAGATCTAGAGTTCTGAGGACCACACACTGGATGCCTCTGCCATCTGAACCAGTCAGATCACTGTCATCTAACATCTATAAAAATTTTTTTTAAAGATTTACTTATTTGTTTTATGTAAGTACACTGTCACTGTCTTCAAATACACCAGAAGAGGGCATGGGATCCCATTACAGAGGGTTGTGAGCCACCATGTGGTTGCTGGAAATTGAACTCAGGACCTCTGGATGGCTAAGCAGTGCTATTAATTGCTTAGCCATCTCTCCAGCCTCCATATATAAGAATTTTATCAGGGCCTGGTGACAAAGGTCTATAATCCCAGCTCCTCAGGAGGCAGGAAGATCAAGTGCATGGGAACCTTAGCGAGACCCTTTCTCAAAAAGTTAAAAAAAAAAACAAAAACAAAAAAAAAAAAACTATGTGGGGCTATGTAGCTCAGTGGTAAGGCACTTGACGGCGATGTAGGATTCCACCCCGATGAATAACAGAACCTACCTCATAGGACTGAGAGGAATCAATGTGATTTTGAGTATAAGTGGATTTTAGGAACTGTTAAGAGCCTTTGCAAATACAAAGTTCCCTTCGTCAACAAGTTTATCTTTGAGCACATCTCTTAGTAGATGCTAATAATCACAGCACATCCTACAGTCACTGTAATGACTCGTGTAAAGCACACGAGTTTTTGGCTGACAAACGAACTCTGTAGTAAACCTGACCAGCACCCTGGAGATGGACAAACTGCTTTCCCAGCCCCAACCCTCTTCGTACCCTTTGTTTTATTCACAGCCCACTAAGTCCGGGTTCTTGGGAACCTTGTACTGAATGAAGGTAGGAGTCTGGCCCACCTGCGAGTCCCAGTTCTGCTGCCAGGGGGCGCTGCGCTCTGCGCCACCAACCGGAGATGCGCGCGCAGGGAGAAGGCGGTGCCAGCTCGGCCAAACGAGCAACCCGAGAAGAGGCGGAGCCTGCGGAACAAGATGGCGCCGTCCGTAGTGCTGCGCTCGTTTTCGCGGCTGCTGGCCCCCGCCCGGCTGCCGAGCTGCTGTGAGTGTCTTTTCAGAGCCCATTCGGCCCTCAGCCTAGCCCTCATCCAACACGAGCCACCCTGGAATCTCCGGAGGAGGAGGAGGTCGCGGTCCAGGCCGACCTGCAGTGACCTTCACTGGCCGCGAGCCGGGTTCTCCACTCATCATTAGCCGTCAGCTTTCCTCCAGGCTAAACCCTGACCTCTGCGAATGGATTTTGAGTCTTTTTGTCCCAGGCTTTTCAATGTCTGGGAGACCCTTCCGGGGCTGCCTCCCAACCTCCCACTCCAGAGCCTATGAGGGCCGACGAGGCTTTAACCCAAGCTTTGAAGGCGCCCTGAGTACCAAGGACGACCTTCTGTCTCTGCTGGTGTCCCCGAACAAATTACTTAGGTTCTTTGAACTATGTTTCCTTGACTCTTTAAATTGGGGACGAACAGATAGAGGACAAATGACAACAAAGCCGTAGTGGAGCGCGCCTGGAATCCCAGCCCGGTGGAAGTGGAGACAGGCAATCAGGAATTCAGGGCCAGCCCGCACTACAAGAACCTCTATCTCAAAAATTACATCACTAGTATATGTTAGATATTCCTCGCAGACATCAATAAAACACATATTCTCTTTCCTTTTTCAGCTTCAACACGGTCGAAGTTCTATGTCCGGGAGCCAGTCAATGCCAAACCTAACTGGTTGGCAGTTGGACTGTCCGTGGGCGCCTCGGTTTTCATGTGGATTTATGTGAGTACCGTACTCACCGAGTCCCCTGGAGCTGAAGTTACAGACATTTCTGAGCTGCTTGTTGTTGGTCCTGGGGACCAAACTTGGGTCCTTTGCAAGCAGTACATGCTCTTAACTGCCAAGCCATCTCTGCGGCTCCAAGTTCATCTACATTTTTGAAAGTTTTTCCTGATGGAAGGCTTAATTGCTGCGGAGATCATTAAGGATTGAAATTAGGTCTTTGATTCCCAAGAATCTTATCATTGCATTAGTCATTGTTCTAGTTACACAGTCTGTCAGACTGTGGTTCTAAGAAAGTAGCTGCTCTCTGACTTCTAATTAACATACACAGAGGTGAGGGTTGGTCATTTAATCACAGTGTGAGGCTTCTAAGGTTGGAAGGACAGCATACTGTATTTAGACATTGCATACACACACACACACACACACACACACACACACAGAGGTACACAAAAGTATAGCATATACTTATCAGCCAGCCTACAACACACTCAACAGCTAGAGTGTCACTTCTTATAATTCCATATGCTTTCCACTGTATCATTCTCAAATTTAATGTCAGGCTGTGGCCAACAAATTATTCCACTAATAATTTTTGAATTTGAATTTCTTACCTTTTTAGTTGTTTTAATCCACCCAATTTCTCTCATGAAACATAAGGATCTCTACTTGGTTTCTTGGTCTTTAAGCTGCTGGAAGCTCACATTTCTAATTTTAACCATTATCTTGTAGCTCATCCAAACACACAATGAAGATGTTTTGGAGTATAAAAGAAGAAATGGATTGGAATAAACTTTGGAAATAATACAGTAAGTACAGTTATAGAGGACATAGATTATGGAAGTTTATCTGTGTGTTTGTGAATGAGGCAGGGTCCCACTCCAAGGACACATGCCTTTTTTAGTTCTAGCACTAGAGGGCTAGAGGGAGGCAGGTCTCTCTGAGGCCATCCTGGTTTAAGTAGTGAGTTCTAGGACATCCAGGGCTAAGTAAAGAGACCCTGCATCAAAAGAGAGACTGAGTCTCACTGCATAGCCTTGAACGCATTATATAGACTAGGATCCACCTGCCTCTGCCTCCGAAGTGCTGAGATTTAAGGAGTGTGCCTGCAGGGTGACACCAGTACTGGATGAGGCCATGCAAACCTGTAATGCGAGTACTGCAGAAACTGTGGCAAGGAGATGCTGAATCTGAGGCTAGCCTGGTCTGCACATCAAGACCCAGTCCCAAACAAAGACAGCAGGGAAATCAACAGTAACCACACCACATTGAGTCACATCTTCTTCACTGGTACTTTACGCTTTGTTTCATAGCACTTGGGACAAGCTGGCATCATTTGCGTGTGCTTCCTAATGTCTGTTTGCTGTTCTTATACTTGAACGTGACTTTCTTCTGTATTAATGTTCACGTTCTCAAACTGTCCTGAATGCCCAGCCATCTTAGGAGTTTAGTATTTGTAGGACAAATGACTGTATAGAGGCAGCGGATTCAGGATTTTTTTTTCTGCGTGGCCATGTTATGATTGTCACTACAGCTAGCATCCACTGAGGAGCTCAGGTAAAACCTAATATGAATGATTTAAGAGAGAAGATTTGTGAGTATGTTTGTGCACGCGTGTGTCACACAAAGCATATATATATCACTTAAAGTATATGCTTTATTTCTGAAAATTATTTGAAAGGAGTTCTTGATAAAGTGAAATCCCTCGTTACAATTAATCGTATCTTCTAGACTGAGGAGTTAGCTCAGTGGTTAAAGCAACGCCACATAAGCCTGAGGACCAGAGCTCAGATGCTCAGGAGGCATAGCATCCACGTGGAATTCCAAAACTCTGGAAGTGGACAGAGGATTCCCAGGATAAGATGGCTAATCATATTAGCCACTGGGGAGCTCTGGGGCCAATCAAGAAACCCTGCCTCAATGAATAAGGGGAAAAGCCATTGATAGACACCCCCAGCATCCGCCTGGGGCCTTCCTGTTGCTGTGCACACATGCAGACATGCACATGCACCACACACAAAATATGTCAGTTTCCATGGGTTACACTGATAAAAATACCTTGTATCTGCTAGATAATAAACATAGTAATCACAACACACATTTTCTTTATCTAAGAACTCTGAAATTTAACACTTTAGAATTTATTGTCCAAGTCTTCTGCTGCTTTTTTATACCACTTTGCCCATTTCAGTACTTATGCTATGGATCTAAAATTAAGTACTGAGGGTTTGTTTTTTGGTTTTTTTTTTTTTTTTTTTTGAGACAGGGTTTCTCTGTGTAGCCCTGGCTGTCCTGGAACTCACTTTGTAGACCAGGCTGGTCTCGAACTCAGAAATCCGCCTGCCTCTGCCTCCCGAGTGCTGGGATTAAAGGTGTGCGCCACCAAGCCCGGCTCTGATATTATTTAATAGATATATTTTCTAGATTTTTTTTCTGATGCTTTAAGATGAATTATTCAGAGATGTCAGTTTTAAGATTATCTGATCAGTCCCTTGGTTGGTTGTTGTTTTTCCCTCTTCTTGTAGGTCAGCTTCATGTGATGATCACAGTCCTTCCTCTGGATTCACCCTCAGTGACGGATGTGAGAAAAGAGTTACATGCGAATATGAGTCAGTCAACACGTTTTGCATGGTTAAGTTAAAGAAATAAAAATACTCGCGCTCCTCATGTGTAGACGGAGTCACTGGTCAGTGCTGATGGACTCTTACTTGTTTTGTTTTGTTTTGTTTCCAAGACAGGGTTTCTCTGTGTAGCCCTGACTGTCCTGGAACTCACTTTGTAGACCAGGCTGGTCTCGAACTCAGAAATCCGCCTGCCTCTGCCTCCCAAGTGCTGGGATTAAAGGCGTTCACCACCATGCCCAGCTAGCACAGAATTCTTGAAGCCCTGGGTTTAATCACATGAATGAAAATTGTAAAAAGGCTAGAGAGTAGATGTACTTTAAAATGATTTATTATCTAAGCCTTCCTTGCACAGTGTCTTTGGATGTCATTCTGGACATAAATTCAAAATTACAGTATTTGAGATTAGATATACAAATGCTATGAAAAATCAAAAATAATACCAACTTTCCTTATGTCAGTTTGGAGTCCTGATAGAGTGAGTAGTAAAACTTGACAGATTATAGACCAATCTCATGTAAATGCAGTAACTAGAGAAAGATCTATGATAGGAAGAAAGACAATTATTAGGGTCCAAGAATTGCCGAAAAAATAATACCCTAGCCTCAAATAGCATGCAAAAGTAGAGAGTGTTAGCTGAATTTCCCACATGCAGGGGTCTCCCATGGAGATCCCTGGTGGACTTGTAGGCCCGGCTTTTATTGTCAGTTAGGGGAATGCTCTTAGGGATTGGTTCTAATGTTTTGATTTAATTGGGAATCTTTGTGTCCAAATCCTGAAGGTCCTTGTCCCCAATTGTTTTTTGATTGATCAATAAAGATGCCAGCGGCCAATGGCTAGGCAAAGGAAGACAGGGTGGAACCTTTAGATTTTTGTTTTTTTGTTTTTTCCAGACAGGGTTTCTCTGTGTAGCCTTGGCTGTCCTGGAACTCACTCTGTAGACCAGGCTGGCCTTGAACTCGGAGATCCACCTGCCTCCCAAATGCTAGGATTAAAGGTGTGTGCCGCCACGCCCAGCTACCTTTAGATTGGGCCTGGGGTAGCAGGGGAAGGTTTAAGAGTGCCCAGCCTTTGAGGTAGCCAAGCCATTTTAAAATTAACTGGTGTGTGTGTGTGTGTGTGTGTGTGTGTGTGTGTGTGTGTGTGTGTGTGTGTGTGTGTGTGTCTTCTGGTGAGTGCACACGTACGACCTGCCAGGAGCCAAAGCAGTGTGCCTGAACTGGCCTCTACAGAACTCTAGGGAGGAGTGTGTGCCCCTTTACCTTGGTGGGTTAGCTCTCTCTGGGCGCTCTGACTGAGTCTACAATTCCTCAGGCTCTGGAGACCTCCCTGGGGGATTGATTAGTCACTCTAGCTACCTGTTCTTTTTGTTTTGTTTTGTTTTGTTTTGTTTTGTTTTGTTTTGTTTTGTTTTGTTTTGTTTTTGGAGACGGTTTCTCTGTATAGCCCTGGCTATCCTGGAACTCACTTTGTAGACCAGGCTGGCCTCCAACTCAGAAATCCGCCTGCCTCTGCCTCCTGAGTGCCCAGCTTTCTAGCTACCTATTCTTACTTCAGACCAGATGACAACAAGGTGTTCTCAGATCAACTACATGCAGCTGTGTTTGGCTGACCACTGGTTCCAGCATCCAGGTTCTCATTTCTGGGAAACAGAAACTTGGGCCCGAGTCTCCCAAACTGCCAGTTTGCAGTCTGTCATGGAGTCAGCCTGGCTCTGGCTAATTTTGTCCTCTCAACTCCAATATAGGCATATATGTTAGACTCCATAGCAAAGGGAGTTAAAATTGCAGGTGAAGCTAGGGTTGCCAGTAGTCTATCCTTGAGGTAAAATTACCCTGGAGTATTCAGTTGAGCCTAGTGTCATGACAAGGGTCTTTCTAAGTGGATGTATGAAGTCTAACCACTGGAGTGTGTGCTATTCTGTTTAAGTTTTGTACAAATGACCAATCTAGGGCCTTACACGTGTCGCACAAGCACCCCCTTAGCTCTGTCTTCACCATTTCCGGGTTTGAAGGAGATCAAGAGCCAAGAAATATCAAGGAACAACGTGAATGTTCCTGGTGAAAGTAAGACGCACCCATAAAACTTCTAAGGTAATAAATGTGTAGTGTTTCAGGTTGCTTCATTTGTTAGAGCACCTATAAGAAACTGGTGGGATCACATAGAAATTGAGGCCAAAAAGTCACTTAACTCGCCCTACGGCTGCTCTGAAAAGCCATCTTTGCGCTGTTCCCAGGTCATGCAGCCACTTTCGCTGCCCACCGACTCCTCTAATGCGGACTCCGGCAGCTTTCTCGCCAGAGTCCTCGAACTCGACTAATTTCTTACTCGCAGCATCAGACCACCAGCATGCCCCATCAAGTCAGACGCGGCAGTGGACACCAGCTCTGAGACCACCACCAAGGACTTGAAGGAGGAGGGCGTTGTAGAGGAGGCAGAGAATGGTACCTGCCAATAGGAACGCTCTAAATGAGGAAAATGGTGAGCAGGAGGCAGACAACGAGGTAGATGAAGAAGAGGAGGAAGGGGAGGAGGAGGAGGAGAGGAGGAGGAAGGTGACGGGGAGGAAGAGGATGGGATGAAGATGAGGAAGCTGAGGCTCCGACGGGCAAGCGGGTAGCTGAGTCTGATGAGGATAATGATGTCGACGCCAAGAAGCAGAAGACTAAGGAGGATGACTAGACAGCAAAAGGAAAAGCTAACCTTACACACTGCGACCAGTTCACGTGGTCACCTTAGAGCAGAGAAGCACAGCAGGCAGTGGCACCCACAGGTGACATGCGCTCTCCACGCCCCCACCAAAACCACAACATGAACTGGCAACGTGGGAAATAAAAAGAATCAGAACTTCCCAGACCCTGCTTTTTTTTTTCTTAAAAATACTTTAAAAGGAAAATGTGTTGGTATTTTTTATTTACATTTTATATTTGGGTACATATTGTTAGGGGTCAGCTATTTTTAACGATAACGGGTGATCAAACAAGCCTTCAGAGCGTTTTCTGTCCTACTTCGGACTTTACTTGTGGTGTGACCATGTTCATTATAATCTCAAAGGAGAAAAAAAACCTAGTTAAAACAACAACAAGCAATCTTATTCGGAGCACTCCAGTAACTTTCTTTTCTTTTCTTTTCTTTTTTTTTAAGATTTATTTATTATTATAAGTACACTGTAGCTGTCTTCAGATGCACCAGAAGAGGGCGTCAGATCTCATTACGGATGGTTGTGAGCCACCATGTGGTTGCTGGGTTTTGAACTCAAGAGCAGTCCGTGCTCTTAACCACTGAGCCATCTCTCCAGCCCTCCAGTAACTTTCTGTGTGTGTACCTAGCTGTACTATAAGTAGTTGGTTTGTATAAGATGGTTTTAAAAGGCCAAAGATAAAAAGGTTTTTTCCTTTTTTTTTTTTTTTTTTGTCTATGAAGTTGCTGTTTATTTTATTTTATTTTGGTTTTTCAAGACAGGGTTGCTCTGTAGCCCTGGCTGTCCTGGAACTCACTCTGTAGACCAGGCTGGCCTTGAACTCAGAGATCCACCTGCCTCTATCTCTCAAGTGCTCAGATTAAAAGCATGCACCACCACTGCCCGGCTGTTTTTTGGTTTTTGGTTTTTTTTGGTTTTTTTGGCCTGTTTGATGTATGTGTGAAATTATGTCCAACAATAAACCAGAATTTTATCTTGCGGAGTTATTTTTAAAAAAAAAAGTCAGTTAACTCCAAATTAGTAGCACTTGTCAAATAAATAAAATAAAATGAAAAATGGGCACTTTAAAAACCTTATTGCTGGCCAGGCGTGGTGGCACATGCCTTTAATACCAGCACTCGGGAGGCAGTGGCAGGCGGGTTTCTGAGTTCGAGCCAGCCTGGTCTACAAAGTGAATTCCAGGACAGCCAGAGCTATACAGAGAAACCCTGTTTCCAAACAACCAAAAAAAAAAAAATGCTGGGCTGGAGAGATGTCTCAGCTGTTAAGAACACTAACAGCTCTTCCAGAGGTCCTGAGTTCAAATCCCAGCAACCACATGGTGGCTCACAACCATCCTTAACAAGATCTGACTCCCTCTTCTGGATTGTCTGAAGACAGCTACAGTGTACTTACATATAATAAATAAATAAATCTTTAAAAAAGCAACAACAACACAAGCCCTTGTCGCTTAGCCGTGGTGGTGCACACCTTTATTCTCAGCCCTCAGGAGGCAGAGACAGGCAGATTTCTGTGAGTTCCAGGCCATCTTAGGCTAAAAAGCAAGTTTTAGTACAGCCAAGGCTACGGAGAAAACCTGTTTAAAAAAACAACAACCACAAAAAAAAAAATTC
This sequence comes from Mus musculus, assembly GCF_000001635.26. Classification (NCBI taxonomy): domain Eukaryota; kingdom Metazoa; phylum Chordata; class Mammalia; order Rodentia; family Muridae; genus Mus; species Mus musculus. The sequence goes on along the minus strand of NC_000069.6, from coordinate 51,401,209 downwards.
ATCTCTAAAGAGTCCAGAAAACATCAAGACACCTGCAACATTGGAGACGGCAAGTTTTCATCAAAAGTAAAGTCTATTTTAGTAAACAGAATCTCCTCCGTGGCAGGTTTTCAGTGCACTTACCGTGTATGATCCAATCCTTTCTCTTGAGTTTATCCACTTTCACTTTAGAGGGAGCCATTCCTGACAATGTGGGCTGTGGGATAGAACCTTTTACCATAAGGAAAGCACTCTGTAAGTCCAGCTCTCAGGACGCTAATGCCAGAGGCTTGTGGACTCGAAGCCAGTGAATCTCTGCCTCAGGAAGAAGGAAAAGGAGTATTAACTATGCTGAATATGCATTTGCATCCTTCCTCGGAGGCAGACACAGACACAGAGGCTGCCCACGTGGGAAAGAGCAAGCACATCGTGCCAGGGTTTACACCTCAAAAATCAAGAGCATCAGCAAGAATCATTCTGATTCAGCCGGGCGGTGGTGGTGCACGCCTTTAATCCCAGCACTCCGGAGGCAGAAGTAGACGGATCTCTATGTGCTCGCAAGGTCAGTCTAGTCTACAAATCGGGTTCCAGGACAGCCAAAGAAACCCTTTCTTGGTGGGAAAAATCATTCTAGATTCCCGAAAGAACTTAGATCAAAGGATTTTATTTATTTATTTATTTTTATTTTATTTTATTTTATTTTTGAGTCTTACTGTGTAGCTCTAACTCTGGTTGGTCTGACGCTCCCAAGGTAGAGAAGGCTGACCTTAAACTCACAGATCCACTCTCATGATTATGTGCATTTATGGCTTATAAATGCACATAATCATGAGAGTGGATCTGTGAGTTTAAGGAGACAACAAAAGCTAAAAAACTCAGGGCATGGCTCCACCCATACCATGGTTTCAGATATCTGGTCTCAAGCTAGAATTTAGCATGATGTTGTCTTCAAAAAATAAATAAATAAATAAACAAACAAACAAACTAATTAATTAATTAATTAAATTAAAAAAAAACTTTCCTCCGCCCCCAAAAAACTTTCAATTGTTTATACCTTTAAAAAAGAGTTATTTATTTATTTATATGAGTACACTGTCTTCAGACACACCAGAAGAGTTCATGGGATCCCATTACAGATGGTTCTGAGCCACCATGTGGTTTCTGGGATTTGAACTCAGAACCTTCGGAAGAGCAGTCAGTGCTCTTAACCGCTGAGACATCTCTCCAGCCCATGTTTCTAGCTTTTTTATATTGTCTATTTTTTATTTTATGTACATTGATGTTTTGCTTGCATGTGTGTCTCTGTGTTGATGGTGTCAGATTCCCCTGGAATTAAACTTGTTAGACAGTTGGGAGCTGCTATGTGGATGCTGGAAATTGAACCCAGGTCCTCTAGAAAGGCAGCCAGTCCACTTTACCCCTGAGCCATCTCTCCAGCCTTTTAAAGAAATGTTTCTGTGTCTCTCCCTGTGCAGGCGGTAAGAAAGTCGTGAACTACCTGATGGGGTGTCTGAGAACCAAGCTCTGGTCCTCTGGAAGAGCAGCAAACACTCCTATCCACTGAGCCGTGTCTCCAGCTTCCGGTTCTGGCATTCTACAGAGTCTAGGAAATGATTTGTTTTTTAAAGTGCATTTATTTAAGTGTGGAGGAGCACTGTGTTTGGGTGTGAGAGAAAAAATAAAGAAAAGGAAAGAAAAGGAAATGACTGCTCCTCAGTAAGGTAGAGGAGAAAGTTTACTATAGACACGAGGGAAAGTGTAGCCAGAGGCAGACACATTTCAGAGAATCCAGAATGGTCATGACCTTAAGCCTGGTGAGGACAGAGGAGAGGGGAAGGGAGAGGGAGGGGGCAGAGAGACAGGGAGAGAGGGGAGGGAAAGGGCAAGAGGAGAGAGGTGCAACAGCCAAGAGACCAAAGATACAAAAGGGGCGTGTAACCAAAATGTCTGGATTATATAAGACAGAGCCTCTGGGGGAGAACAGCTAAGCCTCTAGAAAAGGCTGGACAGTTGGGGGTGGGATGGGGTGGTGGGGTTCGGATGCTGGGAGAATCGGGAGGCCCGGTGTGCTTTGATATGTTAAATATGCACCTCAGCCATTTGTCCCGGGTTTGAAACATGGATGTGACAGGAAGCATTTGCGAACTCCAAAAGACCACCAAGGAGCCATTTTCAATGTAATAGCATTAGGATCGCTTCATTACAAGCTCTGGTTTGGACTCTCCTCCAACCCAACTCTGCTGCAGCAGGACGGGAAGGGAAGGCAGAGCAGCTGCAAACAGGTTTGCTGCAGGACAAGTTTGTATAGGAAAATAGCAGCCAATGAGGGGATGAGGGAAGGGGTGCCCAGTCTGGCAAGCCTTTAATAGAATGACTATAAGCTGACAGGTGGGTGCTCTGAAGCAAGAAGGCATACAATCACAAAGGGTCTGAAAGTACGTCTGAAACAAGCAGACTAATCTTTGCTTCACTGTTGCTAGGAAGTAGCTAGGGAGTGGCTCTGGCCAAGGAAAGCCTGGGGTCCTTCCTAGGACTTGGGTGCAGCTTGGATTTTGCTGCCTGTCAAGTTCTCAGGCTTCTTCTTCTCCTTCTTCTCCTCCTCCTCCTCCTCCTCCTTCTCTCTTTTCTTTTCTTTTCTTTTCTTTTCTTTTCTTATCTTTTCTTTTCTTTTCTTTCTTTTCTCTTCTCTTCTTTTCTTTTCTTTTCTTTTAAGATGGAGTAGGTTTGGCCTCTCACCGTAAGCATGTATGGAGGGCAGAAGACAATCTTCAAGAGATGGTTCTTTTGTTTCCATTATGTGAATCCAGGGGATCCAACTTGGTCCTCAGACTTGCTGGTCTCCAGACCCCAAAGACCTTAAATTACCAGCACATAAGCCACAAAATCATGATTATTGCTGGCACTGGACCTTAACATTGTTTTCAAATTTCTGTCTTTATCAACAACCAAAGATTAACTGGAGGTCATCTGAGTTAAGCCAACTTATTTCTGACCCTCGGTGTTTTCTGAAAGAGAACAGAAAAATGTCAAGGATTTTCTCAAGGGCAGTGAAGAATCTGTCCCGCAGCCGGGAACTGTCTGCACCTTTAGTCAGCTACAGCAGAAACTAACAAAAATGCCCTGGGGTGATGGAGAAGCAGCTGAAAATTCAGTGAAACTGACAACCAAAGTGCTTGGGTGTTTGTTTGGGAAACGGCTCTTTAAAATATGAAAAGAACCCAGAGAGTAGGTCTGAAGCTCACAGTGTAGACATACCATCTCTCCCAGCTGGGGCGGGCATACAGATGCAACTATGTTCACTTACCAGACTGAAAGGAGCAGAGAAATCGTGACCCGGCACTGACTCTTCCATCGGGCTGAGCATACATCACGCATCGACTATGCTTCAGAGCTTTCCTCAGTCGCTTTACTCGGGTCTACAAGACTCACAACGCTCTGTGGTGGTGGTGGTAGTGGCCTATGCCTTTAATCTCAACACTGCGGAGGCAGGGGGCAGGGATCCTGGTTTCTTGAGACGGGGTTTCTCTGTGTAGCCCTGGCTCCTGAAAACAGCTGGCCTCGCCTGCTCTACAGAGCGATTTTCAGGACACCCAGAGCTACACAGAGAAAACCTGTCTCAAGAAACCAAGATTCGGGGCTGGTGAGACGGCTCAACTGTTAGGAGCACTGACTGCTCTTCCAAAGGTCCTGAGTTCAAATCCCAGCAACCACATGGTGGCTCACAACCATCCGTAATGAGATCTGAGGCCCTCTTCGGGTGTGTCTGAAGACAACTACAGTGTACTTACATATAATAAATTAAAAAACAAAAAACAAAACAAAAAAAAAAAAAACAAGATTCACAGTTCAGACTGGAGAGATGGTTTAGTGTTTAAGAGCGGTTGCTACTCCCCCCAGAGAGCCCTTTACCTAACTTTCCTGTTAGTGGATTGTTTTGGTCACACACACACACACACACACACACACACACACACACACACACGCACACACACACACACACCACCGCCTAGTGCCTTCAGTGGTTCATTCATTCATTCATTCATTTTTGAAGCGGGGTCTCTTGTAGCCTACGGTGTCCTCAAAGATCTTGAACTCCTGAGCATCCTACCTCCCCCTCTGAGTGCTGGGAGTAACTTCTTGCGCCACCATGTCTGGTTTTATGCGCTGTTGGGTATCGAACCCATGCTAGATAAACTCTTTACCCTATATTTAAAAGTCCTGGCTGGCTTAGAACTCAGCCATCGCCAGGGGGAAACCTTACCCTTCCTTTAATCATAAGCCTGTAAAGTCGTCTCTTAAGTTTCCCGCTACCTCTTCCTGGGAATGCTAACACAGTGTGTGGAATAAAGTGGTCTTCCACCTGGAGAATACATTCCGTCTGCGCATGAATCCTGAATCAAGCGCGCTTCTCTAAACGTGTCCTGCGTGCTCGGGAGATAACTCCATGGGACAGAGCGGGTCAGGCACGTAACAGCGACTTCTAAGCTCCCTAGCCTCTTCTGAGATGCAGCCATTAAGCGACTGCTGGGGAGCACGGGACTGCAACTCTATTAGAGCTGGGTAAGGGGACCAAGGTGCTAACCACTAACTCGATCCCCTTCCCACATCCCCCGGGGCTGGGACGCACGGGATCTGGAGTCCCACCCGGGGCGGGGCGCTCCCTGGCTCCTCCCTCTGAGCCTGGGTTGCTTGATCCGCTGCTGAATCTGAGCGCATCTGGCGATGTATCTCCGCAGGGCTGTGTCCAAGACTCTGGCGCTGCCCCGGAGGGCGCCCCCGGGTCCCGCGCCGCTGGGGAAGGACGGTGAGTGTCCCACACTTCTCTACCCGTCCAGGCTGGGCACCAGCGCCCCGAACCCTGGGCCAGTGAAGGAACAGTGAGGGAGGGTCTCAGGCCAGCCCTCCGAATTTCTTGGAAACTTTGGGAATAAGGACCTTTTCCAGGATGGCCTCTGAATCCAAATTAGACTTCCTGGGTTCCAGTCTTGAATTCCTGATCTCCGGCAAGTAATGTTCCTTCATTTTTTTTAAGTGACTGTGGGTTATGATCAGTAGATATGGAGTGAAAAGAACCACTTCGAAGAGGGTTTGGCTTTCTCCTAGAGTTCCACGGTTTTCTATTCAATGAACCACTAGTTTCTCCGAAGAGGTGAAGGAACGGATAGGTAGGTGGACGTGGGGTGTTCACGTGTTCGCAGGTGGGCCCTAGAAGAAGTGTCGGTTCACTGATCCCTGGCGGTGATAAACCCCCGGCTTCTTGTGGCCCTGATCATCCCTTCGAAGTGAGGCCTCGGGGTACTCTTCTGATGTTGCTGACAAGCTTGCAGCTCCGTCAGCTTCGGATTAGGGAATGCGTGAGGAAATGCGCTCTTGGAAATTTTCTAAAGAAGCAGCATCCTGGACTATAAGAGCTTACAGGCTTTGGGCTGGTTTGCAGGTCCTCTCCTAGCTGCCCACCCTCTCTGTTCATCACTCACTGGGGCACAGATCTTGGACACTAGAAAGTTAATTATTCTGTACTTTGCCCCACTCCTTGGGGCATCGGAGGCAGCATCCAAAGCAAAGATTTGACTGAGAAAGACAGAAAAACGCCTGTGGAAATCCATGAGCCAGAGCGAGCTTTGCTTTGCTTTGCTTTGCTTTAAGCACTTGTTCACCCTGCTTTGATTAGGCCTGTGTTGGTGGTGGATGGTCTCAAGAAAGAGATCTAGTCACCTATTCTTTTAAATGATGCTTAAAAGAAGTCTTCCCACAAGTACTAGAACGCCTTTCCCCTCTGTATGTGTATACCTCATAAGAGAGCAACTTGCAGAAGTGAGGAGACGCCATTTATTTTAAACTGATTATAATGGGGACTGTTCTGGTGCTCAGATAAAGAAAGAGATGAGACTGACCTCATCCTCCACAGAAAACTCTCTCTCTCTCCCTCCCTCCCTCCCCCCCCCCTCTCTCTCCCTCCCTCCCTCCCTCTCTCTCTCTCTCCCTCTCTCTCTCCATCCCTCCCTCCCCCCCACTCCCCCACCCCATCTCTCCCACAAGCACAGGCTTAGAGGCATAGGCACGCACCCATCAGAACCTGCATGTGCTCTGAGGTCAGCTTGCAAGAGGCAGTGGGTACCAGAAACTGAACTAGGTCTTGAGGCTTGGCTGCAGCCCCCTGTACTCCCTTGAGTCCTGCATCGACATCATACTTTCTTACATCCTCTGCCTCCCACTCCTCCCATTAGATCAAAATAAGACATAAATGTGCAGTGAGTAGTCCTGGATGCAGGGGAACTGACCTTATTTTAATTTTCACCTTTTTTTTTTTTTTTTTTTTTTTTTTTTTTGTGGTACTAGGGATCGAATCTAAGGTCTATCTAAGGCCCCATAGGCAAGTCTACTTCTACTGAATAATTACTAATAATTTTCAAGACAGGGTTTCTCTGTGTAGCCCTGGCTGTCCTGAACTCACTCTGTAGACCAGGCTGGCCTCAAACTTAGAGATCCTCTTAACTCTGCCTCCCAATTGCTGGGATTAAAGGCCTGGGCCACCAATCTGGCATTGATTGGAATCTTAAATTTGTCTTCCTTTGTGGGTATTAACTGCTGTACTGTTGGTACTTCCTACTTTAGTAAAAAATAAATTTGTTTCAGTGTTTATTTTTTGAAAGGTGTGTTTTAACTATCATTAAGTTTTGTCCTTTTTGCTGTAAAATGTAACTTTTCTGGTTATTAAAAATGTAACTTTTTAATGAATAATTTAGATTTACAGTAGTTCACTGGGAAAATATCAGAAAGACAAAATATAACATATAAATTAATCTTCCAATTTAGTAAATATCATTATTTATGGTTAGCCTACTTGGTTTTAGGGATTTTTTTTTTCTTTGTTTTTGCCTTATAGAAACAAGGTCTCGCTATCCAGGCTGGTCTGAAACACTTATATTGCCCTGCCTTACTGTCCCAAGTCATGGGGTCAGAGGTGTGCACCAACACATTCAACAACTATAGGCCTCTCTCTCTCTCTCTCTCCCTCTCTCTCTCTCTCTCTCTCTCTCTCTCTCTCTCTCTGTCTGTCTCCTTTCTTTTTCTCTGTTAAAGAGGACCAGCCTCTTTTTAAAAATATTTATTTATTTATTTATTTATTTATTTCATGTATATGGGTACACTGTCTCTGTCTTCAGACACATCAGAAGAAGGCATCAGATCCCATTACAGATGGTTGTGAGCCACCATGTGGTTGCTGGGAATTGAACTGAGGACCTCTGGAAGAGCAGTCAGTGCTCTGAAACACTGAGCCAGCCCTTTTTCTTTCTTTCTCAAGCACATTTTCCTTAAGGACCTTGACCCATACATCTGAGCCCTTCTGCTGTAGGATGTATTGTTATGCATTTTCACATAATGTGTGGTTGCGTTTTATCATAGTCTGGAGAACAATTTAGAGCACTGGTTGCTCTTGCAGAAGATCCAGGTTCAGTTCCCAGTACCCACAAGATGGCTCAAACAGTCTGAAACTCCAGTACTAGAGAACCTAAAGCCTGTCTCTGACCTTCAAGGGCACCAGCCATGCATGTGTTACATATCGTACATGCAGGCAAAGCACTCATACACATAAAACTATAAAACAAATAAATCCAAAAAAAAGAATTGTTTTTCTCCAGCCAGGGCCACAAAGAAACCCTGTCTCAAGAAACAAAACAAACAAAAAATTAACTCCTATTATTCACATTGTATAAACCTACTAAGATATGTTTGATAAATTCCTATTGGATATTTCTCTTACTACTATTTTAAATAACTCAGCTGAAATTGTATTTTTTAAAAGATTTATTTATTTATTTATTTATTTATTTATTTATTTATTGTAAGTACACTGTAGCTGTCTTCAGACACCCTAGAAGAGGGTATCAGATCTCATTACAGATGGTTGTGAGCCATCATGCAGTTGCTGGGATTTGAACTCACGATCTTCAGAAGAGCAGTCAGCGCTCTTAACCTCTGAGCCATCTCTCCAGCCCCCTGAAATTGTATTTAAATCTACTTGTATTGTTGATAATTTCTTTATATCTTTCTGGAGCGTATGGGGTGTAGCTTGCTCAGCATGTAGGAACCTTGGATTTGATTCCTAGTATTAAAAAAAAAAATCTTGGATCAAATAAGAAATCTATAGTTATACACATATGTCAAAAGGTTGTGAGGTGGGGGTTCTTTTTGTTATTTATTTATTTACTTACTTATGGTGCTGGGGAGGGAACTCAGGCCTCCTGTATAGTAGACACTCTCTACCATAAGTGGGGTGGGTTTTGGTAGGGTTGTTAGCAATGTGATGTGGGTCAGTGAGTAGGTTCTGTAGGTGCTCGTCATCAAGCCTGATGACCCCCAAGTTTTATCTCCAGGACCCACGTAGTGGGAGAAGGAAATTAGCTAGACTTGAGACTTTATTCTGTGATCCAGGCGATTCCAACAGCCCTCCCTCTGCAGCCTCCTAAGCAACTGGAACTAGAGCATGCACACCCAGATGACAGATCTGGGTTTTTTTGTGTTTTTATTTTAAATTTATTTATTTACTATATGTAAGAACACTGTAGCTGTCTTCAGACACACCAGAAGAGGGCATCAGATCCCATTACAGATGGTTGTGAGCCACCATGTGGCTGGTGGGATTTGAAGTCAGGACCTTCGGAAGAGCAGTCTTAACCGCTGAGCCATCTCTCCAGCCCCACAGATCTGTTTTTTTAAGCCAACAAAAGCCTCACCACAAACCAGCCAAGTGGTGGTCATCCACCAAGAGGATTCAAGAGGGCTGAGAAAGAGGAGGGACAAGGGTGTGGCTGGCCTCAGCTAAGCGGCTTGTGCATTCTGAGCATGTGCTCTACCCATCTTCAAGGGCAAATTTTATCCTTAGCTATAAGGGCACTTAATTAATTTTTAAAACAATCCTTCCCTTCTTTCTCAAATGGACAGCTGGAAAAAAAAAAGAACAGAAAAGGGCAGAAATGATAATTTCTGATGAAGTAACTGTTGGACATGTTTGGAGGAGTGTGTTTCTTTTGCCTTTTGCGTGGGTGTTGAGCTTATTTGCTTCTTGTGTTTGTCTTCACCCACATCTGCCCTTCCCGACACCAAGATGGCAGGCTTCACCAGGGACTCTGAAATCAGAGGAGAGGCTGTTGGATAAGATTAATCCTCTGCCTTCAACAACTGCCTTCCCAGAAGTGAAAATCTCTGACAGTAATAGGAGAAACTACTTAAAAGATGTAATTATTTAGGATGCCTGTATTGTGTGGTGAAAGTAACCTTGTATAAACTTGTTTTCCTAGCATCTCTTCGCCGAATGTCATCCAGGAAATTCCCTGGAACATCTGGCTCCAATATGATCTATTACCTGGTTGTAGGTGTGACAGTCAGTGCTGGTGGATATTACGTAAGTACTTAAAGACCTATTAAATGAGTCATGTGCCTTGCTTCCTAGCTCATGCCAGTACTCTGAGTTCAAGGCCAGTGTGGTTGGCATTCCAGGATCCAGTTCATCCAAGGCTCTTATGGTGAAAGGCTCTATCTCCAAAAATAGGGGGTTAGCTCACATGATGGTGGGCATGATTTCTCTTCTGCACTGCACTGAAATTGTTCTTTACGCTTCTTTATGCATCGGATCCCATTACAGATGGTTGTGAGCTGCCATGTGATTGCTGGGAATTGACTGCAAGAGCAGTCAGTGCTCTTAACCTTTGAGCCATCTCTACACACACACACACACACACACACACACACACACCCAGAGCACAGAGATCTTCCTGTCTCTGCCCTCAGTGTACTGGGAATAAAGGTGTGCACTACCACTCCTCTTTGAGCTTCTAGTGGGGGTCTCATAGAGATTGTATGAGATAAATCTTAGGGAGAAATCAAGCTAAGATCACATTTTCTTTCAGACTTACAAGGCTTTAACATCAAAGCAAGTGAGACGTACAGAACATGTAGCTGAACCGAAAGAACAAACAAAGGCGGAGTTGCAACCACTTCCAGGTAAAGTAACTTTCTTATTTTGTTTAGTTATTAGAGACAAGGTCTCATGACTCCAAAGCAGGATGACCTTAAACGTGTGGTTATCCTGCCTCCACCACGTGAATGATGGATTACAGGCATGGACCCCCATACTTGGCTACCTTGCTTGCTTCCTTGCTTTTTTTCATTCTTTCACCTCCTTAGTACCTTAATCAAAAATGTCTGTGTGGCTTTCACCTGGGAAGAAAAGTCGCAGTAACCCACAATGTTCCAGAGAATTTGCTAGATGACACTCGGCCAAAAGATGCTAGGAGAACAAGTTTAAACATGGTCACTTTCTGGGGCTGGAGAGATGGCTCAGTGGTTAAGAGCATTGACTATTCTTGCAGAGGTCCTGAGTTCAATTCCCTGTCCACATGGTGGCTCCCAACCATCTGTAATGGGATCCAATGCCATGAGGACCCTGACTGTGGACTCACATACATAAAAAATAGACAAAATTAAAAAACAAAATGAAACGTGGTTACCTTCACCACGCAATGCAGCCATTTTAAATAGTTACATCTTTAAAATATTTTCCCCTATTATGGCTGTGGATTTTCACTTCAGGGAAAGCTACTCGTTTTGGATGAGTGCATCTGATAAATGAACGAGATTTCTGGGCGTCCTGCTGATAGGCAGTTTTAATTCTTTGTATGGTGATAATGATTGCTACTACTCAGACATCCATCCATGCAAGCATCATTTTAGAATCTGTCTCTCTCAGCAGTGTTACCTCTCATGCCCCTCATTATTTTAAATCATAAGCTAATTATTTTCAGTGTTGATAAGCGCCGTGCCTTTCACGAAGTTACTTCGCGTGAGTTGAACCAGTGTTGTGCACTGAGTCCATCCGTCAAGAATTCAGCCACTGTGAGAACAGAAACCTTACAGTTTCACACTAACACCCGTTTCCTGCCTTAAATAGCTCACTCTAACTTCTTAGAGATTTATTTTATGTAAGTGTTTTGCCTGCACACAGATTTGTATACTACCTGGTTTCCTCTCCCACACACACACAACACACACACACAAGAAGTCAGAAGAAGGGTGGTTCCCCTGGAACACAATTACAGTTGGTTGTGTGGGTGCTGGTTACCAAACCCTGGTGGTCGTCTGTAGGAGTAGCCAGTGCTCTTAAGACTGAACCCTCTCTCCAGCCCCAAGCCAATCACTTTAAATTGATGCCTTTTTTTCCTATCTCAATTATAAAGTCATTATCAATTACTGTGATCATTATTTAGGAACAGGGATATTAGCAGCTCGGGACTCAGGTTTTGATTTGCAGGGGGGGAGGGGAGGTTTGTTTGTTTTCTGTTGGGATTGATTTGGTTTGGTTTGGGAGGTTTTTGGTTAGTTGGTTTGGTTTGGTTTGGTTTGGTTTGGGGGCTTTTGGTTTGGTTGTTTGGGGTTTCTGTTTTTTGTTTGTTTTGTTTTGTTTTGTTTTGTTTTTGAGACACTCTCTCAGCATGTAGGCCAGGCTGAACCCTGAACCCACAAAAATCTACTGCCTCCACCTTTGGGAGGGATGCTGGGACCAAGAGTGTGCACCACAGGGCAGGACATTCAGCTTTAATTTCTTTGTCATGACACTGGGAAACTATTAAAGCCAGCAAGATGGCTCGGGAGGGTAAAGGTACTCACAGCGCTTGGAAATGGAGTCGGGGGGGGGGGGGGGCAGGAGGGTTGGAAGTGGAGGTGGGGATCAGGAGTTCAAGATCATCTCAGGCTAAGTAACAGCTTCATGGCTAATCTAGTCTGCAGTAAGTGTTGTCGCAAAAATGTTTCCCTTCCCCGCAAATAAAATAAGTTGTAGTATTCCACTTTACTCTGATGCTCTCCCTATTGATATTGACACTGTGTTTAATGAACCAAATCTTAAAGGTGAAAAGGAAGAGCATGTGGCAGAAGCCGAGCAAGTGTGTTCAGAGCCTGGAGACACTGCTGTAACGGAAGCTGAATCGGTAGATGCTGAGGAAGTCCCAGAGGCTGCAGTTGTGCTTCCAGAAGAGTCTCAGGCCTCCGCCCCCTCCGAGGTCCCTGCCGAAGCTGCCGTGGTGGAGGCATCCTTATCGAGCTCAGAGCCTGAGCTGAAGATAACCGAGGCTTCCCTGGTGGAGACTACCGAGAGTGTCCCTGAGTCTACTCAGGAGGTGGAGAGTGCAGCCCCAGACCAGGATGACGTTTGCAATGAGGGGGCTGATACTAGCCAGGAGGGCGCTGATACCAGCCAGGAGGGGGCTGATACCAGCCAGGAGGGCGCTGATACCACCAAGGAGGAGGCTGATAACAGCAAGGAGGCTGAAGGTACCACTACTGAGGACCCGCGCTCGATCTCCGAGGAGAGTGCCGAACTAGAAGAAAGCCCTCCCTTAGGCTCAGAACCCCCTGCCCAGCCTGAGTCACAAGAAGAAGAAACCCAGGTCACAGAGGAAACAGCATCACCCCAAGGTTGATCTGCAAAATTCTATAGTTGCTTTTGTATTTTTAGTGACCTTAGCCCTTCTTCCTAGAATATTTTAATATACCTTAAAGAATTTAACTTTACTAATAGATATTTGATTGGGAGTTGGTATTTTACAAGTCTTAATAGTTTTTCCACCCTCTAAAATCAGGCTGTGTTAAGACCTTAAATAGTGTTAAGTTTGGATTTAAGTTTTACGTTTTAGAAACTGAGTTATCTATGCAACCGGTGTCACTTTGATTTTCCTTTGCCTTTCTCTTACTTTGTTCTATGTAAGACCAGATTACTGGGTTTGCTGTGAACTCATTTAAATAAAATTAGAAAATCCTAAATGTTTCTAGTCTTTCTTGTTGGGGGAGGGGAGCTTGTGATCTAGATAAGGATGTCTCTGGCCCAGGCTGGCCTGGAGCTCACTAGTCTGGGCTGGCAGCCTTGCTCGATGCCGGATTCACAGATGTGAGCCACGATCACACCCAGCCTAGGTCTTCTTTTCTTACTATGTGCATGTAGAAATACAGTGTATTGTACATTAGGATACATACATACATCTTCACATGAAGAAACAGAGCTTTGGAGTAGTACTGAAGGAAAGACAGGGTTCCGGAAAGCTCTGCCCTTTCCCTAACTTGTTACATAAGGGAGGACGCTGGGCTTTTCTGATTCAGGTCAGTGTTTACTGAGGTCTTCGGCCTCCTGCCAGGAATCATTCATGCACGTATGCATCACATGCAACAAATACGTGCAGTGGACCTCTCAGCCTCTCAGCCACTGTTTTAAGCAATCCTCAGTACATATTTTTGAGTGGAATCAGATAATAAAACAAAGGAGAAAAATATATATATAGGGATTAGGTAGAATTTGTAAGTATTGGTTGGGAGTGAAATTGTCATTTTAGATATGACACTTAAAGCAGATCTTATTTTATTTGATGACAATCCTTGAGTCAAACTCACTATGTAGCCCCAAAGCTAGCATTAAAGTTCAAATCCTTCTGCCTCAGTGTCCCAAGTCCTAGATTTATAGATGTGTGCCACCATACCCAACCAAAATAAACCTTTTTTTTAATGAAGGTACCTTTTAATAAAGACTGGAGCTGGGCAGTGGTGGCACATGCCTTTAGTCCCAGCACTTGGGAGGCAGAGGCAGGTGGATTTATGGGTTCGAGGCTAGCCTGGTCTACAAAGTGAATTCCAGGACAGCCAGGGCTATTCAGAGAAACTCTGTCTTGAAAAAAAAAAAAAAAAGACTGGTGACTCCGTAGAGGAAGATGAGAGCTAAGTAGTCAGACGAGAAGGAGAGTCAGATGAGGGAGCAGAAAAGCACAATTCATCTGCAGCCAGTGCATGCTGGAAAGTTCCAGAATTTTGAAGTGGTCAGTATGAGTGAATGGAGTAAGAATGAGGAAGAATAACTGGAAGTGTCTCAGAAATGAAAGGGAGTGGGTGAAGCCCGGCAGGATGGTGCACGCCTATTTTACCCTAGCACTCAGAGGCTGGGCAGGGAAGATCATGAGTTCAAGGTCAACTTTAGCTACATACATAGAAAGACCTTGTTCCAAATGAGAAGCGGGGTGGGGTTGGGGGAGATGGCCTAGATAACACAGAGTTATGCAAGATTTGGGGCATTACGGGGGTTGCTGACGTTCTGTTTTGATCCCCTTAACTGGATACATTTGCTCCCAGCTGCTCTGACTATTCGCATCCTTCTCCAACCCCCTCCCTGGTTGGCCCTCACCCCAGGCAGTGCATAACCAACAACTGACTCTCAGAGCAGCCAAAACTGGGGCCAGCTGCAAAGCACGACTTGAGTCGGATTGAAACTGAAGCAGGTCCCTGAAGAGATTATGCCCTGCTTAACGCAGAGTTTTCCTGCTTCCCTCCCCCATCCGCCAGAGAGCATTCTTCCAGTAAGTAACAATGCCCACTGATGACCCTGCATCTAGGGAACATTACCTCAATAGTTGATGGTGGGTTTTTCTAGGTTAGGGAGGAATAGAAGGATGAAAGTGAAGTCCTAAGCAGCTGTCATGGACAGAAACCACAGAAACGGCGGGGCTCAATCACGACTCCCAGGCCAGAATGATACTTTGTATTTGTCTCTGATGCGATTCAGTGTCAAGTCTTCAAGAGGCTCATAAACCTATGACCTGTGGGTGAATTAAAGAGTTGCTCATTCGGGACTGGAGAGATGGCTCAGGGCTAAAAGAACTCACTGTTCTTCTGAAGGTCTTGAGCTCTAGTCCCAACTCTCACATTGGCAGCTCACAATTTCTCTGATGCTGTCTTCTGGTTTGCAGATGTACATGCAGGCAAAGTACCCATACATACATATATACATACATAATGCATACACGCATACATACATATGTAAATAAAAAGATAAATAAATGAGATGAAACAGAAGATACACAGAGAGATGATTTTTGTCACTGTTTTAAGTTTTAATTATTTTGGTTTTGGAGACAGGCTTTCTCTGTGTAACCCTGGGTGTCCTGGAACTCACTCTGTAGACCAGGCTCCACTTCCTGAGTGCTGGGATTAAAGACATGTCCACCTGGCTCTTGGTCACTGTTTTAGCTGAGATAGTTTCTGCTGTAAAGAAGAGCAACTAATTGAAAATGATTTAGGGACAGAGGTAGTTATCACACAACGAGGGTCTCCAGAGTTGGTTCTGTGACTCAGTCATCAAGAGCTGGGACATTTATCCTCATGCTTTCAATCAAGCAGGCTTGGCAGCCGGGCCTGGAGACGTGCTTCAGTGGTTGAGAGCACTTGGAGAGGACCTGGACTCAGTTTCCAGCGCCCACATCTGATAGCTGTGTCATAGATCAGCCACAAAAAAGTTCTCTCATCTTAAAAAGCAAACCTTAAATGCAGACTTCTCTTTCCAACACCCTATTGTAGAAGAACCTAAAACAAAAGTAGAATAGTGTAATAAAAGTTCAAGTGCCCTACATGAAGATTTACCAACTGTAAACTTAAGGTAAACTCCCTCCCCCTCCATACCCCCCACCCTCCTCACCCCCACCCCTCCACCTCCTTTGCCTTCAACCACTATGCCTTAGGCTCTGCCTGCAGCTAATATCAGATGTTGAAGTGAGGCTCTACAGTCAAACCTACAAAATGAAATCTATGAACACAAAATGATAATAATTTGCCTAGGGAGTTATCTCAGTGGCAGAGCCCTTGCCTGGCATACTGAAGGCTTTGTATTCAGTCCCCAGCACTGCACAACAACAAAAAGCAACAATTTAAATGTAGGTTCATCCAGGCTCATTCCTAGGGACCCACTTCCCCCAAAGAGGCTACACAGCCTTCCAACACAGCACCATCAATCAGGCATCAAGTGTACAAACAGGGGGCTGGAGAGTTTGCTCAGTGGTTAGGAGAGTTGGCTCAGTAGTTAAGAGCACTGACTGCTCTTCCAGAGGTCCTGAGTTCAATTCCCAGCAACCACATGGTGGCTTACAACCATCTGTAATGGGATCTGATGCCCTCTTCTGGTGTGTCTAAAGAGAGCAATAGTGTACTCATATGCATAAAATAAATAAATAAATCTTTAAAGGAAAAAAAGTGTACAAACAGGACCCTACAAGGGACATTTCACAAGCTGAAACCCTCATAGACTGACTGAGAGATTTGATCACTGATGAGTAAATATTAACAAATGAGTATATTATTATTTGCAGCATTGCTAGTCAAACTCATAGCCTTGCTTTAGCCAGGCCAGCTTTTTTATCTCTGAGTCACACTGTCATGAATAAAGCCAAATATTTCTGTGAACTATCCACCGATTGACTTGGAACTGACCTCCACATATGCTTACACACACGCACATACACACATACACACCCATACACACACGAACACATATACACACTTACACACATACACACTTCTTTCATATGCATACAAACACACACAAATTCACACACACACACACACACACACACACAAACACACAAAATAAGTAAAACCCTTTATTATTCTGGTCATTGTGTTTTCCTGAAGAGCTCAGCCACTTTCCTTCTGCACAATTCAGACATCATAAATGATTTCACTTTAGTTCTTGAAACACACACCCCTGTTTTATGCCTCAATGATTGTGCATATGTAGGTCTGGAAAGACACTCCATGGTTTCATGATTGCTAATTGATGTGGGAAGGCCCAGGTCACTGTGGGTGGTGCCATTCCCTAGTTGGTGGGCATGGGCTGTAGGAGAAATCTTGCTGAAAGCTGGACTTGGTGGCACTGGGGAGGTAGAAGCAGGTGTACCTCTGAATTTGAGGCCAGCCTGATCTACACAGTGAGTTCCAAGTCAGGCAGGGCTACACAGAGGAATCCTGTCTTGAAAAACTAAATGAAAAAAAAGGTGGGGGGGGGGAGGGGTGAAGAGGGAGAAGGAAGAACAGGAAGAGGAGGAGGAAGAGGAAGAAGAAGGAGGAAGTAGAAGGAAGAGGAGGAGGAAGAGGAGGGAGAGGAGGAGGAGCAGTCTGCTGAAAGTGAGCCTGAAGAAAGCCAGCAAGCAGAAAGGAGAGCTGATTGTAGGCTCAGTTCCTCAGTTCCTGCCTCCAGGTTCCTGCCTTGAGTTCTTGAGCCGGCTTCCCCAGATGGTGGACTATAACCTGCGACCTAAATAAACCTTTCCTCCCCCGTTGCTTCTGTGCGGACTGTTTCAACACAGCAACAGAAGCCAAACTAGAACAGCTGCTCTGCTTTGATATTTAAAATATGCACCTCAGTCCCCTGTCCCTGGGGTCTGAAACCAAACTGATACATTATTATAACTCCCTAAAATAATCATAACATCTGACGTAAACCTTCCTCGGATTCTACACATGCTCAGCTAAATAGATTCTCAAATACAAATACAAATACAAATACAAATGTTTTGCCTAAAGAAGGGAGCCTGCTTCCCCTCTCTGTACAAAGCCCATCTGTTATTCTGGGTGGGATTTTCCACTGATTTTGGGAAGCATGGTTTTTATTGATCCAGCACTCTGATTTTCCCATAGTTCACTGTCCTTCACATCTCTTCCATAAACCAGAGAGGGCAAATGCGGGGTGTGGGCTCGGCCGCGCTCTGAGGCTTTCTGAACGGTTCACCAAGCAGCTCAGGCCTAATCAGCTTACATAAGGATGGCCACGCCACCACAGGCCAGGCGCATCCCCGTGTGAATGCATCTGCCGCTTCGAATTAGTGTAGCTTCAGTGTTCCTCAAGAGATGTTCCCAGCAGACTTTCAAAACTGACTCTTCATATCCGAGTGACTAGCTCTGTCCTAAGCTGACTGCCTAACGCCCCACCTCAAAGTATTTCTTAAAATTCCTTCAAGAAAAGTCAGTCAAATAAACTTTCTGTGAGAACTTACATAAGTTCTTGCCAGGACGTTGGGTTTTGTCCTGTGATACTCGGTAGCTTCAGAAGAGGTATTCATGAGGACAGTAATGAAGCCTGATGCCCAAGGCTGGCTTCATCCTTTCTTACCTAGTGGCTGTTTTCAGTTACTGGGTGTTTCCTGCTTCTCTAAAACTTAATTTCCTGTTTCTTTGCAGCTATTAACTAGAAGCAGAGTTTCTCGTGTCCTTCTTCAGACTCAAACCTGGCCACTACCTCAACTCTCTGCAATTTTTATCCTGTGGAAGAAAATCTAGCTAAAGATACATGGTTGAAAATAAAGGGGCCGACAAGGTGGCTCACAGAGAAGGACACTTGCTTCCACTTGATTGACAAACTGAGTTTGCTCCCTAGGCCCACAGGGTGGAAAGAGAGGACTAACCACTGGAAATTGTCCTCTGACCCCTACACAGCCACACGCATACATACATACATACATACATACATACATACATGCATGCATGCATGCATACATACATACATACATACATACATGCGAATAAATACATGTAATTAGAATTTTAAAATACAACAAACAAGCTTCCACATTTCCACCAGCTGGCCATCTTAATGGCTTCTGTTAGCCATCATTGATTTGCTGACCCACAATCTATAGTTCCAACAGGTGTTTTTTGTTTTCTATGGGAAAAGAGTTGATCCCAGTAGTTGAACCCATGGCTACACATGCTACATGTGTTTGACCACTGATCTATACCTCTAACCTATTTCTGTAGTTTCTCCTTCTCTTTCTCCTTCTTCTCTCTCTGTCTCTCTCTGTCTCTCTCTCTCTGTCTCTCCCTCTCTTGCTTTTTGAAACAGAGTTTCATGTAGCCCAGACTAAACTTTAACTCCCTGTGCAGCTGAAGGTAGCCTTGAACATCCTGATTTCACTCCCCAGGAGCTATGCTTACAGACCTGCACAGCCGCAGGGGACTATTCCTAGTTTCTCTCCTGGTCACTGTCTCCTTCCACAGTGTGTCTCCATCCTTCTCCCGTTTTGTCTTGGCCTTTCTTCAGAGGGTATTCTGAATATTTGGAAATAAGTTACTTTTCCTACTGTAATCTATTTCTGTTCTTCTTTCATTATTATCCCCAAAATAAATAAAAACAAACTTGCATTTTATAATTATCATATAGCATTATATATTGCATTATGTGTTAATTAATTAATTGACATTTAAAGGTCTTTGCTAGGTGTGTGTGTATCAGTGTGTGTGTGTGTGTGTGTGTGTGTGTGTGTGTGTGTGTGTGTGTATGTGTGTGTGTGCCAAAGTATAAGTGTACAAAAAGTGCAGAGGTCAGGACAATCCATGGGTATCTAGTTTCTCTCTCTCTCTCTCTCTCTCTCTCTCTCTCACACACACACACACACACACACACACACACACACCTCTCCAGGTCTCACTATATAACCCTGGCTGACCTGGAATTTGCTATGTTGACCAGGCTGGCCTTGAACTCAGGTGCCTGCCTCTGCCACCTGAGTGTTGCAAATAAAGGCATGTGTCACCCCTACTAATAACCCCATATTAACATCCCATCCAACCTTCATCCTCTGTTCGACCTTGTGGGCCCTGAGGAGTAAATGCAGGTTATCAGATAGCTCAGCAGCTTGGCATCGAGAGCTTTACCTGCTGAGCTGTCTCAGAGGCCCATACTGTACTTATTGACTGAATTGGTGAGCGTATTCCGACTTCAGTCTCAATTCTAATATTAGGCTTGCATGAGGGACGGCGAGGTGGTTCTGAAGGCCGAGGGACTTGTTGCTCAAGCCTGACAACCCAAGTTCAATGCCACGAACTCAAGTAGAAGGAAGGAACCAACTCTTGAATGTTGTCCTCTGATGTCCACATCTGCAAACCCCATACACACAACAATAAATTAAAAAACAAAGTAGTTCCCATACTCAATCTCTTTAACGTGATAGAGAGATACAGTAGTGAGGATTCATTCTATCAACGAGTCCCAGCTGCCGTGTTCTAAAGTCTTAATACTTAGTGAAAATTATAAAGGAGACTGGATGTGATAGTCTGTGCTTTTAATCTCAGCACTCAGGAGGCAGAGGCAGACAGAACTCTATAGTTTGAGGCCAGCCTGGTCTACATTTCAAACCAACCAAAGGCTACACAGTGAGACCATCTCAAAAAAAAAAAAAAAGTCATAAAGAGAATCCTTTTCTGAGAGAGACAGAGACAGAGACAGAGAGAGAGAGAGAGAGAGAGAGAGAGACTCTGAAAATATGATTAGAGAAATTTTCAACTCCCTGCTGCATGCACTCTCTAGAAAGGATTAAGGCAGCAGGGCCTGCCTCTAGTCAGTGTATAGTCAGCATAGATACTTGGAAGCAGATGGTGATGTTAAGGCTAATGTAGACTCCACAGCCAGATCAGAGGTATAACAGACTTTTCAACCAGTTCCTCAGGAGGCTGAGGCAAGAGGATTCTAAGTTCAAGGCCGGCCTGCACAATTTAGTAAGACCCTGGCCCAGAATAAACCATGCAAAGAGAGCAGGGGCTCCCATTCAGTAGTAGAATGCTCTCCCAGCAAGCACAAGCACGCAGTTCTAAGTCCAACTGTGACCTTCTTTTTTTTTTTTTTTTTTTTTTTTAAAGATTTATTTATTATATGTAAGTACACTGAAGCTGTCTTCAGACACTCCAGAAGAGGGCGCCAGATCTCGTTACGGATGGTTGTGAGCCACCATGTGGTTGCTGGGATTTGAACTCCTGACCTTCGGAAGAGCAGTCGGGTGCTCTTACCCACTGAGCCATCTCACCAGCCCCAACTGTGACCTTCTTAAAGAATAAAATAAAAGCCAGAGGAAGCTACCAGTTTCCCCTCTCATGGTCTCCTGGGACACAGGAGGTCAGAAGAAGCTTGGCTGGTCTCCCAGATACAAATAATAAACAGTTCTGCAAGGTGTCCACACATGATGGACAGCTAATTACATTTCCTTTCCCTCCCTCATCTGGGCTTTTAAGGGTCAGATAGTACTTGATTTTATTCTCTGTTTGGCCAATCTTAATTAAAAAAAAATTTTTTTTAAAATCACATTTCTTTGAATGGTTTGGACATATTCTCTTTCTTCATTCCAGGCATTTCCTTGAAGTAATTTCCTGTTTTATTATCAGGAATGTAAAATGTGGGCTGGGGATAAAGAAAGATTTATCTGGGTTTAGGAAGATCTCTTGTGTCTTAGTTTCTGTTGTTGTGATAAAATATTCTAGCTGAAGCCCTGGAAGAGAGAGAGGATTTATTTTGCCTTACAGACCCTGAGGGCAAAGTCTATCCACACTGCGCCAACTTGTCACATTGTATCAGTAGCCATCCAGCAGTGCAAAAAAACAGGCAGTGGGGACTGGAGGGAGGGATGGCTCAGCAGTTAAGAGCACTGGCGGTTCTTCCAGAGGACCGGGGTTCAATTCCTAGCTTACATCCAGTTCCAGGGGATCTGACACCCTCACTCACATACAGGATCCAAACAGGCAGAACACCAATGTGGATGAAATAAATAATCAAACAGTTTTTAAAAAGAACAGGAAGTGTGCCTGAGCTCTCAGACCTTGAGGCCTGGCCCCAGGATGCATTTCTCTCATCTACAAACAGTGTTGCAGTTTTCCCAAAGTGTACCCCCAGCTGAAGAC
Organism: Mus musculus; assembly: GCF_000001635.26. NCBI lineage: Eukaryota > Metazoa > Chordata > Mammalia > Rodentia > Muridae > Mus > Mus musculus. The sequence continues at coordinate 51,379,702 of NC_000069.6, read as the reverse complement.
TAAGCATTCAAACTCAAGCCCTGCAGGGAACATTTCATATTCAAACATCATTTTGTAACGGAATGGAAAGAAAATGATATGCTTTCCTTCATTTTGCCTGTATATTTATTTTTTCTAACTTTTTGTTTCCACATGCATGCCCAGTGGCCCGGAAGCCAGAAGGAGGCATTGTATCTCCTGAAACTGAATTCACAAAAGGCTTGTGAGTTACAGTTGGGGTACTGGGAACTGAGTCCTGGTCCTCTGGAAGAGCAGCCAGTGCTTGCAAGTACTAAACCATCCCTCCAGACCCTCTTTTATTTATTTTATTTTTTCTGGGTGGGTGTTTTGCCAGTGTGTATGTCTGTGCATGAGTTGTGTACCTGGTGAAGGCCAGAACAGGATGTTGGATCTTCTGAAACTCGGCTGCAGATGGTTATGTGCGACCTACCACATGGGTGGTAGAAACTGAACTTGAGTTCTCTGCCAAAGGAAAAAGTATCCTTAATTTCTGAGCCATCTCTCTAGATCCTCCTATACCACTACAACCCTCCTATACGTGTGCATGTACACACACACACACACACACACACACACACACATGCATGAACAATTTTTTAAAAGCACTAACTCTAGGAGGTGGAGACATGGCTCAGTACTTAACGGCAGTGGCTGCTTTTCCAGGCGACTTGGTCTTAATTCCCTGCACCCACACAGCAGGACATAACTGTCTATAACTCCAGTTCCAGGAGATCGGGCAACCTCTTCCGGCTTCCTTGGGCACCAGACATGCATGTAGTGCATAGACACACGCCTGCAAGCCAAATGCCTATACACACAAAAAAGCAAACCAGTAAACTTTAAAAACCAAAACAAGGCCCGTTTTACTGATGGTGGATCACTGACTTCCAGCCCTGCCTTTTGGCCCCCAGAGGCCAAAACACCTCAGAACACCTCCTCAGAACACCTGGGTGTTGCTGTTGCGCTTTGAACATGAAGTGTCCTGACAGGCTCACAGGGTAGGGTAGGGCAGGGCAGTGAGGGCAGAGCCATCTCCTGAAGGTAAGAGGATGGCCCTGGAGGAAACCAATCTGGAGTCCAAGCCCACGGTTCTCACGGGAATTAATGCCGCTGAGGTGGCGTGGGGTTATCTGCGTGTCTCCCGCAGTCCGACAGGACAGCGTCGTAGAAGAAATCCTGTGTCACTCCATGCATCTCCCCGCCCCCCATCAACTTTACTGGAGCGTATTTTAAGTTCATATAGGTCACTCACGTCAGTTGCACGATTCAATGACTTTTATACATCTGTGTTCACAGTTTCACACATGCAGCCATCGCTGTAAACCGGTTTTAGAACATTTTCATCTCTCAGTAAGATCCCTCAAGAGCGCGTACCATGAACTCCAGTTTCTGAGCCTCTGGCCCTTCCAGCCACCTTTCGGTTTTAAGCCGCAACAGTTTCGTTGTCTCTGGATATTTCACGTAAACAAAAAGCACACACTCTGTGATCTCTTATATCCACCTCTTTCGTGGGTCAGCTTGAAGCATTATGTTAGAAGGGAATGTGTAGGCACGATAAATGAACTTCATTTGAAAATGATCTTTCATGATAAGAAGCAGAGAACTTCTGCACAACGTTAATATTACAAAGGAGTCTAACAACGCTGGTTACCGCACACCGGGCAAGTCTCTCGAATACATCTCAAGTTTCTGTTGTTCCTCGCTTCCCTCTAGTGGCCGAGACTAAATTGCTAAAATAGATTCTTAACGTTCTTATCTTAAAAACAAAAGGTAGGCAAGTTAATAGTTTGATTGACTCTTTCTACTAAGTAATCATATTTAAAAACACACCCCACATCCCACGTATTTGTATACACAAATATTATTTTCCAATTAAAAAGTAAACAGTTTTATTTATCTGTGTTTTTTGAGACAGGGTTTCTCTGTGCAGCCCTGACTGTCCTAACACTGACTCTGTAGACCAGGCTGGCCTTAAACTCACAGAGATCCACCTGCCTCTGCCTCCCGAGTGCTGGGATTAAAAGCATGCTACACCACACATCTTAGGGTTTTACTGCTGTGAACAGACACCATGATGAAGGCAAATCTTATAAGGATAACATTTAATTAGGGCTGGCTTATAGGTTCAGAGATTCATTATCATCAAGGTGGGATTGTGGCAGCATCCAGGCAGACATGGGACTGGAGGAACTGAGAGTTCTACCGCTTGTTCCAAAGGCAGGTTTAAAAATATATGTATGTGCCATGCGTGGTGGCACACACCTTTAATCCCAGCACTTGGGAGGCAGAGGCAGGCAAATTTCTGAGTTCCAAGGCCAGCCTGGTCTACAGAGTGAGTTCCAGGTAAGCCAGGGCTATACAGAGAAACTCTGTCTCAAACAAAACAAAACAACCCAAAAACAAAAACAAAACAAACAAACAAACAAACAAAAAACTTTGTTTGCTCGTCAGACTGCTCCTGAAAGGAAAGTGTCACATTGGTGTTTGCATGTAAAAGATATTCCTTTTCTGGTGTTTGGAGCTCTTTTATAAAGCAGGGTTCTTGGGAACTATAATCTGTTTTTGTAATCCCTCTACCACCGAAATCAACAAGCATCTCTGTGCAAAGGGAGTTAATGCAGGGGCAGGGACTCCAGGAGGGATGCTAAATTTCTTGTGTAAGGAGCAAGAGAGATGGCTCAGTGGTTAAGAGCACTGACTGCTCTTCCGGAGGTCCTGAGTTCCAGTCCCAGCAACCACATGGTGGCTGGCGACCATCTGTAATGGGATCCCATGCCCTACTTCTAGTGTGTCTGAGGAGAATGACTCACAGGCATAAAATAAATCTCAAAACAATTTTCTTGTTTAAATCTTAGCTATGCTGGTTTAGTTCTGGGGCTTGGGGTAAATCACTCATCGAGCAATGATGATCACAGAAGCCGTCTGCCTGGTTGTCCTATTTGTTCCGGGTTTTGTTTTGCTGTGCTTTCCTTTTTTTTTTGGAAATAAGATATTATGTATCAAGCTGGCCTCAGACACTATATATGTGAGGAAGACAACAAACTTCTGATTCTCCGTTTTCCTCATCCTGAGTGCTAAGAGCCACTGCCCCCTGGCTTATGTGATGATGGGGCTCAAACTCAGGGCTTCCTGCAGGCTTCTCAAGCACTCAAATCCTATCCAACACACACACACACACAAAACACAAACACACGCAAACACACACACAACACACACATGTGCGCGCACACACACACGCAGAACAACACACAACACACACGCAAACACACACACACAACACACACACACACAACACACACACAAAACACACATACACACAACACACTACATATTCACTACAAAACATACATAAATCTCTTTGAGGAACAAAGAAAGCTAAATGCAGATCACACTTGACTTTCTCAAAACTTGTAGAGTCATACATATAAATACTACAGATTAGTGAGAAAAAGAAACAACGATAAGAGTCTGGGGAGTGATCCGGTACCAGAAAAGCCTCTATCGACCCAGAGGGGTCACCAGGCTAGTCAGCGCCTGCTCCCAGGCTTCTGGGCAGATAGCAGGTTATGCGTTTCTTCCTTGGAAGGGACAACCTCGTGTGCCTAACGTTCTTGCTCTCCCCGCCCCCCACCATGCTTATCTCTGTGCAGATTTATGCAAGAGCGTATTTATCTCAGGGTTGCTTATGCATGCTCAAGTTACAATGAGAACAGTATTCTAAAGAGAACTACTGGCCGGGCGTGGTGGCTCAGGCCTTTAATTCCAGCACTCGGGAGGCAGAGGCAGGCGGATCTCTGAGTTCAAGGCCAGCCTGGTCTACAAAGTGAGTTCCAGGACAGCCAGAGCTATACAAAGAAACCCTGTCTAAAAACAAAACAAACAAACAAAAAACCTTACTGTGCACTGGAAATGTAGTATAATAATGATGATGGTGGTAATAAGTAAATAGCCAAGCCAAATAGCCTTGCCTTTAATCCCAGCACCCGGGAGGCAGGGGCAAACTAACGTCTAGGACTACAAGGCCGGGCTAATCTACATAGTGAGTTCAAGGACAGTCAAAGCTATATAGCGAGACTATCTCAAACCAACCAACCAACCAACCAACCAACCAACCAACCAAAACAAATGCTTCTAGGGCCTGGGGAAATGATTCAGCATCTAAGAGCATCGGGTTTGTTTCCCAGGACCCACAGTCCATGATTTCAAGTTGAGATGAACTAATGCCCTCTTCTGGCCATCACAGGCACTGCATGCACTTGATACACAGACACAAGCAGGCAAAAGACTCACACATTTAAAATAAAAATAAAACTTTAAAAATTCGCTATATACACCTAACCCACCCACCTCACAGTTTGTCAACACAGCATGCTCAGAGCATCAGTCATGCTGCCTGAGAGCTGCCATCCAGCGGAATGAAGAAGCACCGTCACATACCCCTAGCCCACTGCTACTGTTTGGATGCCGACCACCCTGAAGGCCCATGTACTATAAAACTAAAGGCTTTGTCTCTAACTTGATGCTTCTTAGAAGCTTTAAGAAGTGGGAGCTGAGCAGGGGGGGGGGGTGTCTTTTGGTTAGTTTGCGCTCTTGAAGGGGATAGTGAAACCAGGCCACCTACTCCTCGTTTTTCTTCCCATCATGTCTTGCTCTGCCATGCTTCCCTTGCCACGATGTGCTGTATTGCTGTGAGTCCAAAGCATCAGACCAATTGCCTAGGGAATGATGCTGCCCACAGTGGGCTGGACCCTCCCACATCATTTAACAATCAAGACAATCCCTTATAGACATTCCCACCTGCCAGTCTGACCTGGACGGTCCTTCAATTGAGACTACCTACTCAGCTGTCTCTTTACTATAGGCGTAAAGCTGAGAGCCAATGCTAACTCAGACAGTAGCGTCACAAATTGGCAACAGATCTGGGTAAATGAATTATAATACATAGATTCAGAATGGCGTTGTGTAACCATTCATAGTGAGCATGTCCCTCCATATTTACTGACCTGCTCAGTGCACAGTGTGTCACAGAACGAAAGCATGAATTTATTTATATAAAATCATTTTCACGAATCCACGATTAGCACCATGTCTTGGCAGTAAGACTCTAGATGACTTTTATTTTTGATTTGTGCTCCCCCCCCCCCCGCATTCAGACTTGTTAAAATGGGCACATATCATTCCCTAAAACTGTTATTAAATATAAGTGCTTGAATAAATCCCAAGTGGTCTTTGTGTTTCTTTTTTGTTTGTTTTGTTTTGTTTTTGTTTTTGTTTTTGTTTTTTGAGACCGGGTTTCTCTGTATAGCCCTGGCTGTCCTGGAACTCACTTTGTAGACCAGGCTGGCCTCGAACTTGGAAATCCACCTGCCTCTGCCTCCCGAGTGCTGGGACTAAAGGCATGCGCTACCACGCCTGGCTGGCCTTTGTGTTTCTGTCCCTACATAAGCTCTGTTAGTAAAAAAAGAAAGTCTGAAAAATCTCTGTAGCCATAAGTGCCAGAAAATGAGGCATGTTTTTCTCCTTTGTGAATAGTTGGATCTCTGCAGGATGCTGTAGGACTTTCGTGTACGGAAACATAATTCTGGGTGGGAAATGTAGCTCAGTGGCTAAGAACCCTTGCTGCTTTCCTAAAAGTTTGAGTTCAGTTTCCAGCACCCAGGTCAGCCAGATCACTGCTACCAGGTAACCAGCTCTGGGGGATCTGATGCCCTCTTCTGATCTTTGGGAGCAGCTGCTTTGTCATGAGCAGACACACACAATACACATAATTTAAATTAAATCTTAATATATATATATATATATATATATATAAGTTGAGGGATGGGTCGTGGCTCAGAGGTTAAAAGCACTAGCTGCTCTTCCAGAGGTCCTGAGTTCAATTCCCAGCAAACACATGGTGCCAGGTTATCAGTCTAGAACTATCTATAATGAGATCTGGTGCCCTCTTCTGGCATGCAGGCAGAACACTGTGTACATAACAAATATAACTTAAAAAAAAAAAAATCTAAGTCGATTGCATTCTTGCCTGGAAGGTAGGAATATGCAATCTATTCCTGTTTGCTAAAAAGATGTGCAAAGAAAGGGACATTGATTCCCCGATCAGACTGCTGAGTGTGGCGAGACCTTCTAAGGATTAGACAGCATCTGCCGTTGAGACTCTGGGGAACCATGGGAAATTTTGACATCTGTATTGGAGAATTCTCTCCCCCTCTATCAAGATGACCCCCACTATGTATCTTTTCCAGGACCCCCACAGCTCATCTGAACGCTTCCTGGTTTGCTTTCAGCAATTAATTCCCATCTTTCCGGGGCTAGGCAGTAAGGAGTTGCTTCCATCAAGGCTCAAGCAACATTAAATGCAGAAAATGCTGTTTCTGGTTTGTGAGGTTTGGGTGCCTCCTAGACCTACAGATGCACCAGGGATCGAAGGTGTTAAATAACCCAGAGGCCAGAAAATAATTGTGAATCTAGGAAGTAGTTAACCTTGGAATGTATGCCCAGTTTTAAACCCAGCAGAAGCAGGCAAATAAATCTCTGTCTGACTCCAAGGCCAGCCTGGTCTACAGAGCGACTTCCAGGAAACGCAGAGACAGCCTGTCTCCAAAACAAACCGAAACCAAACCAACCTCGAGTGCAGCCAGACTAAATCACTTAGTCAAGCCAAGACTTCTCTCATGCAGTCAGTAGGTCCTTTTTCAGAAATAATTTAGGTTTTTGTCTAGGGAGATAGCTAACATGATTCAGGCCACTTGTCAACCTGCACAAAATCTTAGGTTCAATCTCCAGCAATCCCAGGTCTCAGGAGATGGAGGCAGAAGAATTAGAAGTTCAAGGTCATCGTAGAGTGAGTCTGAGACCTGTCTAAAGCAATAGCAAGGGTCACGCTGCCATTGCTACTGCTGCTGGGATTGGAATGTTAAAAATTGGTGGCAGGGCAAGGGAAGCACTCTCGGTCGCCAGGAACACAACAAACAAACAAACAAACAAACAAACAAAGAGTGTAAGTTTGTCTAATCTTCCTTAGAGGCAATTCAACAAAATGTTTGGATTGTACCCAGCCCAAAATTCATACATTGAAGCCCTAACCCCCAATATGACTACATGATAGTGGAAACAAGGTCTTCAGGAAAGTAACTAAGATTGAACCAGGAGCTCCTAAGGCAGGTCAGGAGCCTAACCTGATGATGATGCCCCCCTTCCCCTCCCCCTTCCCCTCTCTCTTTCTCCTTCCCTCCGTCCATCCCCCTCAACCCCACTCTTCTCTCCACGTATATACAGAGGAGAAGCTAAGTTAAGGTATAGCAAGAAGTCAGACATCTACACGACTGGAAGGCAGCACTCATCAAAACACAAATTCTAGTGCAGGGGCACTTCTCTGGGTTCACAGTAGTAAGCAGTGGTGAGCCAGAAAGCCTGAGGCCACAGCTTCCGGCTCTTTCCAGCCATAACTGTAAGTACTCCTGAAATATTCCTTTCTTCTTTTCACTGCAAGAATAAGAATATCTTTTTTTAAAGTGATCTTGAAAACTTTTGTCTGTTTGCATCGTTTTGTGAAGACAGGGCCTCCCTATGTAGCCCTGGTTGTCCTGAAACTCACTCTGTAGACCAGGTTGGCCTTGAACTTAAAAATCTACTTGCCTCTGGCTCCCACTACTGTGATTAATGGCATGAGCCACAATGCCCAACAGACTTGACAATGTTACTACATATACACAAGTGGCTGGAGAGGGTGTCTGCCCCACCTGCTTGTGTGGAGATCAGAGGACAACCTATAGGTGTCTTTTCTCTCCTAAACTTGCAGAGTAGTTTCTCTGGGATGCACACTGGGTCCCAGGGACCAAATTCACGTCATCAGGTTTGGTGGCACTTTTACCCAGTAAGCTACTTTGAGAGCCCTCAAAAAAGCTGTGTATGGACTGGTGAGATGGCTCAGCAGGTTAGAGCACTGACTGCTCTTCCGAAGGTCCTGAATTCAGCAACCACATGGTGGCTCACAGCCACCCGTAATGAGATCTGATGTCCTCTTCTGGTGTGCCTGAAGAGTGTACTTATTTATAATAATAAAAAATCTTGGGCTGGAGAGATGGCTCAGCGGTTAAGAGCACTGACTACTCTTCCAGAGATCCTGAGTTCAAATCCCAGCAACCACATGGTGGCTCACAACCATCCGTAACAATATCTGGCGCCCTCTTCTGGAGTGTCTGAAGACAGCTACAGTGTACTTACATATAATAAATAAATAATTTAAAAAATCTTTTATAAAAAGCTGTGTATATGCTCTACAAATAATTCAAGAGTGTATGAGCCAAAAAGAGATGGCCTTCTCTTTCCCACCCTCCTTTATTTTATTTTTTCATATATATATATATGTATATATAAATGAAAAAATTATACATGTGTACCTATGTAATATATGCATATGTGTATACATATATACACACATATGCATATATATGTGTGGTGTTAAGTACATTCACAATGTTATACAACCATTACCACTAATATAACTTGAGTTTTAAGTGACACATATATTAGATTTGTAAATAATATGTTCGGTATGATTTTTTTCACTCTTCAGAAGTTTTTCCTGTGACGTTCCTCTACACTTTCAGCCCAGAAGCTAATCTGAAAACAAACACAGAGGACCCCAGCACACAATGGGTCCATTTGATCATGTAAATCAGTGTACACTCCAGAGAAATCACTCTGTAAGTTTAGAATTTTGCTCTGTGTGTGTGTGTGTGTGTGTGTGTGTGTGTGTGTGTGTGTGTGTTGGAGCACACTAACATAACACTGTACAATACCATATTCTCTTCACATGTTGAGTGGCATCAGGGGACCAGCAATGCCAGCCAGGCATTCGATCACTGTATCTACAGTTTACTGTGTATTTGGCTAGGTTATTGGGCTCACTGTATCTACAGTGGACTGTGTATTTGGTTAGGTTAAGTTTACCAAATGCTTTTCTGATTTATGGCGTTTTCAACTTCTATTAAGTTTATCAGGATTGAACCCCATTATACTATCCAAGGTTCACATTCCCAGGTGTGCTAGCAGCCTTGAGAACACAAGGGAGTTAGGAAGCCGGCAGAGGTGGGGAGAAACAAATGGGTTCTACAGTCTTGGCTCAGATACTTGTGAATATGTGCTTTTGGTAGGAATGTGATCTGCCTGAGCTCCACTTTGTTAGACTCTTCTTTAAAGGCATCCTTGTTGACAACGGATTTGTCCAAGGGGATATCCACAGAGAAACTTGTGGGCATGAGGTGTCTGTAATGATACACTTTCACTTTGACCTCTCAGCAACTTTCTTCCTGCCCATGGCAGCTGTAACTTTCCTGGGATTGAGTCAATCCCAGACATCAGAGCTTGGCTGCAAGGGTCCGAGGAGCCCTCATTAATGTTCTTCATGATGACAGCTTTGCATCTGCATCCATCCGGGACCAAGTGCTGCTTTCCCAGGTTTTATGAGCTTGCCCATCTCTACAGCAAGAAGCTGGCACCAGGAGAGTTGTGTTGCATTGTGATGATTCATGGGAGCTGCAGGACTGGAGTTCCTGAGATAGCTCACTCTTAGTGTCATAAAAGGCTCCTTCCAGCCAGGCGTGGTGGTGCACGCCTTTAATCCCAGCACTTGGGAGGCAGAGGCAGGTGAATTTCTGAGTTTGAGGCCAGCCTGGTCTACAGAGTGAGTTCCAGGACAGCCAAGACTATACAGAGAAACCCTATCTGGGAAAAACAAAACAAAACAAAACAAAACAAAACAAAGCAAAGCAAAGCAAAGCAAAGCAAAGCAAAGCAAAGCAAAGCAAAGCAAAACAAAACAAAACAAAACAAAACAAAACAAAACAAAACCTCCTTCCCTCAGCAGCTGTCTACTGCTTAAGGGTTCTTGGGAAAGGATGAGTGTAGTCTGAGTCTTGTATGCTTCAGGACATTCCTGAGACTTACGAGGCTTCCTTCCAGGTGGAAGTGTTTCAATTTGGAGGAAATAATCACGTCACACTCCACCCTTTCCAGTAGCTCCCACATTCTTCTGCCTCTTCCTCCTCTTTGATGTTCCTCCTTGAGCTCTGTAGTGGGTGATATAGATGTCTGATTATTTCCTTCTAATTATGTCTGAATATTGGGCCACTGTATCACAGCAATAGTTACTTACTGTAAACAGGTGACCAGTTATGCATCTACACAGTAATCTCTCATTTCCAAAAAAGGTTTCCTCCACAGCTAAGATGAATGTGGGGGCGGGGGTATCAGAAGCCCTGTGAGTCTGTATGGTGAATAATCACACTGGGACCAACTTCGGGAGACAGATCCACTTTACTTTGGGTGACTCATGGCTCATAAAGTTTTGGGGGACTGAGGGTAGGAACAACCAGGATGGGCAAAAGTCATTGGCTGAGGGCTTATTGTACCGAAATGTTTCATTAGCATGGGGAAGCATTTCAGGAATCTCAGGTGCTAGCTGAATATGTTCTTATTAGAAGAAAGGAAATTGATTATGTAATCTAACTGAGGTTATGTGATATTCCTTAGGTTTTGTGTGTGTGTGTGTGTGTGTTCTCGCACTTAGAATTTCTCAGACAAGATCAGAGAAGAAGCGCTGCTAACGAAGGGAGTCTTTCATTACACACTGAGCCTCAGAAGGTTATCTAGTTAATGGTGGAGTTCAACCTTAATTTGCAGAGTTTTCCCACAGTAATATATGTGTGTAAACACAAAATACAACGGTGAGTGTAAATATAAGTTAGAAGACAATTTGACAGGCACATCACATCTGTTTAATGCAACAGTAGCAGGAGTCCCTTTACTGGAGCCTATAGCATATGTAGCCACACGTTTTTGCTCTCATACACAGTATGAAGTTCCCTCCTTTGGAAGAGTCTTAAGTTAAATCAGAGAGCATTTGGTTCCAACCACAATAGTCACAGCACTAATGAATCAGTGGGCTTATCCTGCTTAGAGTGTTGGATGGTTTCATGTCAACACAGAGAGATTCTCCATTGAGAAAATGTCTTTGTAAGATCTGCCTATACACAAACCTATAGAATATTTTGTTAATCAGTGATTGCTGTGGGAAGGCCCAGTCTATTGTGGGTGGTGCCACCCCTGGCACATGGTCCTGGGGGTGTATAAGAGAGCAGGCTGAACAAGCCATGAGAAGCAAGACAGTAAGCAACACCTGACTTTCCTGGATGGACTACAAGCTGTCTGATGAAATAAACCCTTTCCTTCCAGGTCCTTTTTGGTCATGATGTTTTATCATAGTGGTATAGAAACCCTAAATAAGACAGTAGTGTAGCACACAGGGTCCATTGTTGAGCTGGACTGTCAACAACCAGCTTTGCTCCGCAGCCAGTGCCCTGCAGGACTAGGAAATCAATCAGGGGAGAAGAAGCCTCCAGCTCAGACTCATGGATTTCTCCACACTCTGCTGCCAAAGCAGGTACTGTCTTTTGCAATGGGAACTTAACATCTAGTTCTGGCATACAACCAACATCAGCGCCAATAATCTCTGCAGCATGTAGAGCCTCGGGGGCCAACAACTCACAGAAGCAATTCACTTCTGATACGGGATTTTCCATCCAATAGCCTTATAGCTTCTGGGTGTGCCTTCTTTTAGAAACTACTTTTGTCTAGGGGTGGTGAGATGATCCAACAGTTAGGAGAGCACTCTGATCTTGTGTACCTTTCATCCTAGCATTGGAGAGGCAGAGATGGGCAGAATTCCAGTTCAAAGCTAGCCTAGTCTACCTAGCCAGTTCCAGGCCACCCAGGGTTACATAGTAAGACCCTGCTCCTCATCACAAAAAAAGACATTAGGTGGCTATAGTGGGGTTCATGCCTTTAATCCTAGCATCCAGGTGGCAAGGGCAAATGAATCTCTGTAAGTTTGAAGCCAACCTGGTTTATAAAGAGAATTTCAGGCTAGCCAGGACTATATAGTGAGATCTTGTCTTTAAAAAAAAAAAAGTACATTTCTTTATTTTTATTTTTTTGCTTGTTCATGAGGGTAGAGATCAGAGGACAACCTGTAAGAGAGAATTCTTTCCTTCCATAATATGGATCCTCGGGTTGGGGGAGAAACTCAGGTCATCGGGCTTAGTGACAAGGTTCTAACCTACAGAACCATCTCTCCAGCCCTGAGGGGTACACTTTTCCTCTGCTGCAGCATACCTTTGCTCAAATTCTAATCGTTGGGGTTTTGTAAATATTTCTTTATTAATGTGTGTGCGTGTGTGTGCGCGCACATGCTAAGTGTATGTATGAATACCATGTGCATTCGGTGTCTGCATTGGGCCCATTGAACTGGAGTTACAAGCAGTTGTGAGCTGCATGAGGTTGGTCTTGTGAAGTGACCCAAGTCCTAGCAAATGCCCTTAATTGCTGAGCCATCTGTTCAGCACCCTATATTTCCATTTTAATAACCCCATAATTATTTCAGTCAATACAGCCTGTGTATAGTTGTAAAATGAATGGAAGTACAATTAGTCCTGGTCCCTTTAGCCCTGTGACTGTGAAGCGAGTGCCCCAATCATTATCAGTTCTCCGTGCCTGTGGGTACCGCTGAGTTGGATAAGACCCAGTGTGCTTCACTCATGGATTGCTGCACAACACATTAACTGATTAAAAGTTTTCTGTTACAGGATATCTGAGCTGGTTTCTAGTTAGGTTGTGGCTCAACCCTTAGCACACACCTTTAATCCCTCTGGCTGGAATATAAACACATCCATAGCTCTCAGCTTTAATCCAAACAATGAAGGTAAAGTTCGTCTGTAGAAGGAAACACCCATGTTTGAAAGTGATGTCTAATTGAGTGGCAGAAAAAGTGACGAATCAGAGAAAGATCTGACAGATAGGATACTCCCAACTCTCACAAGGAGAGAGGAAGAGGAGCATTCAGCACAGGAATACAGTAGCGTTCCTAGAGAGTGGTACAGTAGAGTTGAGAAGGAGAGTGGAGCAGCCTAGAGCGAGAGAAAGAGGAAGGAGGCAGTTTGTGGTGGTTTGAATACGCTTGGTCCAGGGAGTGACACTATTAAGAGATGTGGACTTTTTGGAGTAGGTGTGGCCTTGTTGAAGGAAGTGAGTCACTGTGGGGTAGGCTTTGAGACCATCCTCCTAGCTGCCTGGAGGCCAGTCTCCCCTGGTTGCCTTCTGGTCAAGATGCAGAACTCTCAGCTCCTTCTCTAGCACCATGCCTTCCTGCATGCTGCCGTAGTTCCTGCTATGATGATAGTGGACTGGACCTCTGAACCTGTAAGCCGGCCCCAATTAAATGTTTGCTTTTATAAGACTCGCCTTGGTCATGGTGTCTATTCACAGCAATGGAAACTCTAACTAAGACACAGTTTTACCAGGACAGTTGTACAGAGACAGGTAAAGACAGAGTGAGCCAGAAAATGAGAAGAAGCCATATTAGAACATTGCTACTGTTAGTTTGAGGCACAGCAGAGCAATTCAGAGACTGAGAGAGAAGACAGCTTGGAGAGAGAGGAGTTTGAGTCAGAAGAGCTAGATTGAACCAACCAGCCAGAGTTCAGAAGGAAGAAGAAAGGGTGTGCTTAGCCAGCAGCAAGTTTCGGAGGCTGAAAACATCCTAGGCCTACATAATATTGTATGGAGGGTAGAGGCTTCCAAGACTAGGCCCAGGTTAGCAGACTGGGGCATTAAGGCTTGGAGACAATGGACTTGCGGCAGTGTCCACACAGGTGAGCACCGACTTGTATCCTTACTGACATATACGGACCCTGTATAGTCTCTCCGTGTCTTAATTTGGAACATGCCTCACATTTATTGTTACCATGCAGAATAGCAGACTATTTCATGGGAATGTTGGTAGCTCTAGCTACTTTCCAGTGTGTGCCAAATCACTGTGGCCAGACTGTAGATAAGAGCCTCCAGTGATCTCTGGAGGCAGATGGCTTGTAGCTTGGTAAGGGCATCTGCTTCCCGATTTTCAAACCTCAACCAGCTATGGGCTGCCAGCCACATAGAAAACCACTGATTCCTGTTGAACTCTGTTACATATGTCCTCCAAGATCTGCTGCCCCACAGTGGTGGAAAGAGCATCCACCTGGTTCTTTTCCCATTGGGCCAGCCATAAAGTCAGACCTCCGAATACAGCCCCGCTACTGTCCATATGGATTGTCACAGGGTAAATCTCACTACCAGTGAAACTGGTACTTTCCACTCTGCTGTCTCTTATCTCAGTCCGCTGGCTACGCTTTCTCGCTTTCTTGCTTCCTTTCTCCAGCCACACGGTGTCAGTGTTCATTTGCATTTCGACCGCCACCCAGTCCCGTTTGGTGTCCTCCCCTTCTGCAGACAGATGGTGTCCCTCTTAGCACTTTATCTCTCCTAGCGCTTGGTTCACTTACCCGGGGGCGGCTTAGAAGCTTGAAAGAACACTGGTGCCAACACAGCCTGCACGGCCTTGGCGACGGGACTTGCAAACACCGCACCACATTGCTGTAAAAAGTGCGAGCCGCCTCTGGCAAGTTTGATTTCGCGCTACCGGAGAAAGAGACGTGGCCTTTATTTGGATATGCAGCTTTCGCTGTCACTGGGATGCTGGGCCCTTCCTGTTGGAATGCTCCACGTTCATCCAGCAGTTGCTGTTTTAGTACTGTGCGCCAGCTTCCTTCCCTTTCCATGGCTAGGACCCAAACGCTATTAGAACTGTTTGCTCAAGCTGTTTTTTTCCATAGTCCCCCGAACATCTGGTGACTTCTAACACAAAGGGACACGGCCATTAAGGTTATCTTGCAAGGACCTTAGCTTACTCAGGAGCCTCTTGAGCCATCTATCTATTTTAGCACTTACAGCACGTGGTACATTTTTACTAAGTTGTTGGGTGTGATATTGATACCCCTCTTACTGGAGTATAAGATCTAGAATTTCACAGAGGAGCTCGCCCTTGCCTTTTGTGGACTGACTGCCCATCCTGCTTCCCTGAGGTGCACACCGCGAAGTCTTTCAGAGACGTGTTGTGAAACTTTTTCACTTAGGGGAGAGAGCAGGAGGAGAAAGCAAGGTCTCCAGCCACCTTCCCTTGACAAATAGACAGTGTGGCAGGTAATTTTGCATGAGTGGTAGAGACTCCTTTGAATTTAAATAACCCCTGGGGATTCAGCAACTCAGAGAATACAAAAAGACGGAGGAGAAAAGAAGGTAGAAGAAGGAAAAGAAGGAAGAGGAGGAGAAAGAAGGAAAAGAAGAAGGAAGAGGAGGAAGTAGAAGGAGGAAGAGGAGGAGGAGGAAGAAGAAGGTAGAAGAAGGAAAAGAAGGAAGAGGAGGAGGAAGAAGGAAAAGAAGAAGGAAGAGGAGGAAGTAGAAGGAGGAAGAGGAGGAGGAGGAAGAAGGTAGAAGAAGGAAAAGAAGGAAGAGGAGGAGGAAGAAGGAAAAGAAGAAGGAAGAGAAGGAAGTAGAAGGAGGAAGAGGAGGAGGAGGAAGAAGAAAGAAAAGAGAAAGAAGGAAAATAGGTGTGTTCGCAAGTTCCAACACCACATGGAGAGATGCCATTACTTGTATCTGTTGTTCTGGCATAAGAGCCGTGCTGGGCACAGTGGCATAGACATGGTAACTACCTTACTTAGTAGTGCTGGCCACAGCGGTGTAGATGGGGTCGACCTTACTTAGCTCTCTTCATCTGAAGTCTTTTATAGGAGCTGTCTGGCATCTTCACAGGCCACACACCAAGCTGAAGAAAGAAAGGCCTTCGGGTTGAGCAAATAACCTCTAATCTTTCTAGCTCCTTTAAAGTTGCTGTAATTTCAGCATAGACTTCCAGGTAGTCAGTACAATTTGATATTTATAGGTCGACTCAGAGCCGGAACTTTCTAGGTTCCCAGGGGGCCACTCACAAACGGCGGTCTTGACATTTTGCACTCTCAGGTGAAATTCTGCAATGGCGGCGTGCAGGGTGAGCACCAGCAGTGTGTCCACCCCCAGTAGATTCTCCTGCTGAGAAGAAGTTCACTCAGGGTTTACCCTTGGAGAGAGACAATTGCTATCACTGCGACTTACTGTGTAAACTTATGCCAACTTGACACACAGGATAGAGTTATCTGAAGGAGGGAAATGAGAAAAATGCCTCCATATGACCCAGATGTAAGCTATTCTCTCTCTCTCTCTCTCTCTCTCTCTCTCTCTCTCTCTCTCTCTCTCTCTTTCTCTCTTTCTCTCTCTCGGTTTTTTAAGACAGGGTTTCTCTGTATAGCCCTGGCTGTCCTGGAACTCACTCTGTAGACCAGGCTGGCCTCGAACTCAGAAATCTGCCTGCCTCTGCCTCCCGAGTGCTGGGATTAAAGGTGTGTGCCACCACGCCCGGCTCTCTCTCTCTTTTTTAATGATGTATTTATTTTATGTATATAGGTACACCATTGCTCTCTTCAGACACACCAGAAGAGGACATCAGACCCCATTGCAGATGGTTGTGACCCACCACATGGTTGCTGGGAATTGAACTTAGGACCTCTGGAAGAGCAAGCAGTCAGTGTTCTTAAGCAATGAGCCATCTCTCAAGCCCTAAGATATTTTCTTAATTAGTTATTGATGGGAGAGGGCCCAGCCCACTGTGGGTGGTTCCATGCCTAGGCTGGTGGTCCTGAGTTTTATAAGAAAGCAGGATGAGCACACCATGAAGAGTGAGCCAATGAGCAGCACCATGGTGGTCTGAATAAAAATGGCTCCATAGACTCAAGGGCTGGCACTACTGCGAAGTGTGGCCTTGTTGGAGGAAGAGAGTCACTGATGGGTGGGCTTTGTGGTTTTAGAAGCTCAAGCAAGGCCTATTGGTTCACTGTCCCTTCCCTGGCTTCCGATCCAGATGAAGAACTCTCAGCTCCTTCTCTAGCACCATGTCTGCCCACATGCCACCATGCTTCCTGCCATGGTGATAATGGACACTGCAAGCCAGCCCCAATGAAATGTTTTCCTTCATAAGAGTTGCCGTGATCACGGTGTCACTACATAGCGATAGAAACCCAAACTAAGACAAGCAGCCCTCCGTGGCCTCAGCTTCAGCTCCTGCCTCTGGGATCCTCCACTGTCTGAGTTCCTGTCCTGGCTTCCCTCAAAGATAAACAGCTGAATAAACCCTTTCCTCCCCATCTTGCTTTCTGGTCATGGTGTTTCACTGCAGCAGTAGAAACCCTAACTAAGACACAGGCTTAGTCCTTATCCCCTGCACCATCCCAAGATCCCAACTGCTGCCATTGCTCTTGGCACTTTGGGGTCACTACAATGCTCCAATAGCCACTGAGCCAATAAACCTGCAATTCAACAGGGAGCCTCTACACACCATGTGGGCTCTGTGGCAGGCGGACACTAAATCAGAAGGATAGTGGAGATCGTCTCTTTGTCCATAAAGGGGGTGTGGTGGCTTGAATAGCTTTGGCCCCATAGACTCACGTATTTGGATGCTTGGCCCATGGAGGAGGTGTGGCCTTGTGAGAGGAAATGTGTCACTGTGGAGGCGGGCTTTGAGGTTTTGTTTGTTTGTTTTGTTTTGTTTTTTTCAAGATAAGGTTTCTCTGTGTAGCCCCAGCTGTCCTGGAACTCACTTTGTAGACCAGGCTGGCCTCGAACTCAGAAATCTGCCTATCTCTGCCTACTGAGTGCTGGGATTAAAGGCGTGTGCTTCCTCTGCCTGGCCTGGGCTTTGAGGTCTTAAATGCCCAGTGTGGAATCCAGTCTCCTCCTGGCTGCCTTTGCATCAAGATGTAGAACTCTCAGCTTCTTCTCCAGCACCAAGTCTGCCTGCACATGACCATGCTTCCCACCATGATGATAATGGACTGAACCTCTAAACAGTAAGCAGGCTCCTGTTTTCCTTTATGAGTTGCCTTGGTCACGGTGTCTCTTCACAATAACCCTAACTAAGACAGGGGGTACAGTAAAGGGGGTTTCACCTGGGACTACATATCTCTCATCCCTTTCACCCACTGGCTAGTCTCGAATTGTCACAATTTCTGTCCAGGGCCACTGTTTGGTGGTGGTGGTGGGGGTCCCATAGGTGCTGACTTATGCATTCTCCTTCCTTCTGAAATAAAGTGTGGTGCGGAGGGGTATTTTTTCATCACTTGTGTTGTACTCTCCTCCGCTTTACTGATGCTTCCCTTGGCTTCTGCATCAGTTATTCTTTTTGTAGTTATGATCAAACATCTGACAAGAAGCAGCTAAAGAAGAGAGAGGATGGAGTTGTAAACTGTGAGAGGCGTGGCAGCCGAAAGCATCGTTTGGTTGCTTACACCGCATCTATAGTCGGGAAGCAGAGAGAGGACTATAAATAAAACTTCAAGGCCTGCCCCGCAAGAACATACTCCCTAAAGGTTCCACAACCTTTCCATACAGTGCCGGCAGCTGGAGACCAAGTGTTCAAGCTTATGAGCCTATAGGGAGGATCCTATGGGGAGGAGTCTAAGGGAGGAGCCTATGGGGAGGAGTCTATCGGGAGGAGCCTATCAGGAGGAGCGCATTCCACATTCAAATCACAGGAGGTTACAAGGCTTTAGAATCCAAGGAGGGCTCCTTAGCATAGATCTAATTTGTGCTCTCTCCTTCTCGTTCTCCCTCTTCCCTCTCCCCCTCCCTCCTCCCCGTCTCCCTCCCTCTCCATCTCATGGGGCTATAAGAGACAGAAAGCCAATACCCCCATAACATCCTTCAGTTCCTACCTGGCATACCCTGCCCCCAACCCTGAACTTTCCAGCCCACGAGCTGACTGGACTGCCCTTCCCCAAAAGGCACCTCTTCCCTCTTCCCTATATTCAGCCATTTTGGTTCTCTCTCTCTCCCTCGCTCCCTCCTTCTCTCCTCTCTCTGTGCCCTTTCTCTCTTTCTCTTCCCCCTACCACCACTTCTCTCCCCTTGGTGATCTTTGTGACCAGTGAGCTCGACTGAGAGCAGCTTCGCAGTAAACCTGCCTTTAGTGTATTTTAATGTGGCTTAAACCAGCTCATGTCACCGGTGGCAGAGAAATAACTTATCAATGATATGATAAGTTTCATTTCACACCAAGCCTACTTACATAGCTAGCCTACTGGGCAAAAGCTTTGCCTTCCAAAGAGCCTTTTTCGTCAAGAAAATAGGAATTAATAACTTATTAATTAATCACTTTTCTGACTCCCAGATGTACCAGATGATATTTCAACTCTGTTTTGTTTTTTTTGTTTTGTTTTTTTAAAGTCTGAGTGCATACCTTTGATTCCCAGCATCCTAAAGACAGAGTGAATTGAAGTCCAGCCTTTTATACAGAGGAAGTTCCAGGCCAGCCAGGGTTACACAGAGAAACTCTGTCTCAAAACAAAACTAAAAACTAAACTAAGCTAAACTAAAAAAAAAAAAAACAAAACAAAAAAGTAAAACAAACAAGCAAAACCAAAACAAAGCAGGTCTTGGAGGGCTCTGTGGTCGGAAGCATTGGTGGCCAAGCCCAGGCCTGCCCCACATGGTGGACTGGTAGGAGGAAGCCAATTCTTGAAAGTTGCCTTCCACACTCTAAATACACACACACACACACACACACACACACACAGAGAGAGAGAGAGAGGGGGGGGGGATAGACAGGTAGATAATAGGTGGACAGATAGATAGATGAATAGGTTGATAGGTAGATAACAGATGGATAGATTAGATAAATGTAATTAAAATAAATAAATAAATAGCAGTGCTTGACCGGCGTGCATGAGCGCCTAGATTCTATGTCTGGTAGCAGCAAAATAAAAATAAACTGACAGCCAATGGTCTTTTCCCAGCCTGTTCTTCCCACTATAACTAAACCTAAATAAAACTTCTTGAGGGGCTGGATGGAGTCCCCCACTCTGGCGTTCTAACACGGCACTCCCTCTTCGGGCTCCAGGCTCCCCTCACCAAGTCTGGCTCCTTGCGAGGACCACCTGAGTTCCAGCCCCAGGGGCGCACACCGCGGAAAAGGAAAACTGACTTCCTCAAAGTGCTCTTTGATCTCCCCAGTGGCGTTGCCCCAACCCCCAATAAGTAATAGAATAAAACATAATTTAATTTTCAAAAATGTTAAAACTCTAGCCTCCTGAGCCAAGCGCTGTGGTTGGAAGTGCAGGCCGAAGTCTGAACCACCTGTGACTGGAGACTCAACTCTTTCTAAGAGCAGAGTTTTAGTTCTTTTAAAAGATAATTTGTTGCCAGTTAAATCTCCGGAATACAACTGAGGTCAGGTTTACGTTGTATGGGAGATAAAATTGGGCTCGTCCGGGATTTGAACCCGGGACCTCTCGCACCCTAAGCGAGAATCATACCCCTAGACCAACGAGCCACGTAAGGCACTCTCTCTGATTCACTTTATGACCGTTGAGGCGTCTTGGGGCGGGACCTGACAGTCTGAGCTGGAAGTAGAGTCGGATTTCAAACCCGCCCTGAAAGGGTGAATTCAAAGACTGTAATTTCAGAGGAACTCCACCATTCTGGTCCCTTTCCACCACTAGCAAAGTGAGGAGCAGTCAAAGACCCGCCAGTGTCGAGTTCCCTTGATCTTGGCCCAAGGAACCACTTGGTACTCGGCTGACGTTTCACACTGCCCATGTGGAAGCCCGCGTTCTGAAGGTCACAGTCACTGTGCAGGACAGACGGTCCTCCGAAGATCAGGGCCGGGGTGCGTGGAGGTTCCTTGTGCGGCTGCTAGAATCTCAGAGCGGGTCAGCAGCCGACGGTGCGGCACCCTGGGGTATAGCATGTCTGGGGTAACATTTCCCGCTTGTGTTTTGCGCCTCTCTCGCCAGCGTGGCAAAACCACGATGAGAGCCCGCGATTACCTGTGTGGACCAGAGGAAGGTGCGAGAGCCACCGCCAGCCCGTGGCCTCAGGCGGGAAGAAAGGGCGCAATGCAGATGGTGCAGGTGGACCACGCAGCGGATCGCACCCCTGGGCCCGGCCTGCGATGCTCCTCCCTCCCCTGGGACAGTCGTTGTGTCCTAGCTACTTCTGAGACACCCGGGCTTCTCTGTACAGAGTTGGGAAACCCTCTCCAAAACAGCTTTCCTTCACCTGGGAGAATCGCGTTGATCTGGGTTGAACCGGTCTCTGGGTTCTCCGGATCAAAGCCACCAGCTCCCTCCCTCCCTCCCTCCCTCTTTTTTTTTTTTTTTTTTTTTGGCAAGATCCTAGGGCTTGAGTAGTGTATTTCGCTCAAGGAGGAACTTTTTGCTCTTCTCGTCCTTGTTTTTTTGTGGCTTTAACAGGAGGAACTTGTCAACTACTTTGAGAAGATGGAGAGTAAAAGAAAAGGCAAAAAGTAGCTGGGCTCGTCCGGGATTTGAACCCGGGACCTCTCGCACCCAAAGCGAGAATCATACCCCTAGACCAACGAGCCGCTGAGGGTAGTAGGCTTTGCTTCCTCTTCAGTAGTGAGAACAAAGGACTACAGTACTACTCGTCATGTTAATCCATCGGTAGTTACTACAGATTACGCAATTCACGCTGGACTTCCAAGGTGTGCTTGGCTCATAAACGAAAGAGCTGCTGAGCCCACGAGTTTCCCATTCCCGAATGGCCTGCCTACCTGTGTAAAGTACAGACATGTAGTAGGTCGGTCTGCACTTTCTGGGCATGCTTATGTTAGAGAGCACAAAGGGAAGTGCAGAATTTACCATGTTTCAAAATGATAAATGGCTATCCAAACAAAGTACATCAAGGACCCTACCTATGCAGAATTCAAAAGAATCTTTAAAAATATAAGGTTTGGGTAAGGCGAGGAAGAAGGAACGGCTCAACGCTCGTGAAGGCTGAAGTCTCACTGCCCAGCGCGCCAGAAGGCTTGAATTCGGTTTTTTTTTTTTTTTTTTTTCTTTTGAGACAGGGTTTCTCTGTGTAGTCCTGGCTATCCCAGAACTCACTCTGTAGACCAGGCTGGCCTCGAACTCATAAATCCGCTTGCCTCTGTCTTCCAAGTGCTAGGATTAAAGGCGTGCGCCACCACTCCCTGAGCTGGAAAAGTGTTTCTTGTCCAAAACCTGCTATAACGTGGAAAAATATTTTCACTTTAATAGACACCATTCTTCTGCGATTCTAATTTGATCCCTGCAACACACGGAGTGGAAGAAGCGATCTGAGTACTGAAAGTTTTCCTCTGAAGCGCTCGTGCACACACACATACACACACACACACACACACACACACACACGTGCACACAACACAACCATAATTATTATAAAAGTTTTAAAAGGAAATTATATATGTGTGGTTTGTGATAGGCATGGTGACACTTGCAAAGCTAGGGCAAGGAGGACATAGGGCGTTAAGGTCATATCAAATTAGAGGCCAGCCTGTAACACAGTGGCATCTGTGGGAATGGAGGGTGTCTGGAAGCTGGCATGATGGAGAGAGGCAGCCACACCCACCAGGGAAACCTGGCTATTCATTCACCTGGGCCCCTGCTTCTCATTCATCCTGTTTCCACCGGAAGGAAGTCAAGAGCAGAGCCTAGCTCACCATGCTTGTCTGTTGCTGACCGTGAACTACATTCCTCAAGCTTATCTGAACACTCTTCTCCCTCAGAACGTGAGATACGGTGGCTCAGGGGAAAAGCACTTGTCTCCAAGCTGGAGTTAGACTCCCAGGACTCCCACTGTGAAAGGAGGGAACTGACCTCCACACACAATCTGGGGCGCACAGTCACACCCCACCTTCAAACAAATAAACAATTATAAAAAGATGGCAACAATTATATAATAAAACAGGTGATACGCTCTAATTAGAAAGCAAGCAAACCTGATTTTTTTTTTTTTTTTGACCTAGAAAAGGGTTTTGAGGGCTAGGGAGATGGATCCGTGAGTAAACTGCTTGCTGGACAAACATGAAGATCTACAGTCAGTCCCCAGCATCTGCATAAGAGATGGGCAGAGCCGGACACATCAGCGTCCCCCGTGTTGACAGCAGGGACAGATGCTCTGGGCTCAATGGTCAACCAGCCTACTGTCAGGTTCAGTGACAGACCATGTTTCAGAAAAGGAAGTATAGAAACAAACTGTGGAGAGGGGAGATGGTGGCCCATGGCTTTAATCCCAGCACAGAGGCTGGCAGATCTCTGTGAGTTCAAGGCCAGCCTGGTCTCCAAAGTGAGTTCCAAGATGGCCAGGGCTATACAGAGAAACCCTGTCTTAAAACAAACAAAGAAAACTACAAAGATGTGCACACCCCACACCCAGGCCTGTTCCCAAAATAGAAAGGAAGGAAGGAAGAAAGGAAGAAAGGAAGAAAGGAAGAAAGGAAGAAAGAAAGAAAGAAAGAAAGAGAGGAAGAAAGAAAGAGAGGAAGGGAAGAAGGGAGAAAGGGAGGAAGGAAGGAAGGAAGGAAGGAAGGAAGGAAGGAAGGAAGGAAGGGAGAGAGGAAGAAAGAAAGAGAGGAAGGAAGGAAGGGCAGACTGTGGAAGACCCACATGTTCCTCATGGGAGAAGGCACCCATGATACCTGTCTCTGTCTGTCTGTCTGTCTGTCTGTCTGTCTGTCTGTCTGTGTCTCTCTGTATCTTACACACACACACACACACACACACACACACACACACACACACACACCTAAATCAGGACTACTGAGAACTGAAAAGGTATTAAGGTAATCCCAGCATTCAGGAGGCTGAGATAGGAGGACTGAGTTTGAGGCCAGCCTGGCCTATGTAGTGCTCCTTGTTCAATCCTTTATAAGCAAACAAGAGAGGCCTCATTACTATCTTCCTTTTGCAGATGAGAACACTGAGAGAGAACACAGACAATGTGAACACATGTGAGGGCAAGAGATGCCAGCTCACATCTACCGGGTGCCAACACATGCATGAAGTGTATAAAACATGTATTAACTCATTTCACTTTCACTCTAATTGTAAAGGGTGTACCACGGCATGGTGTAGGCCTATGAATCTCAGCACTCAGGAGGTTTACCAGAAATCTAAGGTCAGCCTGAGTGGGCTCCAGGATGAGCGTTCCAGGCTACAGCCAGATCTACAGAATAGAGACAGCGTCACTCACAACAAAAGACAACAGGCACAGACGAGGTTTACACGGGAAGTGCTATGACTTTACGGATTAGCTGACTTCATCCTTCAAACAGGCTTATTACCTTGGCCTCATTATTATTCCCTTTTTGTAGACATAAGTGGAGATGAAAAAAACAAAACAAAACAAAACACAACAGGTGATTAAGTACTTCAGCAAGGTTATATACATCTTAGTAAGCGGTGGTGCTGAGAACTGAACAATTTCGTTTATCATCAGAGTCTACGTCTTAATCACTCTTAAATCTATTTTATGTACTGTAGAATCCCATTATAAATGCTTTTAGAATGCATTGACTCAATTGCATTGCATGCTCTAAGAGGAGAGAGGAACTTTTTTTAAAAAGATTTATTTACTTATTATATGTAAGTACACTGTAGCTGTCCTCAGACACTCCAGAAGAGGGCATCAGATTTCGTTACGGAAGGCTGTGAGCCACCAGGTGGTTGCTGGGATTTGAACTCGGAACCTTCAGAAGAACAATCGGTGCTCTTAACCACTGAGCCATCTCGCCAGCCCCAGGAGAGAAGAATTTAAATGGATCAGCAATCTTATCATATGTCTAAAATTAAAGTGTATTGGCCTTGTGACTCTGCTTTGAAGATTTTTCGGTAAATAGGGCCTCTCCATTCAATCATTATCTGTCTATCTATCTGTCCATCCATCCATCCATCCATCCATCCATCTATCTATCTATCTATCTATCTATCTATCTATCTATCTACCTACCTACCTACCTACATACAGTATGAGTGTATGACTGTTTTCCTTGCACATATGTCTGTGCACCATGTATGTGCCTGATGCCTAAGGAGATCAGAAGAGCATGCTGAATCCTCTGGAACTAGAGTCACAGACAGTTGTGAGCCACCATGTGGGTGCTGGCAACCAACTCAGGTCTCCTGTGAGAGCCGTAAGGGTTCTTAACTGCTAAACCGTCTCTCCAGGCCTCTGGAGTCAGAGCTTTTCTTATGGGCTGTGACTGTGATGCCTTCAATCCTGCAGGAGAGTGTAGGCCAGTAAATGAGTACCTTCTTAAGACATTTGCAGTGGTTGTTTTGAACATAACCCATCCACCCCCACCCCACCCCCAGCTTGCTGACTTTGGAGTCTGAGATTTAAGGCTGCTGATTACAACAATTCCCAACTATGTTAAAATACAGTGTCGGTGGGTAAGCAAAACCCAAAATCTGTGGTGAGTTCAAGGGTTTGAGGGGTGTGTTGGAAACTCAGAAATGCTTTTTTTTTTCTTTCTTTTCTCAAGACAGGGTTTCTCTGTGTAGCCCTGGTTGCCCTGGAACTCACTCTATAGACCAGGCTGGCTTGGAATTCAGAAATCCGCTGCCTCTGCCTCCCGAGTGCTGGGATTAAGGGCATGCACTTTTTTTTTTTTTAAAGATTTGTTTATTTAATAAATGTGAGTACACTGTTGCTCTCATCAGACACGCCAGAAGAGGGCATCAGATCCCATTGCAGATGGTTGTGAGCCACCCTGTGGTTGCTGGGAATGAAACTCAGGACCTCTGGGAGAGCAATCAGTGCTCTGAACCTCTGAGCCATCTCTCCAGCTCCCACAGAAATGCATTGTGGATGTAACATTTGAGTGTTTGATTCTAAAGAACAAGTAGCTCTGACACACAGGACAAGGGAGAAAGGCTGTCCTCTGCAAGGGCAGCTGGGTGGGGAGGTTCGAGATGTGACCAGTGAGGAGCCATTTGTGCCCCAGACTCCATCAGGACAAATCTCGAGGGCTGAAGAGATAGCTCATCTGGTTCAAGTCCCAGCACCCACATGGTGACTTATCACAGTCTGTAACTCTAGTTCCAGGGACTCTGATGTCTTCTTCTGGTCTCCTTGGGTATCAAGCCTACTAGTGGTGCACAGATATACCTGCAGGCAAAAGACCCATATACATAATAATAACAATACTGGTACCAGTAATAATAAAAAGGAAAGCCTTGGGGTATCGTGTAGATACTCTAATTACTACCAGCTCTTTGCTTTCCTATGCTATACTCAACAAATTGTTAAAAAATAAATAAATAGTGATAGCATTCCACTTTAAAAAAATATTATTTTTATGCATGTGTCCAGTACCCAGAGAGACCAGCAGAGGGTGCTGCACTCTCTGGAACTGGAGTTGCAGTTGTAGGTAGCCACACAGATCTGAAGACTGGTGCTGAGCTAAAGAAGCCAGTGCTCTTAACCACAGAGGCATCTCTGCAGCTCAGCAGCAGGCAGAGGCAGGCAGGTTCTCTCTGAGAACGAGGCCAGCCAGTGCCACATAGTGAGACCCTGTCTCAGAAGGAAGGGAGGGAGAGATGGAAAAGTCTTGGAAGTCTATCTGGGAGGGTGGGGCTGATTTGGGCTGTGCATAGAGGTTTTCAGTGCCAGGATCAGTTCTTATTAAGGCATCCTGCTATGGGTGATGGTTCTTGGAAAGAAGCAAAGGTTGACTGACTGACTGGAACTGCAGTAATATGAAGAGGTCGGAATGTTGCAGGTCCAGAACCTAATGACTATTTATCTTAGACTATCTTTAGTTTCTAGATAGACATTTTTAACGCACCTCTGTGATGGACCTAACATCCTGTGACTAACAGATAAAGACCTTGTGGAATGTGTTCATTTAGCAGACACAAAGCTTCTACCAAGCTGAAAGTTAAGAATGCTATCAGGTAGCATCTGGTGTTTACAGCTGAGATCGCTTTGCTGTGCGCACACTTAATGTTTCCACCAAGGTATTTAAAAGGTGTCTTGGGGCTGGAGAGATGGCTCGGCAGTTAAGAGAACTGACTGCTCTTGCAGAGTGTCAGAGTTTGGTTCTAGCATCGCCTCGGGAGGAAACAAAGGTCTCTCTTCTCCATTTCCAGGGGATTCAATACTCTATCCCAAACCCTATGACCTTCTACACTCAGGTAGTACACATAAGTTCAGACAGGCACCCATGAACATAAATCAGAGTTACATAGTCAGGCCAGATGGAGTATCAGTTAAGAACATTTTCTCTTGGAGAGAAAGGAGCTAGATTTGATACCCAGCAACCATGTGGTTCATATCCATTTGTACCTCCATTTAAAGCCATCTTCAGATCTCCATGGGCACCAAAACCAGATGTGGTCCACATGCATACACACAGGCAGAACACACATAAAGTAAAATGAGTAAATCTAATCTAATCTAGAAAAAAATGTTTTAAAAAGTTTTTTTAAAAGTATCTTGATTTCTAACTTGATTTTGCTACTCAAAACTTCTTGAAACTGCTTCTATGTTGAAACACAGAATTTGGGGTAACTTAAATCTGTGTTCCATGTCTATGCTCATTCATATACGGCTGCAGAATACAATGTGTTGGTTTTTTTTTGTTATCACCTTCGAGGTAAGGCTTATGTTTTTGCACTCATGTGGAGGATCATATTTCATCATGTACAGGTGGTCATTTGAGTCTGTCAAGTACCTAGGTTTGTGTTGGTTAGTGTGATGGTTTGTATATTCTTGGACCAGGGAGTGGCATCATCTGGAGGTGTGACCTGGTTGGAATAGGTGTGTCAATGTGGGTGTGGGTTTAAGACTCTCACCCTAGTTGCCTGGAAGTCAGTCTTCCACTAGCAGCCTTTGGATGAAGACATAGAACTCTCAGCTCTGCCTGTGCCATGCCTGCCTGGATACTGCCATGCTCCCACCTTGATAATGGACTGAACCTCTGAACCTGTATGCAGCCCCAATGAAATGTTGTTTTTCTGTAAGACTTGCCTTGGTCATGGTGTCTGTTCACAGCAGTAAAACCCTAACTAAGACAGTTAGAAATAGAAAAGAGTCACCATTTATTAAGAAACAGAAAGCACTCCTGAGAATGGCTGTTGCCTAGTGAGCTAGGGGAAAAGCTGAAACAGCAGCTGGCCAAGAGGACCATGGCACCCCCCCCCCAAACACACACACACACACACACACACACACATACACACATTCAGGGTTGTATGACGTACCCCCCCCACACACACACACACATACACACACACTCAGGGTTGTATGACGTAGGTTTTGTTGAAACGTTCTCTGTCTATGACGCATAGGTACAGAAGGCCTTTCAGTCTCTACTTTCCAGTCACAGGCTCTACTGCAACAGTCTGCAAAAACTCTAATACAGCTGTGAATGAGGTATTTTCAGGTTGGGAAGAATGGGAACCAGCCTGATCAACCAACTCAAGGGAGATATGACAGCACGTCACAGGAGAGTAACCCAGAGAACCCTTGGGGGACAGGTGAGTCTCAAATCAGTAAACGTAAATTTCAGGGCCTCCCAAACTGATGGCTTTAGGGATGGAATAGAGGTGGGCCCTTGAAATCTATCTACTCAAGTGCCAAGTGATTTCACAAACTTTGTAAAGGAAGGCATTTTAACCACGGTGAGTGGAGAGCTCTGTCGACTTACACATTCCTGAAGTCTGTGCAAGAAATTATGCTAGCACAGCTTTTCCCTGTAGGCATAACATGGCCATCCCATTGTCATCCTGGAGTAGAAGAACCGCCTTGCAATCCTGGCAGAGAAATAAGCACATCAAGGGAGACAGGGAAGCCTGGGTCAGTGTTAAGGAGCTCATGACATTCCTTATTTGGGAGAGAGAGGTTCACAAGTCTCTCATCAGGAATTCCAGATGTTACAGCCCCACCCCCTGGCCTCCTACTGGCCTACTGTTCTTCTACCTCCTGCCAGCTGCCAGGAATCTTAGAAGATGCTAGGCTAGGAAGATGAAGGTTAGCAAAAGGATCCTTAGTGATGCAGCTCCCCAGAGGTCACCGTTATGATGATGTGGGACTTTGTCGGTGATGGAATTGTTCTGAGGTCACCCATGAGGTTCTAAGTAAATCCTCCCTCGTGCATTGGGAAGTAATCCCAATGCACTCGTGGGTTACTGAGCTAGACTTTGGTGGAATCATTCATTACCTTGAGCTGTCCTTGGCTCCCTAACTAGTAGGAACAGATATTGACTCAGTCCCAGGAAAAATTAACATCACACACAGACTTTTTTTTTCCCCCTCTTGGAAGGGAGTTTGAAGTGAGAAAAGCTGCTTCCACAATGCTTGAGGTATTTTGCACCACTGTTCTATGACAGTGCAGGAACATAGATGACTTGAAAGAGCTTCAGGAAGTCCCTGAAAATCACTAGATTCAGGGACCTCTGTATCAGAGTAAGTAATAAAAGCTGCAAAGATTCTGAGGCCGGCCCAGCTGCCTGGAGGAAGCAGGAGGCAACTGAGCTACTTGAAAGAGAGTCAGACCAACTGAGGCACCACCGGGAAAGGACCTTGTCCAGCCTGTGGAGCTGCCTGCAGGCTGTGCAGTGTACTCCGGGTTTCTAGCTCTTGTGAGCTGTCACCCATGCTGGGGTGGGCTGTGGTGAGGCCAAGCTGTCTTTGAGTCATTTCTGCTCCAGTAAGGAACCCCTCACCCATATTCCTGTAAGTAACACCAATGAAACTCATTGGTTTGCAGAGTTGGACTTTGGGCAGCAGCATGTACTTTTAACTCCAGCACTTTTGGAAGGCAGGTGAATCTCTTGAGTTCAAGGCCAGCCTGGTCTACAAAGTGAGTTCCAGGACAGCCAGGGCTACATAGGGAAACTCTGTCTGGAAAAACAAAACAAAACAAAAAACCAAAAAAGATTATATATATATATGGTGTGTATGTGCTCACAGTGTAAGTGCACATCTGTGTCCGTCTGTCTGTTCAACTGTGTGTGTGTGTGTGTGTGTGTGTGTGTGTGTGTGTGTGTGTGTGGTATGTTGTATACATGCAGGCATCTTTGGGGCCAGATTAAGCCATCAGACTCCTGAAGGCTGGAGTTATAGACAGTTGTGAGCTGCCATGTAGGTCTGAGGACCAGGAATTGAACACTGGTCCTCAAAGAATAGTCAGTGATATTGGTGAGCCATCTCACCAGCCCCCCAAAATACTTCTATATGAAAGAAGTGTGACAAAGGTTTCCTTAAATTAGAAGCAAACCTAAGAGTTCATACAACATTATTGATTACAAATTGTGATGCTGAGACAAACTTTTCTAAATTAACAGTAACAGAAAACAAATTTTAATCTATGCCAAATCAGTTATCCTTCTAGTCTGTGTAGGAAATACCACTGCGAATCATCACATGATGGTGATGGAGAGTTGGCTCTGCAGTTAAGAGCATTGGTTGCTTTGGTATAGGACCTGCGTTCAACTCCCAGCATCCACATGGTGGCTCACAACCCCCTATAACTCTAATTCCAGAGACTCTGGCACACCCTTCTTACTTCTGTGGGCAGCAGGCACACACATGCACTCATTCATTCATTCATTCATTCCATGTTTGGGGAAGGGAGTGTATGACACTATGTATATATGTAGATCAGAGAACAATTTGGTTCTCTCCTTCCAACATATGGGACTAAGGTTGTTAGGCTTGGTAGCAAATGCCCTCATCTGCTTGAACCATCTCACTGGCCTTCATAATATTTTACAACTCTCAAGTCTTCTTCCTGTGTTTCTTTCTGGTGTTCATGCTTGGTTCTGGGCCTCCAGGAAGCACAGTTAACTTCCATGTTGCCTGGCTTATCTTGTCTCTCCCTGACACTCCCTCTCCTCCCCCCACTCTCCTTAGTATGAAGTCATTGTTACCAGCAGATACAGAAAGGGACAGTGTGCTCAGTCAGGAAGGGAGAGGGAAGGGTGAGATACAGAGGCCACAGGCTAAAAGCAGAGGGCTCTCTCTCCGTAAGCTCTGGCGTAGGGATGTCTGGAAACAGGGAGCCTGGCTCTGTGGTAGACCCTGGTTTGTCAGGCAGAGCACAAAAGGCAGACATGAATCAAGATTCATGAGATTGGGAGAGTGGAACACTGGTGTCAAGGCTGAGGCAGAGAACACAGTCCTTGGTGGCTGATATGAGCAGATCAAACAACCCTTTCATCCCAGGACTCGGGAAGGAGGCTGAAGTAGGACTGCCAAGAGTTTGTGGCCAGCCAGCCTGAGCTGAATTGTGAGGTCAGGCACTGGGATTTCGCGTGAGATTGTCTCAAAAAACCAAGGGGGAAGGGGAGTTAGGGAGACACACGCACGCACACACACCTTGAGTTATGAATTCTTTTACTAGAAAACATTATGTGGACGCACAATCTAACTTCTTTTATATGTTGAAAACTTTGTACTCTCTGTTAATTTTATCTGATAGCATTAGACGGTACAAATTTCATCCAAAAACATTGCTTCATTGGGAGCCAGGTAGGGTGGTCCATGCTTTTAATTCTAGCCCTTAGGGAGGTAGAGGCAGGAGAATCTCTATGAATTGGAGAAAGCCAGCCTGGTTTGCATAGGAAATTTCAGGCTGGCCAAAGATATGAAATAAAATAACAAAAATTGTCTCATTAAGGCCAGTGAGATGGCTTTGCAAATAAAGGTATTTTCTGTTAAAGCTAATGACTAATGATGTCAGGTCTTGACCCACAGGTTGAGAACCACTGACCTAAACCAATAAACCCGTAAGCTTAGGAACTGAGTTCTTTTGCAGGCCCAGAGTAGGAGCATGACTCTCTCAGGCTGTCCTCTGACCCCCTCAAGTGTGCCCTGGCATCTGTATCCACACAACAGGTGCACACACAATAAGTCAATGGAAAACTTTTCTGCTTCCTTGTACTCTCAAAACTTAACACAGCTTCTCCAAATCAATTTGGTTTTGTGATTCTCTAAGACAGTTCTTTTGTAACTTGATCACTACATAGCTTTTAAAGGGTTCTGCCTTATAAAAGACAAGGAAGGGGCTGGAGAGATGGCTCAGCACTTAAGAGAACTGGCTGCTCTGCCAGAGGACCTGGGTTCAACTCCTACAACTGTTTGGAACGCCACTCCCAGGGGATCTGACGCATTCTTCTGGCTTCCTTGAGTAACAGGCATGCAGGTGATACATAGACATACATATAGGGAAAACACTCTTATACATTAGAGAGAGAGAGAGAGAGAGAGAGAGAGGAGAAAGAAAGAAAGAAAGAAAGAAAGAAAGAAAGAAAGAAAGAAAGAAAGAAAGAAAGAAAGAAAGAAAGAAGCAAGCCAACACCTAAACCAGGGGTTCCCAACCCTCCTAATGTAGTTATAGTTCTTCATGTTGTGGTGACTTCTAACCATAAAATTATTTTCGTTGCTACTTTGTAACTGTTATAAATCCTAATGTAAGCATCTGTGTTTTCTAATGGTCTTAGACAACCTCTGTAAAAGGGTCTTTTGCTCTCCAAAGGGGTCTTGACCCACAGGTTGAGAACCACTGACCTAAACCAAAAACCCCCTAAGCTTAGGAACTGAGTTCCTTTGCAGGCCCAGAGTAGGAGCATGAATTATTTTCTCTGTAGAAGCCTCGAAGGGAGGGTGGAAAGGTAGCTATAATGGTCCACAGAGAGACAAGGAAGGTCAACACCAGAATTCATTTGGATGGTTGCTCAGAACTACTTGTTTAAGAAAGACCAAAGACGAGTTTTCCACAGTCAGCTAATGGATGGATCACAGGGCTCCCAATGGAGGAGCTAGAGAAAGTACCCAAGGAGCTAAAGGGTTCTGCAACCCTATAGGTGGAACAACATTATGAACTAACCAGTACCCCGGAGCTCTTGACTCTAGCTGCATATGTATCAAAAGATGGCCTAGTCGGCCATCACTGGAAAGAGAGGCCCATTGGACACGCAAACTTTATATGCCCCAGTACAGGGGAACGCCAGGGCCAAAAAGGGGTAGTGGGTGGGTAGGGGAGTGGGGGTGGGTGGGTATGGGGGACTTTTGGTATGTAAATGAGCTAAATACCTAATAAAAAATGGAAAAAAAAAGAAGAGTTTTCATATTTGTTTTTTTTTGTTGTTTTTGTTTTTGTTTTTCTGATTGATCTCATGTAGTCATTGGCAATCATGAATATGCCACCCATGAATATGAGATGAGTCTTACATGAATTTAGACACTGGTTTGGCCACTCACGATCCTGGCCCCAGGCTGGGTCAGAGTAGCTTATTCCCTGTTCTTAGACAACTGATAGGTTATAAGAAATACAGCTTTATTTAGTTAAGAGTAACTTTGGTCCTCCAAAGGCAAATATCCTGGTTAGCAGAAGGAACTATTGCCTGGCCAGCCCCGAGGATTTGGTTTCCTCTTGTGTTTTCATGGCAATTGTCACTGCCCCCCCCCCCTCATAATGGGCCCTGTGGAGTTCTCCTATTTAACACTCTGATGTCAAACCAGGAAAACCTCTCCCTTTGCTCAGCTTGTCCAACTGAAGACAGGCTAAAATTTTAAAACACTTTCTGTGTAATTAAAGACAACAGAGGGGAAATAAACAGAGAAAAGATGTATAAAAATATTCTACCAACACACATTATATAATCTCATGTATATCTAATTTGCCTTCATGTATATACATGTGCATAGAAAACACCTGACACCTGAGTGAGGCTGGAGAGATGGCTCCTTGGTTAAGAGCACCTTTTCCTCTGGCAGAGGACCGACCAGGTATAGCCGGGTTATGGGTATTTGTGAACAAGGAGAGGTATGGAACGACTGGGAAGGTAAGAAAGGTTAAGGATAGAGGGGCTTGGATTTAACTTTCTTTTTTGGTGTTAGTGCACATTGAGTCAGAGAGGCCAACCTCAGATGGTTGTCCTCAGGAGCCTAAGTCTTTACCTGCGTTAGAATTACATGCCACCGTGCCTGATGTTTTGTGTTAGGCAGGGTCTCACCTTGGCTGGCCTACAGTTCTCTATGTAGACAGGCTGGCCTCCTAACTCACAGAGATCTGCTTGCCTCTACCACCCCGGTGCTAGGATTAAAAGCGTGCTTAGACTTGGATTTTTCTTTTCCCTTTGAGACAGGGTTTCTCTGTGTAGCCCTGGCTGTCCTTAAACTCACTCTGTAGACTAGGCTGGCCTTGAACTCAGAGATCCACCTGCCTCTTCTTCTTCTTCTTCTTCTGCTTCTTCTTCTGCTTCTTCTTCTTCTTCTGCTTCTGCTTCTTCTTCTTCTTCTTCTGCTTCTTCTTCTTCTTCTTCTGCTTCTTCTGCTTCTTCTTTTTTTTTTTTTTTTTCCGAGACAGGGTTTCTCTGTAAAGCCCTGGCTGTCCTGGAACTTACTTTGTAGACCAGGCTGGCCTAGAACTCAGAGATCCGCCTGCCTCTGCCTCCCAAGTGCTGGGATTAAATGCGTGCACCACCACCGCCCAGCTCTGCCTCTTCCTCTTGAGTGCCGGGATGAAAGATGTGTTCCACTACCACCCGGCTAGAGTTGGATTATTTTATTTTTACTTTTATTTTTTAACATTTTAAAATTTATTTTTATGTGTGAATACACTGTTGCTGTCTTCAGACACACCAGAAGAGGGCATCAGATCCTGTTACAGATGGTTGTGAGCCACCATGTGGTTGCTGGGATTTTAATTCATGACCTCTGGAAGAGCAGTTCGTGCTCTCAGTGGCTGAGCCATCTCTCCAGCCCCTAGAGTTGGATTCTTAAGATATTTATTTTATACTATTTGAAAAATGATAGCAATATATTAATGTGGGTGCTCATAGCCATCTATAAGATGGAACACAGGGCCCCCAGTGGAGGAGCTAGAGAAAGCACCCAAAGAGAGCCAAAGGGGTCTGCAACCCTATAGGTGGAACAACAATATGAACTAACCAGTACCACCAGAGCTCTTGTCTCTAGCTGCATATGTAGCAGAAGATGGCCTAGGCAGCCATCATTGGGAAGAGAGGCCCCCTTGGTATTGCAAATTTAATATGCCCCAGTACAGGGGAATGCTAGGGCCAAGAAGTGGGAGTGGGTGGGTAGGGGAGCAGGGCAGGGGGAGGGTATAGGGAACTTTCAGGATAGCATTTGAAATTTTGAAATGTATATAAAGAAAATATCTAATAAAAAATAAAAACAAAAAATATATTAGTGGATCATATGTATAATTATTAAATGAGTTGTATGATACAAAAATAAAAAGCAATGCAATTATAACACAGATATCTATTACATGATCTTTAGCTTGCTGCTAGGATTTCTAGCTTCATCAGATGACCTTTCCCCCTGACCCTGGAGTCTTTTTTTTTTTTTTTTAAAGATTTATTTATTTATTATATGTAAGTACACTGTAGCTGTCTTCAGACACTCCAGAAGAGGGCATCAGATTTCGTTAGGGATGGTTGTGAGCCATGTGGTTGCTGGGATTTGAACTCGGGACCTTCAGAAGAGCAGTCGGTGCTCTTAACCACTGAGCTATCTCGCCAGCCCCCCTGGAGTCTTTAAGATACTTTGTGGTAAAGCTTTCTGGTTTCTTACTAGGCTTCCCTCTACAAGGGATCGATATGCCTTCTGAAGGCCTGCTTCCAAAGAGCTCTCTCAGAAACTTTCACTCTGTACAGTGTTGGCTAATACCACGAGAGCAGAGCACTTCATCTGGGAAGCAAATATACCCAAACTGCAGAGCACAAAGCAATAATGTTGCTGGGCATACATATAATCTTAGGCCTCAATGCTGAGGCAGGAGAATCTTCTGTTGGAGGTCAGTCTAAGCTGTACAACCAGGAAAGCTCCCTCATCCAAACAAACAAACTCTTGCATTCTACAATGTTGCGAACAAAACTTTTTCTGGGGAGACTCAACACACACATCTATCTGTTCAGCCCAGTCAAATGACCCACACAGACCAAGTACAGATACTGCCAAAGTCCATCTTGGTGCACCAATGAGTTTTATTGAGGTTACTTATTGGAGTACAGCTAAGGGGTTCCTTATGGAAGCGGAAATAACTCAAAGACAGCTTCATCACCAAGACCCCACTCGGCATGGGTGACAGCTTGGGAAAGCTGGGAACTTGGGAAACACTGCACAGCCTTCGGGCAGCTCAAAAGGTTGTAGATTGTCCTAAGCTGGTGCTTGAGTTGATCTAGCCTTCTTCCAGGTAGTTCAGTTGCCTTTTGTTTCTTCTAGGCCACTGGGCTGGTATCAGAGTCTTCTTTGCTGTTTGGCTTTGCATTTCTGAGAGGGACTCTCAGCTTTTATTGCTTACAGGGAGGAGCCTAGTGAATATGGTCAGTTTCAGGGACTTCCTGGAGTTCTTTTGAGTTCTCTTCTTACTTAAGGAGCTTCCCTGAAGAATGCAAAGTTTCAATCTCAGAGGAAACTGTTGCACAACATCCAGGTCCCCAACTATAAGCTGGGAATGGCTCCTGGCGGGTTTCCAGTGTGCGTGTGTCATCTTTCTTGGACCAGCTGACTCTCCAGACATGTTCTTCGAATCGTTTAAGGCAGGAGTGCTAGAGAGGCAAGCAGAAACATGCAGTACCTCTTGAGGCCAGGACCTTCAGGATCTTTACATCATAACTTCTGTCCATGTTGTTTTGCCCAGAAGCAAATACAGTTATCAGAATCCAAGATGAACAGGGTGCAGAAATGTTATGACAGATCTACATTAAATTTTTCTTTTAAGATTTATTTTATGTATGTGAGTACACTGTCATTGTCTACACATTAGAAGAGGGCTTTGAATTGCATTAGAAATGGCTGTGGTTGCTGAGAATTGAACTCAGGACCTCTGGAAGAGCAGCCACTGATCTCCTGAGCCATCTCTCCAACCTCTCAGTTCTACATTTTCTTTTTCTTTTATTTTTAAATCCGTTTTATTATTTTATGTGTATGAGCATTTTGCCTACATGTGTTTCTAGGCATGCGGTGTACCCACAGAGGCCAGAATAAAAGGACACTGGATGCCCTGGAACTGGAGTTTCCGATGATGGTTGTGAGCCCTAATTTGGGTGCTGGGAACCAAACCCAAGTCCTCTGCATCAGTACATCAGTAGGTACTGTTCAGCTGCTGAGCTGTCTCTCTAACTCAGACCTACATTTCAAAGTGCAAGCATGCTTAGAACAGTGAAAAAGCCGAGAGAACAGTAAGTTCTTCGCCTGGGACTTTCCATCTTACCCTGGATGGGAAATGTGGCAAAACATTTCTTCTCAAAGTAGCTAATAGGAATAGGAAGTTCCCTATTGTAACATTTGTCTCTAACTAAAGAAAGCAACTCCTGCCACGCAAGAGAGACTCAGTATTCTTACTCAGAAAGTGTCAAAGCGGGCAGTGGCTCTGTAAGTAATCATTTATAATAAACAGGATATAAACACCATCCTCTATAACGGATGCTGTGCGTGCAGTACTCTGTTATGTACGTATTAAGGTCTTAAAGTTATCAAGACTTCATTTTTGTAGTTCAGAGTGATGCCAACCCGAAGTTAAGAGGATCGTTTATTAGCCATTGGGCTAATGCAAATTTCTAATACATTTCAGAGTGAAAACGGCTTTTTTTTTTTTTTTTGGTTGCTTTTTAAGAAAGAAGCACCCAACTAGGCAGTAACAGCTTTTAAAACTGAGGCTAAATTCTAATGTTCGGCAGGGACTTAAAACAACAGAGCAACCTCTGGCATGCCTTTCACATTTGAGCCCCATTCTAGGGTCATTTCCACGGTTCCCACGTTCATCTCCACAGCCATCACACCGCTCAGTATTTCGTTCTTGTAAAAACTGGTTGTAGAACATCAACAGTCAGGCTGGAGTCCAGAAATTAACCCGGTGTATGCTGTTCCAAGTGCTGGGGCTCCCCCAGGGAGCCTGCAGGAGTCAGAGCCCAGCAGGATCGGCCCCCGCGCGCACCGGGACAACCGATGCTCTTTGTTAAAGAAACAAATACATTCCGCGGCGGCGGGGAATGGTGGTGGTGCTTGGGGGAAGAGACCTAGCATGCATAACTGCGCCTAAGAAAGACCATTAGCGAGCCGCTGCAAACGCAGGACATCCCGGGCACCGTGTCATTGGCTTTTGTGCCCTGGAAGGCGCGTGAGAGTGCCCTGCTCAGAGGCTCCCCTTTGTGTGAAAGTGTGCAAACCAGAAGCCTGCAGCTCCCGCTGGCTTCGCCCCTTTTTTTTCCCCAATTCGTGGACACTTGGAACAAGATACTCTTCCTCCACACACACGCGCTCCTTCACCCTGGCTCTGAAGATCTCGGGACTTGAGTTACTTCTCGGAGGCGGACGGGACTAGAAGCGACAAAGACTGGGGCGGGCGGTCGCGGCTCCCCGGGACCCCCCCGAACGGGGGCCGCCCGCCGCGCTCCGCAGCTGCGCGCTGGGCCGCCCGCCCGCCGGCCACCGCGGGCACCAACCGCCGCGCAGCCGGGCCGTTGGGCGGTGGTAATTTCTGGGAACGGGGCGGGGTCCGGGGTGGACGAGCTGGGAGGCGGAGCGGGCGGCGCCCCGGGCCGCGAAACGGGCGGGGCGGGGCGCCACGTGCGTCAGTGGCCGGGTGGGGCGGGCCGCGCGCTCCTGCCCGCCAGCGCCGCCACCATCCGCGGAGCCCGGGAGACGCGCGGGGACTCTGAACACCCGGGCTGACAAGAGTTTTATTTTGCAATCGCTCACTTCCCTAATGCTTAATCTACGAGTGCAGAGCGGTCCCTGGAGGTCTTGGGAGGGGAGTCCGGAGTTGGAAGGGGGGTGATGAGGGGTGACAGCAAAGACCTGAGAGTGGCCCAAGAGGTGCGCGTGTCGTCCCGGCCGGGCTGCAGGTGCACGCGCGGCCCCGCCGTCCCCACGCGCTGGTCCCGCGTCCGCAGCGCAGTGCAGCGCGCGACGTGGGGGAGTGGGGAAGCCCCGGGGACGCGGAGCGGGACGAGTGGCGAGCGTCTCCACCTGAGCAGGCGGGTTCGGGCGAAGTTGGGCGCTGAGAAGAGGGCGGGATTCGAGAGCGCAGGAGGCGGGCTGCGGGGGGCCCGAGGGCGGTGGGGAGTATAAATAGCCGGCCCGGTTTGACAGGCGCTGCGGTGACTGGCGGTGTCGCCTCCCCCGGCGGCGCGCGGGGAGGGAGGAGCGCGCGGAGCGGCCGGGTGGGGGAGGCGGACTCCAGTGTCCTGGTGGCGGCGGCAGGAGGCCGAGGGGGAGGAGCCGAGGCGGGTGCGGAGGGCGGGGGCCGGCCGCAGCTTCCCCGCGCCCGGCTGTGTCGCCGCCGTCGCCTCGGCGGTTGGGGGGGATCTGTAGGGTGGCGCGCGCGGGGGGCGCAGCGCGGTTTTGTCTCGTCCTGTGGTGCGGAGCGGCTCGCGCGGTGGCCAGGGGAGGCCCCCTCGGCTTCCCGCAGGACGCCGGGCCAACGGCGGGCGGCTGCGGCGTCTCGGCCGGTCTGCGGCCCTGAGGGAAGGGCAAGGGACTCGGCGACGTGGAGGGAGAGCAGGTAAGAGCGCGGGGACGGCGGAGGCCGGCGGGAGCGAGCGGGAGGGAGAGGGAGGGCGCGGCGAGCCAGCCCGGCCGTCCCGAGTGTCGCCTCCTCCCGGGCGCCCCCGCCCCGCGCCTGTGTTGTTTGCTCGGGCGGCGGCGGAGGGGCTTTCCGGAGGCTGGGGCGGTGACACCGGCGGAGCTGGGGGCAGGGCGGGAGCCCGCACCGGAGCGGCCCGGGGCAACGGTCGTGGCGCCGAGGGACCGCGGCGCGCGCTGTTTACCTCGCGGCGCCAGTCATCGCGCGGCGGCCGGGCTGCCGGGGCAGCGCGTCCCGGGCGGCAGTTTCCGTCGCCGTCGGGCCTGCTCCCCGCCGCCGGGGCGGGCACGACAGGTTGTACTCCGCCGTTCTTTTATTCTCACTCTCCGCCGGCCCTCCGTCGCCGCCTTCTCCTGGTTCCCCGGGGAGCCAGGCTGCGATCACTATCTGTGTTTGCAACAAAACAACAAAAAAACCCTGGGGCTCTTGGAAGCGCCTAGGTCCAGAGTCTCCTCCGGGGTCCTCCGCCGGCGGTGCTGGCCCTTAGGGCATCTCGCGGAGAGTGTCGTGGGCGCCCCGCGCGCCTCGGTACCGATTCTGCCTCAGCGGCGCTGCGCGCGGCGGCCGGACCCACTCAAGACTTTAGTGGGACATTTTTACTCTGTCAGCAAAGGACGGAAAAATAACCCACGGACCAACTTGGTGGACTGTCCTTATGGGAACCACGTTCTCAGCTGTATACCCTTTCTTTAAGTTCTTAGTACTCTATCAATAAGATGGGGGACGCGTCATTGTAACCCTGGAACATCTTTCTCGTGTTCATGACATTACTCTGTGGTTTATGCTTTAATCCGACAGTGAGAAAGTATAATAAAAACTGCGCCTCTGAGCTCAAGACTTTTGTTTTTGTTTTTTTCTCCAAGTCTCAGTTGAGAGGCAAACTGCTCACTTTCTCTAGTGGACAATGTCCATCCGGGCCCTACTGAGATAAGATTGTATATTTGTGGGTTACAGTTTCTTTAGAGTGTTGAATGACTTCGTATGAGACTGGGAACTGTTGAATTATGTTTAAAGGGATTTAGGAATAAGATTTATAGAAGGCATGTGGCTGTAGTTGATACATCCAGTAAATACAAGAAGTTGAAGTCTGATGTGTCTTCAACATTTAAAATCTCAATATTTAACGTTATCCTTTGCTGTTGCTGGTTGTTTGCTTGCTTTTTGTCTGTCGAGACAGGGTAGAATCTCTGTGTAGCCTTTGTTGTTCTGGAACTTGCACTGTAGACCCAGGCTGGCCTCGAACTCAGAGATCAGCATGCAGCTTCCCCCCCCCCCCCCCCCCCCCCCCCCCCCCCGGCTCCGGAGTGCCTGGGTTTCAAGGTGTGTGGCACCATCGCCCTGGCAGTGTTATCCTCTTTATACTTGTTTACTTGGATTATTCACTGTACTTCGCAGACATAAACAGTTGCAAAATGTTTCGACAGAGTTGAAAACTTTGGGTTTTTTTTTTTTTTTTTTATCCCAAATTTCTTCAATGGTAAGTTTACCAAATCAGGGTTGATGATTTTACCTGTTCACAGGTTGTGTGTATCTTTTTTTGGGGGGCGTGGTGGTGGTGGTGGTGAATGGATCGGCATGGGGAGAGGTTGCAGCATTATTGAGATACTAACCACATGCCATTCAGTTATAAGTGTACAAGCTCAGTTTTTAAGGTTTAGTCACAGAGCTGCACAATTACTGAACTCAATTTTAAAGCATGTTTTTACCCCTAAAAAAAGATCATATGGGTCTGCAGTGTAGCCCAGTGGCACAGTGCTTGCTTTGCATGGGGGAGGCTCTGAGTTCAGTCCTCGGTACTGCCAGCGGAGACACTAACCACCCAGCGAACATACCAGTTAGCCATTACTCACTTGTCTCTCATCTTTCTGGACCTTTGTATCCCTTATGGATTTTCCTGTTCTGGGTATTTCATGTAAGTACAAGTGTGCAATATGGAGGCTTTTGTGATGGCCTCTTTTGCATAGCATAAAGTTTTTGAAGTTTGTGCATGTTGTGGCATGTATCAGCACATTACTGTTATTATTATTTTGCTGAGTAATGCTCCTCTATGGATAGGCTTCCTTATTTTTATCCATTCATCGGTTGGTAGGGATCTGAGCTTCCACCCCTGGCTATTGTAATTTTTGTATGCAAGTTTTTGTGTGGATGTGCTTTCATTTCTCCTTGGAGTGATATTTTTAAAGAAATCAGCCTTTTGGCATGATATCAAAAATAGTTCCTCCATTTTGAGAATATAATCCAGTCTTTTGGGTTTTTTTTGTTTTTTTGTTTTTTTGTTTTTTTTTGAGACAAGGTTTCTCTGTGTACCCCTTGCTGTCCTGGAACTTACTCTGTAGACCAGGCTGGCCTTGAACTCACAGAGATCTGCCTGCCTCTGCCTCCTGTGTGCTGGGATTGAAGTATGCACTACCACTGCCTGGCTAATCCAGTATTTTTTTTTCTTTCTTCTTTTTATCTCATCTGTATTTTCCTTTTAAAGCAGAATGTGACTGGGCACTATTTACAGTCACAAGCCTTGCTGTGTTACAAGACCTAGGAAACTTAGGGTTTTGTTCTCGGGACTCTAATCCAGTATCTATAAAAATGAATGGGGTTGAGACTATCCCAGGCTTGCTTTATAATACTTTTTTCTGTCCACTCCTAAAATTTGCCGTAGCCTGTTTGGGGCTAATTAACTGTCCCTCCCTGAAGGCCCAGCCCTAGGCAATAGCCATTTTGTTTCATTTCCCTGTGTTTGCTTCCTCTGGTTATTGTGCATCATGGAATCATAATGCACATTTTTAAGGTTTGACATCTTTCATTTAGCATACTTTAAAGATTCTTTCCTACATTGTAGCATGTATCAGGACTTTATTTCTGATAAGTAATATTTTATGGCTATGCCAACCGACCAGTTATGATAGATATTTGAATTGTTTCCAGTTTCAGGCAGTTCAAAATGATACACCTTGAAGGTTTGATTACAAGTCCTTATGTGGATGTGTGGTTTTCTCTTCGTGGGTGTAAGCACATGGAAATATGATTTACTGTATCATATGTTTAACTTTCAGAGAAACTTCCAAACTGTCTCTCAATGTGGGAATCCCATATTGTATCTTCTCAGCCTTGTACTGGAGGAGCCTAGTTTTCTTCATGCCCGCGTCAACGCTCACGTCTGTCTGTTATTTTCACTTGAGGAGGTCGTGTTAGTGGATAGGAACTGGCTTGGTCACTGAAGTTTCTCATGATTCATCATGTTATCTTTTCATATAGGCAGTAACTGCAGTGGCCCTCTCCTTATGGCCTTAGTTAGACATGCTAAGCAAGAACTCCTCTACAGAGTTAGATTCACAGCCTGTTCATTTATCTCTTTTAGTCAACTTTTTTATTATTTACAGATAATTTTAGAGCTGGACTATGCATCTGAAAAAAAGGCCTCTTGAATTTTGGTAAAGATTATTTTGAATCAAGACATTAATTTGTGGTGAATTCCTATCGTACCACATTGAACATGAGAATTACTGATCTTCAATATTCATTTACATTTTAAGTTCTTCAGTGAATAAACCTTATACTTTAAAAAAGAAGCTGTATTTAGGTATATAATATAGTATTGTTTCTATGGTCAAATGTGATATAGCAAATCTCTAGGATTTATTCTGTTTGTACATTTATTGTACATTTTGTCTGCTGATGGACAGCTGGGCTCTTGTTCTCTGATCTCTGGGTTTGGCTATTTCCAGCAACTCATCTAAGTGTACCTGCTTTCTGTGTCTGCCCTATCCACGTAGCATAAGGTTCTCAGTGTTCATCCATGTTGCAAATAGCAGAATTTCCTTTATTTTACTTTATATTTTTGAGACAAGGTTTTTCTGTGTAGCCCTGGCTGTCCTGGAATTTACTCTGTAGAGAGCAGGCTGGACTTGAACTCAGAGATCTGCCTGCCTCTGCTTTTTTTTTTTTTTAAAGATTTATTTGTTTATTTTATATATGTGAGTGCATTGTTGCTGTCTTCAGACACACCAGAAGAGGGCATCGGATCCCATTACAGATGGTTGTGAGCCACCATGTGGTTGCTGGGAATTGAACTCAGGACCTTTGGAAGAACAGTCAGTGCTCTTAACCACTGAGCCATCTCTCCAGCCCCCTGCCTCTGCCTCTGCCTCTGCCTCTGCCTCTGCCTCTGCCTCTGCCTCTGCCTCTGCCTCTTGAGCACTGGGATTAAAGGGGTGTGCCACCAACGTCCACCACCAATGAATTTATTTTTAAAGGCTCATTGGCTAACTCATTTATATGAGTATATCAGAGTTATAGTTTACTTTGTGAGTACTTTATTCTTCATAATGATACTGTGAATGGAATTTTCAGGTTTTTTTCTTTTTATTTGTTTATTTTCTTAATGAGTGTGCACATGCCGTAGGTACAGTGTACCTACGTACTCTGTAGGTGTGAAGGCCAGAGGACAACCCTTGGGAGTGAGTTCTGTCCTTTCCCCATACAGGTCCTAGGGCTGGACAGGAAGTGCCTTACTCCTGAGCCATCTCACAGTCCACAGATAGGGTTTTCTTAAGATGTGGCAGCTTTGTGGCTACTTTCTATTCTTTTCTTCTTCCAGATTTATATTGTATACTTTTATCTCACTGGACTAATCATCCTTACAGTATTTTGAGTGACCCCTGTAGTAGTTTTTATACACAGCACCATATATCCTGTAACGGAGTTGGCTTTGCGTAGTTTTTATCAGAAGACATTTCTTTCCTCCCTTGAGTAGAACCACCAGGAAGTAAAGGCTGATTAGAAGCGGGCGGGCGAGAGCCTGCCTGCTGCCCTCCAGGTTGGTAGGAAGGAGGAAAGAGTCCATTGACCTTTTTATCATCAGGTACAGTGTTTTCGCAGATGGGGCTAGCAGTTGTGTTGTTTCTAGACCCGTGTGAGTACTGGACCGCCACATGCTCTTTCCATGTCTCTTGTCATCACCAGCGGTGACTCTTTACCTGGGACTGCCTTGTTTAGCATTCGAAAGTCTTGCATCCTGGGAAGTCCTTCAGTCCTACACAAATCAGTATGATCGGTCATAATGAGATGGCCATATGATTTGTCCGTTATTCCAGTAATATCCCGTGTTATGTCATTTGACTTCAGGTATGAAGCAGGCTTCCAGGATAAACTCTTCTTGCTCAGTGCCAACAATTATATGGTGATTCAGTTTGCTTTAGTGGTATTTGACTTATTTCATGTCTGTATTTATA
This sequence comes from Mus musculus, assembly GCF_000001635.26. NCBI lineage: Eukaryota > Metazoa > Chordata > Mammalia > Rodentia > Muridae > Mus > Mus musculus. The sequence continues at coordinate 51,335,104 of NC_000069.6, read as the reverse complement.
AGGGATATTGGCTTATATTTCCTTTCTTGTTATACGTATTTTGATTTAATCTATTCTTAGCCAAAAGAAGAAGCGGTGCACCCTATGTTTAAGGTCTGAAGTAGTACTCACTAACCCTGAGGGATGTGTTGAGTGGTTTTTGCCTCCTGTTTTCTGTGAGGTTCGTGAAGGATTGGTGTGACTCTTTAAGTACCTTTGGTAGAATTTACCAGTGAAAGTGTCTGGCCTGGATTTTCTCTTTGGTAATTAATTTCAGGCTTGGTCTTACTCACTACCAATTCATCAAGGAGGGAAGCCAAGGCAGGGGCTTACAGCAGAAACCCTAGCGAACTGCTGCTTACTAGCTTGTCCTTTGGTTGGCTCCTACTTAGCTTGGCTTCTTTTAAGATTTTACTTGTAAGTCTGCCTACCCTCTCCCTCCCCGTCCGCTCCCCTCCCCCCTCCTCTGTGTCCCCCTCCTCCCATGTCCCCTGGAGTTGGTGTTGTAGGCAGTTGGAAGTCACTTGACATAGGTTCTGGGAGCTAAACTCAGGTCCTCCTTATTTATTTATTTGTTTGTTTGTTTATTATTTATCTATCTTTGTCTACCGGGGTTTTTCTCTGTAGCCTTTGCTGTCTTGGAACTCGCTTTGAAGACCAGGCTGGCCTCAAACTCAGAGATCTGTCTGCCTCTGCTTCCCGAGTGCGAGTGGGAGTGCAGGGACTAAAGTCGTGGCGTGGTGCGTGGCCCCCGCAGCCTAGCAAGAACAGCTTTTTCTCTATCTGCTGAGCTCTCTCTAGCCCCTGGAAAGCTTTTTTTTTTTTTTTTTTTTTTAAATCCTGTCTAGAACTACCTGCCTGAGAAGTGGACCATGCAAAGTGGGCAGGCCCTCCTACAATGACGAGGTCTGTGTGCACACCTATGCTGTAGAGCACATGTGATCCGAGGACAGGCTGGCCTGACTCCGTGCGTGCGGGTCCTGGGTTGAAGTCAGGTTGTCAGGCTCTGTGGAGCTATCTGCTGACTCAGTCTTTTCATCATTAAAAGTATCCTTTTCTTTCTCCTCATGTTCACTCTTTTAACAGCATCTTTTTTGTGTGCTTTTACTTTCAGCCTGTTTGTTTTATTGATGTGAAGCGCATCTTGTAAACAGTGTCTAGTTAAATGCTCTCTGTAAGAAAATGCCACAACTGGCTTTTGATTACAGGGTCTCATGTGCTCCTAGCGTAGTCACTGAGAGATTTATGCCTGCAGTTTTACTACTTTTCGTATGTTCCATTAAAAATAATTCGCTTACTCTCTGCTGCCTCTTTTATACCTAACAGACTTCCCAGTGTGCTATTGGAACTCCCTTTTCCTGTTATTTATTTATTTTTTTAAAGATAGGGTCTCCTTACTGGCCTGTTGCTCACCGTGTAGCCCAGACTGGCTTTGAATACAGCACAGTCCTCCTGCCTCATTGTGCTGAGTGCTGGGACTTCAAGTATGTGTCAGCATGCCCAGCAGAATACAGTTTTTAATTTATTAAATCTATTTCAGATCAAGAACAGCTTCCTTGTAACATAGAAACTTGGCTTCAGCCTAGCCACATGCCTCCCGTCCTGCCTGTTAGCAGCAGTCAGGGTACTGCAGTCCAGTCTTCTGCCTTATTTCTTCTTTGTTGTCTGCACATGGGACCGTACTGTGCTAGCCCGAACTATTGCATGTGACCCTTGAGTCAGCCTCCCAAGCAGCTGAGCAGGCAGTCAGGTGCCGCTGCCCGGACTTCCGTTTTCTTTTTGCAGTCTTGTGTCTTCTCAAAGAGCTTTTACACTCGCTACATTTTTATTTCTTTGTATGGGTTTATCTGTTTCCTTGCCTGCATTTCTTTAAGGGTGTGAGTTGTTCAGCCTGAAGGAGCTGCCGGAGGGTTGCTTAGAGGGCAGCTCTCTAGGCATTTGGTTTTCTGCGATCTTTGTGTTTCCCTTCAGTTTTGAGGAGTAGCTTTGCTGGGCCCAGAGCCCCTGAGCTCAGGTGTTTCCCTCCTCCCAGGACCCTTAACATTCCACCTGCCTCGGTCTGGTCTCCCCTTGATTCTCATAAGTTACTTTTCTGCTTTGAAGATATTCTGTTTTTGACGTTTAACAGGTTAATTATGATGTGTCTAGTATGGATCTTTTTCTTTTTTTGTATATTGTATTCATTTAGTCTTTAAAATGCTTAAGAGTATCTATATATAATAATTATATTTATTGTGTACCATAACTTTGCCCTGTATTTATACCAGTCCCAGTCTTTTATTATTGTCTGTCTGTCTTCCTTCCTTCCTTCCTTCCTTCCTTCCTTCCTTCCTTCCTTCCTTCCTTCCTTCCTTCTCTTTCTCTCTTCCTTCCTTTTTCTCTCTCTCTCTCTTTCAAAAAGACTTATTTTTATGTCCATTGGTGTTTTGCCTGAATGTATTTCTGTGTGCGGGCGTCAAATCCCACGAAACTGGAGTTAGAGACAGTTGTGAGTTGCTGGGGGTTGAACCTAGTCTTTTGGAGATCAGCCCTTGCTTTTAACCACGGAGCCATCCCTCCAGCCCCTGTAGTGTGTGTTGTGGGTGCAAGCGTGCTATTGTGTGCATGTGGGGAACCGGAGACCACTTTGTGGGGCTGGTTCTCTCCTTCCATCTTTACATGTGTTCCTGGGACTGAACTCAGGTCACGACACTTTCACAGCAAGCCACACCAAGCCACTTTACTCACCCTGCGTTCTCGATGGCTAACATCATTTCATGAACGTATGTTTTGTGTGTGTGTGTGTGTGTGTGTGTGTGTGTGTGTGGTTTTTCCAGACAGGGTCTCTCTGTATAGCGCTGGCTGTCTTGGAATTCACTCTGAAGATCAGGCTGGCCTCGAACTCACAGAGATTTGTATGCCCCTACCGCCTAAATTCTAGAATTAAAAGTATACCTGGTGGGGCTGGTTCTCTCCTGGACTATTTGGAGACTGAACTTGGCAACAAGTGGTTTTTTTTTTTTTTTTTGTCTTCTGGTTTTTCCAGACAGGGTTTCTCTGTGTAGCCCTGGCATGCACCATCACTGCCCGATGACAAGTGTCTTAACCCTTAGGCCTTAACTAACCTTAATCTAGCTGGAGGGCTGGGATTACAGGAATGTACCACACAGTCCCTGGCTAACTTAATAAACCTTGATTTTTTCCCCCAATTATTTTTAGATTTAATTTATGTGTATTAGTGTTTTGCCTGATATATCTGTGTGAAAGTTGTACTATTTGTGTGCCTGATGCCCACAGAAGGCGGAAGACAGTGCTGCATCCCCTGGGACTGGATAGTTGTGGGTGCCAGGAACTGAACCCAGGGCTGCTGCAAGAGCAGCAGATGCTCTTAACTGCCGAGCCATCTCTCCAGCCCCCCTGATGATTATTTCTTGAAATATCTTACCTCTCCCTGACCTGCTCTGTAGGGTAACTGATTTCTAGTCATGAATTTTCAAGTTTGTTAAGTGTGGTATTCAAATGTGTTGAGCTTTGTTAGTGAGGTTTTTTTTTTTTTAAATTTCTTTTATTTTATGTGTGTGTGTCTTTTGCCTTCGTGCATATATGTGCATCATGACGGACATGGCAGTGCCTGCGGGGGCTGTGAGCCACCATGTGGGTGCTGGGAACCTAACCTGGGTCCTTGCAAGAGCAACGATTGCTCTCAATTCCCGAGCCATCTGTCCGGCTCCTTCGCTGATGACATTGTTTTGTTTTGTTTGCTTGTTTGTTTGTTTTTGAGACAGGGCTTCTCTGTGTAGCCCTGGCTGTCCTAGAACTCACAGGACCAGGACTGGCCTCGAACTCACAGAGATCTGTCTGCTTCTGCTCCCTGAGTGCTGAGATTAAAGACATGCATCACCATGCCCACATAGATTTTTAATTTTACTGCTTTTAACATTATAATTTTTATTTCTTTCTTTTTTGCAACTTTGACACTTTCATTGAGATTGTCCAATTTTGATTCGTAACTGTCTTACTCTGTCTTGATTACTTAAACATAGGTTTTATTAATTTGGAAATGAACCTGAATTTTACTTATTTTCTTTTTCTCTCCTTCTTCCCTTTCTCCTTTGAATCAGGGTCTTACTATGTAGTCCTGGCTGGCTGGAACTTGCTATAGTGACCAGGTTAGGCTGGCTGGAACTTGCTATAGTGACCAGGTTAGGCTGGCTTTGAACTCACAGAAATCCGCCTGCCTCTGCGTCCCTGGCCTGAGCCAATTCTCCTGCCATTTGGGTCCTGAGGATTGAACTGAAGGTTCAATCTTAACGCTCTGAGCGTGTGTCTCCCTGGCCTCTAAACGTCAGATGTAATGTAATAGCTAAACCATTTACTGAACAGCAAAGCATTTTATTTAAGATCCTAGTCAGTACTTGTATTTCAAGATATGCACAGTAGTATAATACTTTTGAACATTGAACTTTATATAACAGATTTTATTTAAAGAATTTGCAACTTTAATTAACTAATGGTTATTGATAGATAGGAGAGATATATATATACATATATATCAATCAACTGAAGTTTTAGTTACATTTATTTATATTGAACAAACGTGCACTGACTGGTGTGGAGACCAGAGAACAACGTGTGGGCATCGCTTCTCCTGTGCTGGCGTGCAGGTCCTGGGGGTGGGACAACTGTCAGATGTGGCAGATGCAACATGTCCTTTGCCCAGGATTCAGTATCTATGTAAAAGATCTATCAGGGACCTGGAGGGAAGGCTCCTCTGCTAAGAGCGTTTGTGGCTCTTGCAGTGGATCTAGACTTAGTTCTCAGCGTCCGCATGGTGGCTCGCAGTCATCAGCTCTGGTTCCGAGGGATGTGACGCCTTTGTGGGCGGGCGTGCATGAGCGCACAAACACTCGTTCACATAAAATAACCTCCCCAGTCTGTGAAATGGGAATACAGTATAGATGGCTACTTGTTTGTCCACGCTCCCTGCGGTTCCCCGTGTTGGGGGCTGAGTTAGGTGCCGCAGGTAGGAACAACAAGCCAGAGTGACAGTAGATTGAGGCAGCTGACAGGACAGTATAGGAGTTGCAATGGTTGTAAAGTATTATGAAGCTTTCCCAGCCGTGCCCTTGTTAGGTGCTGGAGGTCCAGCCCCCCTTTCTTGCTCCTCCGTTATCTGCTCACGGATGCTTGCTTCCACCAGAAAGTGCACACCCAAGTCATTAGTTAAAAATAAAATAATCCTTTAATAGTATTTTAGTTTTTTGGAAGACACAGCAGACACCATAGCTGCTATTTTACTGCTCTTATATTTTGGGAGAGGAGACAGGCAAGCATTAAGAACCCAAACAAGGTAGTTTTAGAGAGTGATAAATACAGCAAGTGAATAAAACTGTGATTTTTAGGTAGGGAAGGCTCGGAGGCCCGTGTGCCGATGAAGTGTGCTTTGCGCAGGGAGCACTGGCTGAAGGGGGAGGGGAAGGAACTGTGTCCTGAAGGATGCTGTCCATCCTGCTGGCCGTGCGGTGGGGACTGGAGGCTGTGGAGCAGTGGTGTGAAGGCAGTGTGTGGTCCGTGGTGTGAGTACTGGTGTGAGTACTTGTGTGCTGGTGTGTTCAGCAAGCCCAGGTAGGAGAGAAGTGTGAGGTCAGAGGTCAGCTGGCCAGAAGGAACATCTGTCTGTTTGTTTTTTCCAGGTGTGCAGAAAGCCACAGGAAAGGCAGTGCAGTGCTTTTATTCCTGGCCAGAGAATTAACTTAGAGCAGGATCTGTTTTTCTTTTTTCTTTTCTCTCTCTCTTCCTTCCTTCCTTCCTTCCTTCCTTCCTTCCTTCCTTCCTTCCTTCCTTCCTTCCTCTCTCTCTCTCTCTCTCTCTTTCTCTCTTTCTTTCTTTCTTTCTTTCTTTCTTTCTTTCTTTCTTTCTTTCTTTTTGTTTGGTTAGATTTATTTATTATTATATGTAAGTACAACGTAGCTGTCTTCAGACACACCAGAAGAGGGCATCAGATCTCATTACGGAAGGTTGTGAGCCACCGTGTGGTTGCTGGGATTTGAACTCAGATCCGAGCAGTCAGTGCTCTTAACTACTGAGCCATCTCGCCAGCCCAGGATGTGTTTTTCTTGTAAATAAGAGTTTGGATAAATGTTGTGTTTAGGATTTCATGTAAATGATATTTGGTCATATAAACGATATGGAAAAGTAAGTTTCCTACTGGATATTTCTTCTGTAAAGTTTATCTAAAAATCGACCGCCAGCAGGTATAAAGCTTTAACTTTTAGTGCAGTAACCGGTGCGTTGTCGATGTACACTTCCTGACTGTGCCTGCCGTTCCAGAGTCTGAGTCCGTGTGAAAGGTTAGGAGGCTGAGCGCCAGGTGGCAGGTTCATCTTTAGTTCTGCTGGTAAATGCTGGCAGCCATGTCGGCTCAGGCTTCACTGTCTCTGTGCTCATTGAGTCTTTAACTAACAGGACAGTGGTGACGAACAAGGAAAAGATACGTCAGTAACTTTCTTACATATTCCCTATACAGCACCAGGATTTCTGCTTTCATTTTTCTTGTATCGTTTCCTTCTTGCATGAATGAAATTGATTTTTTTTCTTTTTAGTAGAATCATTAGATTTCTCATTTCCTATTATATATCCTATAGTTATTTTCTTTGTTTGGTATTGGAATTACATTTACCAACCTGCAGTAACAACTCTGAGTTTGAACACTAATTTAATCCTGTAAAACTCTACTTCTGGACTGGTGATGGAGCTCGGCGACTTGCCGTGCACGCACAGAGCCCTGCGTTCATCCCCAGGGCCAGAAAAACAAAAACTCCTTTATGGTCCTCCATCTCTTTCAGATGTCACAAGACGTACGCCTTCATGCATGTGTTCGCCCAAATAAACTAGTCTTTAAAACGATGCCCTCATTAGATAAAATAAATAAAATGTGTAGTTAAACCAAATTTATATTAATATCTTGGCTTTTAGACAAAAAGTGTTTGGAGCAAGTTTGTTAAGTCTTTTTAAAGCACAGAGAAAAAGGAAAGAGCAAAACCCATTTACAGCAACACTTCCCTGCCGCCTGGGCGTGCCCTCTGAATCCTGCCCTTGGTTTCCTCACAGAGCTTGGCGTCCAGGGCCGGCCCCTCTTTGTCTTGTTGGGCTCATCTAACTATTCCCTGAAGCCTGGCTCTGCTTACAGTAATGAGCTCTTCAGACTTTTCTGAGGACGTTTTCCTACCTCTGCTTTTGAAGGCCATTCTGCAGAACATAGGGTTCTTTGTTGATGGTTTTTTGTTTTTTTTTTTTTGTTTTTTGTTCTTTGAATATATTTGCCAGTCTTCTGACCACCAAATATGGATGACGTGTTTCCTGTTGAGGCTTGCTCATGTGACAAAGCAATTTTCTCTTGCTTCCAGGTCTCTTTGTCTTTGACTTTTAAAGAAGGATTTCTTATTTTTAAATTTAGATGTATCAGTGTTTGCCTGTGCCTATATGCATCAGTATGTATATGTGTAATGCCGGATAAGGCCAGAAGATGGTGTTGGATCCCTGAAACTGTAATGACAGATGCTTGTGAGTCACCATGTAGGTGTTGGAGACTAAGCCTAGGTCCTGTACAGGAGCAGTGAGCGCTCTCAGCAGCGCTAAGCCATCTGTCTAGCCCTGTCTGCAGTTTTTAAAAGTATGACCACTATAGTGCATGTTATTGTGTGATTCTCCGTGAGTTCAGTTTACATGGGGTTCATTGACTTTACTGAATTTTTTATTTTATATTTTTTACTGCTTTTGAGACAGGGTCTGAGCTGTGTAGAGCAGGCTGCTCCTGGCTGCTTGGATTAAAGTCATGTGCCACCATATCCACCCCTAATGTCTGTCTGTCTGTCTGTCTGTCTTTCGGTCTGGGGTACATAGTCCTGGCTGATCCTGAAACTACCTGGCTCTGGCTCTTGGTAGATTAAAGGTGTGTGTCATCAGCACACCCAACCTTTGTTTTATTTTTTTTCAAGTTTTATACTCCAGAAGGGGAGTGTCTTAGTTAGGGTTTCTGTAGCTGTGATAGAACACCATGACCAAAAATCGAGCTGGGGAGGAAGGGGTTTATTTGGCTTACACTTCCCTATTGCTGTTTGTCATGAAGGAAGTGAGGAATTTAAACAGAGCAGGAAGCTGGAGGCAGGAGCTGCTGCAGCTGCCTGGAGGAGTGCTGCTTACTGGCTTGCTTCCCATAGTTTGCTCAGTCTGCTTTCTAATAGAACCCCCACCACCTGCCCAGGGATGGTCCCACCCACAAGGGGCTGGGTTCTCCCCTGTCAATCAACTAAGTTAAAAAAAATCCCCTAAAAGCCTGCCAAGATCTTATTGAGGCAATTCATCTACAGTGACTATAGCTTTTGTCAAGTCGACAGAACACTAGCCAGCACAGGCTGGTGAGATGGCTCAGAGGTTAGGAACCCTGGCTGCTCTTTCAGAGGTCTTGAGTTCAATTACCAGCAACCACATGGTGGCTCACAGCCATCTATAAAAAATGAGATCTCATGTCCTCTTTTGGTTTGTAGGTATACATACAGACAGAGCACTTCCACATTAAATAAAGTTATTTTTTATTTTTTAATTTTTTAAAAAACCACCAACAACTAGCCAGCACAAGGAGTTAGAGTGCCACCACTTGGGAACCTTTTGGTTGGGGCTGCAGAGAAAGTTCAGCAGTTAAGAGCATTGCCTACTCTTAGACTCCAGCGCACACGTGTTTCCACACGACCTTCTGTGACTCCAGTTTCAGGGGGTGAATCCTACTCTGCCTTTTGAACATAAAAATAAAAGAAGCCTATTGGTTGATTGTAATGTGTACTCCATAATATAGGGCATAGTCTGTGTATGTTGGATCTGACCTTACTTAATAATTATCACTTAGTGGCAACTTAAAATTGCATCATTGATTGTAAAGTTTTTGATTCCTTGGTCATCTAGAAATAATGATTATACATTTGTGTAAATGTGTGCCATCAACCTTTGGAGATGATTTATTTTATTAAGTATTTACTGTCTGAGTCATATCTAATTAGGGCAAATAAATTTTTTAAATAGAGTTGTGTTAATACTGTCTTTTTTCCTTCCCATTAGTAGTTCCAGAGAACCTGCTGGTTTAGAGTTTAGCTCTTGGGAGTTGTGAAAACAGTGAAGGATGCTTAGACTACTTAACATTCAAACTGTAAGTCAAGTTTATTTCTGTTTTTAATACGTTTGCGATTTTAGAATACTTAGAGTAACAGGGAAGTTTGATGTGATGGGATTGTGGATTTTTTCTTCAATTTTCTGATGATGTAAACACTTCCTATTTAACTTTCTAATATGTTAAAGAAGGGGCTGGAAAGATAGTCCAGTGGCTAAGAGGACTTCTGCTCTTTCAGAGGACCTGGGTTTGGTTCCTAGCACCCACCTTCCACAGCTGGCAACTGCTTATACTCCAGTTCCAGGGAATCTAGCTCCCTCTTCTGGACACTGCGTGTATTTGTACATATGTGGTACCTACACATACACTCAGGCACACACACATATGCACAGTAAATAACAAATTGTTTTTAAAAATATGCAAAAGGAGACTTAAAAGTATTTGATTTATGGGGCTGGAGAGATGACTCAATGGTTGAAAGCACTGATTGCTCTTCTAGAGGATCTGGGTTCAATTCCTAGCATCTACATGGTGCTTACAGCTGTCTATAACTTCAAGTTCTCAGACCCTTACAAGGACATACATAACATGCAGGCAAAACACCATTGCACATAAAACAGAGATAGATAAATAAATAAGAGTATTAGATCATTCTTAGGTAGTGAGATGAAGTTTCTACCTTTTCCAGATACTTCATTTCATAGTAAATGTTTACAGAAGTGCCTTAATATTTATTCCCATATTATATGATGCCGTGGTCAAAGTTAGTATTGAGTATAAGATTAATGGAGTAAATTACTTGGAGTATCGATTTCTTTAAATGTTTTTAAAGTTTCTGCATTCTTTAATTTTGACATTAAAAAAAATCCTCTCAGAAAACTTTGTATTTTCTGTGTATGAAAAACATAACACAGAGTCCAATAAAAAGCAACTTAAGGATTACATTCAGTGCTCACAGTCATCTATTGGATGGAACACAGGGCCCCCAATGAAGGAGCTAGAGAAAGTACCCAGGGAGCTAAAGTTGTCTGCAACCCTATAGGAGGATCAACAATATAAACTAACCATTACCCCCCAGAGCTTGTGTCTCTAGTTGCATATACTACAGCAGAGGATGGCCTAGTCGGCCATCAATGGGAGGAGAGGCCCTTGGTATTGCAAAGATTATATGCCCCAGTACAGGGGAATGCCAGGGCCAGGAAGCAGGAGTGAGTGGGTTGGGGAGCAGGGTGGGGAGGGTATAGGGGACTTTCAGAGAGGAAACTAGGAATGTAAATGAAGAAAATATCTAATAAAAAATTACATTTGGAATGTAAATGAAGAAAATATCTAATAAAAAAAATTACATCCATTTGAAACATATTTTGATACTCATCTTTATAATAAGAAGAGTGAGGGCTGGAGAGATGGCTCGGGAATTAAGAGCACTGGCTGCTCTTCCAGAGGACCCTGGTTTAATTCCCAGCACCCACATGGCAGCTCAGGGATCCGACCCCCCTTGCACAGATATAAATGCAGGCAAAATATCAATGCACATGAAATAAAAATAAACAAAATTTTAAGAAGAAAAAAGGGGAGGAGGAGGAGGCTGCCTTTGGGAGGGGCTGAGAGATGGCTCTGTCAGTAGAAGCTGCCACTCATTGCATAAGCCCCACACTCCCAAGTTTTATTTGCTTAAAAGAGTTTTAAAATAATTTTTAAAAGATTTATTTTTAATGATGTGTATGTGTATGTCTGTGTGTTAGTATTTGGTGTGAAGTGAACACAGGTGTCAGCAGAAGGGGGAAGAGGGCATTGGATTCCCTGGAGCAGCCTGAGCGTGGGTGCTGGGAACTCAGTATCCTTTGTTTTTGTTATTCAAGACAGGGTCTCTCTGTGTAGCCTTGGTTGTCCTGGAACTTGCTCTGTAGATCAGGTTGGCCTTGAACGTATAGATAGCCATCTGCCTCTGCCTCCCAAGTGTTGAGATCAAAGGCACTGTGCCACCACTGCCCTGCTGAGCTCAGTACTCTTTACCAGTGATCTCTCTCTTTCCAGCCCAGATTTTAAAAATTTGTTAAAATATTCCAGGTATAATATTGCATCTCTAAAAAAGAAGGAAGTTATAAAATTTTTAAAATATTACAATAATATGTGTATGGGCGTTTTGCCTGCATGTATGTCTGTGCACCATGTGTGTGCCTGAAGAGGGCGCTGGATCCCCTGGAAATGGAGTTACAGACAGTTGTGAGTTGCCATGTGGGTGCTGGGAACTGATAATGGGTCCTATGGAAGAGCGGCCTGTGCTCTTAACTGATGATCAATCTCCAAGGAAGCTGTAACATAATGTCTTCCCTAACAATACCTGTACACGATAGCTTGGTAAAATGTTATTCAATAAGTTAATGAATTTGAATATTCAGTTCTTAGGTAGAGTTATTGACTGTCTTTTGACACAGGTAGAAGCTTGTATCCTATTTAATTAAACTGTTGAGTACTAATTGCTTTATATCTGTCCTATATATCTTCAACAATTCCTCATTGTCCCTCTTTTAGACCCTCTGGTTAATCACCTTTAGAAGACTGGACTTCCGGATGTCTACTCCATCTCTATTGAACTAAACCATGAAAATGAAGGCTACAGTCCTGGCAATCGTCTGTGAGCCTTAGTTCCGTTGCTTCACAGCATTTGAGACTTCCTCAGGGAACGCACGATGGCATCGGCGGTGGTTGACAGCGGAGGCTCTGCTCTGGAGCTTCCTAGCGATGGAGGAGAAAATCAAGAGGTCAGGCATTTAATATATCTCATCTCTGTCTTGTTAGTAGAGATCCGTACATGAGTCTATCGTGAAATGAATGAGGGATACGGGTACTCAAGAGTGGACGTGTACCGTGCATAAACTTGTAGTGGTCATGGATGTGTTTGCATGTAACTTAGTGATGGGCGAGAAAGGTGCTCCACTGAGTGATGTGAGATGAGTGTGTTAGAGAGGGCTGGGAGGAGCGAGGGCACGCTAGCTTAGGGACAGCTTAGGTTTCTGAGAGTATCCATTTTCTTAGACTATAGAGAATGAGAGATACACTCATTGTGTGTAAATACCCAAACTGCAGTTGTCTGAAGTTAGAAGCTTATGTTTGCTTTCCTTGTCATTTTTATTTCTTAGTTATTCTGTTATGTCTAATTCAGGATTGATCTGTCAGATTTTTAATCTAATATGTGCAGTTATTTGTATAGTTAGAAAATGAAGTTTTGAAATTTTCTGCCAGTAGGATTTTTGACTCTTTTGTGTATTTGGTCATTTTCTTGTTACCGAAAGAAAGCACCGAAGAGTGAGAGGTAGGAGAAGGAAAGAGGGTTTCTGGTCCCCGCTCCTTAGCGACTGAGAATTGTCCCGTGCTGCATGCAGATGTTTGCTTGGAGACACCTTGGAAGTCTCTCTGTGAAAGATGCTGCTGTCCCTGGGGTTGATGTCAGGAGAATGGCACAGTGGCATGCCTGAGGACAGGGAGGACTCAGGGCTGTGTTCTGGGGTCCTGATGGTTCATGCTTGCTTGCTGTCTTTTCAGCCTCTGAGACCCATCTGCTGGGGCAGACTTCTGGGATGTACTTTTTTTTTTGTCAAGTGGGTTTGCTAACTCCTCCGTGTTCCCTTTGCATTTAAAGACTGCCTCTAAAACGGGTGCAGAGTCCATTGCAAGAAGCCACCACTAGAACATCCCTCCCAGGTCAGCTTCTTCTTCCTTTAAGATTCCCCTTCTGTATATTACCCCTGGAGGTGAGCTGCCAGGGATCCTGGATGCTGATTGGCAGGTGCTGCTTCTCTGTCAAGTTACTTTCCTGGGCTCTATAGCTTTGCAGTGTTGGTGTTTTATTACGTGAGGAGAGCTGCCGTGAACAGTATATTTACAGAGTACATTTATGCCTTGTTGATTAGGATTTACTTCTTCTCCTCCCTTACACGGAATCACAAGGATTCCTGCTCAGAACTTATCACGGAGGGAGACAGTTTTAGATAATGAATTTACCAAGTTGTTACTGACTAATGATTTACGTGGTGCGATGGGATAGTGATAATCTATGGGGGGAGGTCAGAAGATGGCAGCGTGCTTAGTAGGTACTTAAGGTGCTGTGGCACCCGTGTGGGGACAACTTCCGGTTCCAATCCCAATCCATCCATTTGTTCTTTTAACAGAGGTCAGCTACTCAATATGGGTCAAGTACTTTATAGGCACCGAGGTTAAAGGACTTCACGGGAGCAGTTAAAAATGTGTTGGGGCAGAGCTGACTGGAGAAAGTGGTTAATTGATAGTCAGGCTTCTCTGAAGAGGTGACAGTTTAGGGTTGTTAAGAGAGAAACGGTCATAGACAAATGTAAGTGGAAAGAATTCTAGGAAGAGAAAAGAGCCACTAGTTTTGGAAATACTTGATGTTCCAAGGGTAATCTGAAGAGAATGCAGAGGTGGAGTTTTGCCTGTGAGCGGCTCTCCAGTGATGTGCTTCCTGTATAGGGAATAGTTATAGCTGAGGATGGCAGTGCCACGGACCTTTATAATCATGGCCCCTGAGTCAGAGGAACAGCTAAGATTTAAAACGTAGTGCCAGAGCTGGCTCACCAGGTAAAAGCACTTGCCCTTGCAGAGGACCCAGGTTTGGTGACCAGCACCCACATGACAGCTCACAACCCTCTGTAACTCTAGTTCCAGGGACCCAACACCCTCCTCTGACCTGTGGCGCCAGGCAAGCATGTGATGCCCAGATACTCATGCAAGCAAAAACCTATGCAGTTAAAGAAAAGGGCAGGGCCAGAGATTGCTTAACAGGCGGAGACATTGATCTGTAAGCCTGAGAATTGAGAACTCAGGTAGAAGGAAGAGAGAACCCTCTCTATCCAGTGTCCTCTGACCTCTCTCTTTGTCTATCTGTCTGTCCGTCTCTCTCTCTCTCTCTCTCTCTCACGGGCACACACACACACCCACCACACAGACTGACTATAAGCATGTAAAAGGTAGAACACTAATTAACTAAAAGCAATGTTTTTCTTGATTATAAAAGTGATACAAGCTGGGCGGTGGTGGCTCACGCCTTTAATCCCAGCACTTGGGAGGCAGAGGCAGGCGGATTTCTGAGTTCGAGGCCAGCCTGGTCTACAAAGTGAGTTCCAGGACAGTCAGGGCTATATAGAGAAACCCTGTCTCCAAAACAAACAAACAAACAAACAAACAAAAAACAAAAACAAAAAACCAACAACCAACCAACCAAAAAACAAAACAAAACAAAGTAAACGGCAGATGCTGATGAGTGTAGACGTAAAAGTCATTTTGAAGACAAATATAATGATGTAATAAGATCTGATGTACTTAATATCAGTTACCAAATATGAGGGGAAAGTTCAGGGTTAAGAAAATTATTAATATTACTTATTTTATTTACATGAGTTCACTGTTGCTATCTTCAGACACACCAGAAGAGAGGGCATTGGATCCCATTACAGATGGTTGTGAGCTACCATGTGGTTGCTGGGATTTGAACTCAGGACCTCTGAAAGAGCAGTCAGTGCTTTTAACCGCTGAGCCATCCCTCCAGCCCCCAGTGAATGTCCGGGGCTTTCAACAAGGACCCTTCTGTGAGAAGATTCCTTATTAAAGATTTATGAATGTATTTTATGTGTGTGAGTGTTTTGCCTGTATGTATGTGTGTGTACCATCAATCAGAAGAGGCAGGGAACCTCTTGGAACTCCATTACAGGTGGCTGTGAACCACCTTTTGGGTGCTGGGAAGTGTCCTCTGTAGAGGCAACATGTGATCTTAACTACCAAGCAATTTCTTCAGCCTTGAGAGCAAATTCTTAGTGAAATGAGATTTTATGAAATTCCATATCCAGTTTTGGTAAAATCTTTCTTTAGATGTATAATATATATATCCATAATCCTATTTAGTTGTTAAGTATTGGGACATTTTCTTTAATGCTAACTGCTAGCGAGAGATTAATAGTCATGTGTGGTGATGCACATCTGTAACACTAGCACTCGGGAGGTAGAGACAGGAGGCTCATGAGTTCAAATCCAGCTTTGGCTACTTAAGGAGACATCATCTCAAAAACTAAAAAGCAAACAAGTAGCTCTGCATGGTGGCGCATGCTCGGGAGGCAGAGGCAGGTGGATTTCTGAGTTTGAGGCCAGCCTGGTCTACACTGCTAGTTCTAGGATAGCCTGGACTACATGGAGAAACTCTGGGAAAAAGCTCAACCCAACCCAACCAACCAAAGCAAGCGATGGCTTGAACAGACAATATTGAGACACTGCCTTAAGAGAGAAAGAAAAGACTCTAACAAAGAAGCACACTTTCCCCTCGGAAAGCGGGGGTCAGTGCTGTGGATGGGGTCAGCCCGCTCAGCTATTCTTCACACAAAGGCTGGTGACACAAAGAGGTCTCAATTCTTTGAAGTGAAATGGTTGTTTGTTTCTGCTAACACAAAGTGTGAACAGAGCTGCCAAGATGGCCTGGCTTGTAACACCTCTTTCGTCAGGCCTCAAGACTTGTGTGCCCAGGACACACGTGGTGGAAGAAGAGATTGACTCTGGCAAGCTGTCTTCTGGCCTCTCTATATAAGTAAATAAATGTAATTTAAAAAGTTATAAAAATTATGTAATAGTTCACACAGACAGACAGACAGACACACACACACACACACACACACACACACACACACACACACGTACACACTGAAAAGTATCACCTAGGCAGCTATTTGCACATACGGGAATACGATATGCTAGCTTTTATTCTTGAGACAGGTTCCCATGTAGATCAGTCTGGCCTTGATCTCAATGTGTAGCCAAGAATGATTTGAACCTCCTGACTCTCCTGCCTCCGCGTGCTGGGATAAAGGTGTGTACCACTCTTCGTGTGGAGCTGGGGATCGAACTCAGGGCTTACTGTATTCTTGGGAACTGAGCCACACCCTCAGCTCCGGCTGAGGTTTTTAATTATGTGTAGGAATGGTTTGTCAGTTTGCGTGTATATATGTGCGCTGTGTGTGTGCAGACACTAGAAGAGGGCATCCAGTCCCTAGGGCCTGGAGTCGCAGGCAGTTGAGCTATCATGTAGGTTCTGGGAATCGAACCAGGGTCCTTTGCAGAAACAACAAGTGCTCTTAATCATGGAGCCAACTATTGAGCCCGGGGCATCTGAGCTTTAGAAATTTAAATCAGGATTTATAAGGAGAACGTGTGCCATTTACTCTGCATTCTATAGTGTGAGGCAGGAATAGAAAGACAGGGTTATTGTGTGGGGAAAAAAGACTTAGTTGCCTGCAGTTGGCTCCTTTCTTCAGGATGCCAGGAGTGCTGTGAATGAGAGCCATCCGCATCCTGTCTTCCCAGGTCTGTTGCCGTGCTGAGAGTTTGCACTTACTCATGGTGAGGGCATTCACACCTGGGCTACAAGTTATGGTTAGTGTGTGGTTACGTCATTTTTTAAAAACTGTGAATAGAAGTTTCTAGATGTATATGCCCCAGTACAGGGGAACACCAGGGCCAAAAAAATGGGAATGGGTGGGTAGGGAAGTGGGGGGGAGGGTATGGGGGACTTTTGGGATAGCATTGGAAATGTAATTGAGGAAAATATGTAATAAAAAAAAAGTTTCTAGATGGGGTTGGAGAGATGGCTCAGCGGTTAAGAGCACTGACTGCTCTTCTGAAGGTCCTGAGTTCAAATCCCAGCAACCACATGGTGGCTCACAACCATCCATCATGAGATCTGGCGCCCTCTTCTGGAGTATCTGAGGAGAGTTACAGTGTATTTACATATAATAAATAAATAAGTCTTTAAATAAAAAAAAAGAAGTTTTTAGATGACATCAACTTCCAGCGAAACACATTGGGAATTTTTCCACTTAAGTCTGTGAGAGCAGTGTAAGCAAACAGGAAAACAGAGAAAGCATGTAATGACAAGGGGGCATCCTCAGAAAGAGTCCTAAGGAAGTCATCATCGCCTCCAATCAAGGGAGCAAATCGTGAGCTCTTGTGAGGGATGCAGTGTCCAAAACGCAGAGAAGCCCCGCGCTAAAGAAAGAGCTGCATGCATCGTGGGGCTCCGTCTTCTCTGGCTGGATCACCCAGAGGTTGAGGCTCCATGAAGCCAAGCAAAGGCTGGCCAAAAAGGCACAAACTCACTTCTTCTGCTGGGAGATACTGGCATTCTAGTCAGCCAGGCAGAAGGGTCCTTGTTGAAAGCCCAGGACATTGACTGGGGGCTGGAGGGATGGCTCAGTGGTTAAGAGCACTGACTGCTCTTCCAGAGGTCCTGAGTTCACTTCCCAACAACCACGTGGTGGCTCACAACCATCTGTAATGGGATCTGATGGCCTCTTCTGGCATGCAGGGGTACATGCAGATTGAACACTCATGTACATAAATAAATCTTATTTTAAAATAAAACAAACCCACAAGGGTCATGTCTTACATAGTAGGGCTAAATTAGCTCTAGAATTAAGGATAGTTGGACTTTAACCTTAAAAACTGGTTCAGGAGGGTAGGGGTATATGTGTCTAGCCTGTACAGGACCCTGGGCAAGATCCCTGGTGTTGCCCCCTGCCCTCCACCTGAAAAAGCTGATCGGTACGTAACTGTCCACTGTAATACTCTTAAGGCAAGAACGTAAGTGAAATGTATCATCTAGTAGTGGAAAATTTACGTAAGCTTTATGGAGCACGCAGCACTGAAGTGCACCACCTGAGCAGCTTGTTAAATGGTGCTGTAGAAGTAAGGCAGCAGAGTCTGAGGTCAGCAGTGGGAAGGAAGCTCCTTAACAAACACAGAGGAAGGAAGGAAACGAGAAGGGCAGAAAGCAGCAGCCGTCCACTGCCCACTGCCGTGCCGTCCTAGCTTGCTTCAATGTGGTACCATGGCAGGTTCTGTCACTGCCGACACATCTCATTCCTGAGCTGGTGTTCTGTGTGGCGTGCGTGCGTGCGGGGCCACCTTGAGCTCACCATCCTCTTGTGCTGGGAGCGGAGGTCAGCATGCCCCCCTGGCTTCCTGCCTAGCTCTCAGGATGAGCAGAGCAGAGTCCAACAGAAAAATAAGATGTGAAGAAGCAACAGCTATACATTTTGTAAATTTGATAACTAAACCTATAGGTGTAATAATTTTAAATACTATGTAAGATAAACCAGAAATTAGGCAGCAAGGACATCATAGTAAAATTGCTCAAAGCCAGATTCAGAGAAAGACTCTTAAGAGTAGCCAGAGGCGAATCGCAGGCAAAGTGAAGACAAGTGTGCCACACACTTGAGTTGAAGCCTTACAGGTCAGCGGACGACAGAATCTTTAAAGTGCTGGAGAAACCCTCAGGGGTTAGATAGACCATGGCCTTTAAAATGGCTTGGATACGATCAGGGCAGAGGTGGTACACACCTTTAATCCCAGCACTTAGGAGGTAAAGGCAAGCAGATCTCTGAGTTCAAGACTAGCACCTGTGTGGTGGGTCACAACTGTCTGTAGCTACAGTTCCACAGGATCTAGAGCTGTCCCAGGATGGCATCTCAGGATACCAGGCACACACATAGCCACATGAAAACATGCAGGAAAAACCCACTTACACATAAAATCAATTCTTCAAAAAAAAAAAAATGCTGAGAGGGTAAAACACCTGTTTATAGTTACATAGTTAGTAGCTTGGTGGGTTTGCTCAGCGGGTCCCAAACCTGGTGGTGAACTGTGTCCAATTCCTGAACCCATAAAATGGAAAGAACCAACTCCTGCAGATTGTGTCACACACACACACACACACACACACACTAAAAATTTTAAAATGAGTTTTCCACCTGAGACAAAGGCTGAAAGAATTTATCATAAATATATATGAACTATAAAAATTTTAAGTAATTTTTTTAGGCAGAAATTAATGATTCCATTTGGAAACTTGGTTTTATGCAAAATGAAAAGGCCTGGAGAAATGGTTAGTGTGTGGTGAATATAAAATGTTTTTTGAAGAGTAAAGCTTGTTGTAAACACTTAACATGTGCTGTAGCTCTCCTAATGTGCTTAGATAGATACAATTTTTTGTTTGTTTGCTTGAAACAGAATCTCCCTACACATCCCTGGTGGGCTGGCCTTGAACTATGTAGACTAGGGTGGCCTTGAACTCAAAGATCTATCTTCTTCTGCTTCCAGAGTTCTGGGATAAAAGGTGTGTGCCACTGCCTGGCTAGTTAAACCTAGTTTTATTGATATTAAATGTACCACATGTACACAAAATAAATAAAAACCAAGCATGTGTAAAAACAATAGACACACAAACGTATAGCGGACACGTGCCTGCAATCACACCTCTTGGGAAGCCGAGGCAAGAGAACCGTTATTTCTGGGTCACAGAGTGAGGCTGTCTCAACAAGCCAAAACCAACTGCTGTTCAGTAGTTTATTAAGGAGTTTAAAGGCAGCTAGGTGGTGGGGGCACACCCCTTTAATCCCAGCCCTCCGGAGACAGAGGCAGGTGCATTTCTGAGTTCTAGGAGACCTTGTCTTGAAAAACCAAAAATAAAACAACAACAAAACCCAAAATAAATAAGTAAGTAAGTAAGTAAATAAATAAATACAACACATGTACCAACAGAAGACTGCACTATTCATTTCCAGTGCCCGCAGTGAAATACCTGAGCCTGCACACTTTATAGACGGAAGAGCTGCTATTGCCTCGCAGTTCTGGGGCTCAAGGACACGGTACCAGCTTTTCTTTAGTTCTGGTGACGGGTGGGGTCATAATCAAGGAATGAGGTCGCCTGGCAAGACTGAAACATGCTGTGGCCAGGCCGGACAAGGCTCATTATAATTCCCTCACTGTCACACAGAACTACTCCACTGCTTTTCAAGAGTGTTTTCATGAAAACATTTCAGCTGATTCCACTGCCACGCAGTCCATCTTCCTCTTAACAATGCCCCTCCTAGAATCAAGCTTCCATTACTTGAACCCATAGAGGATATACTTTAACCTGAGGGAAGCCGCAGACTTCTTCAGAATATAAAGAACAGTAAGGCGGGGGAAGGTGCCCCATTGAAATAGGAAGAAGGGCTGGGGGGGTGTGGCTCAGTGGTTAGGAAGGCTTGCGGTGTAATCTTGAGAATTGGTGTTCAGATCGCAGCATCCACTTAACAAGTACTCCAGGGAGGTGGAGGAGAGAGGCTAACTGCTGCCTGCTGGCTTCCAGACTAGCTGGGAAAGCATCAACTCCAGGTTCAGGGAATGAGCCTGACCTATGTGTGTGCACACACATAAGAAATTAAAAAAGATGATGTGAATAATTGTATGGCTGGCCAGTAAACAAACAAACAAAAAACAACAACAAAAAACAAAGGGTGCAACATTTTTAGCCACTGAGGAAATGCAAATTAGAGCTGGAGAGGTGGCTCAGTTGTTAAGAGCACACGACTGTTCTTCCAGAGGTCCTGAGTTCAATTCCTAGCAGCGCATGGTGGCTCACACCATGTATAATGGAATCTGATTGCCTCTTCTGGTGTGTCTGAGGACAGAGCACTCATATACATAAAATACACGGATAAATAAGTCTTTAAAAAGAAGGAAAGAAATGCACATTAAATGGTCAAAGATCCTGACACACTCAGGCTGATTGTAGTGTGGTGCCCCGTGTTGGGGAAGATGAGCAGTTGGGTGCTCAGACATTTCTGATGGGAATGTCATAAGATCCAGGTTAGAAAAGAATTTGACAACTTAGAATTAAGTGTAGATCACTGTCTTATTTGGCAGACTCCCACCTTATATACTGAGGCAGGGTCTCTCACTTGAGTATAGTTTGTCAGCTCAGCTCCACTAGGATCCCATCTGCCTCCTGAACACTAGAGCCCACGAGGCTGCTGGGATCCAGACCTTGATTCTCATGCTAGTGTGTGAGCGCCAGCACAAAAAGTTAAACACGGGCTGGAGAGGTGGCTCAGCGGTCAAGAGCACTGACTGCTCTTCCAGAGGACCGGAGTTCAAATCCCACCAACCACATGGTGGCTCACAACCATCTGTAATGGGGTCCAACATTCTCTTCTGGTGTGCCTGAAGACAGCAATAGTGTACTCACATAAGTAAAATAAATATCTTAAAAAGAAAAGTTAAACACACACACTTACAAAACAATATGGGGGCTGGAGACATGGCACAGCGGTCTTTCAGAAGACCCAGGTTCAATGCCTAGTTGCACATAATGGCTCGCAACCATTTCTAAGTCCAGTTCCAGTGGATCCAGGGCTGGCTTCTGAAAGCACCAGGCGCACTGGTGGCGCACAGATGTACACACAGGAAAAACACTTAAAGAGAAGCAGCTCACAGCCCCAACCCCCAGCGTGCTGATTTTCACATCAAATTATAGAAAAGGCATAGATTAATGAGGTAGTTCCGCAGGTGAAGGTCTTGCCGACCTCAGCCTCTGGGATACACAAAGGGAGATGAAAATCAGCTCCCTCAAGTTGTCCTCTGACCTCGTGTGCATGCACACGCATGTGTGTGTGTGTGTGTGTGTGTGTGTGTGTGTGTGCGTGCACATGTGCACTCATACTAAAAGCTGAGGCTGAGATACAGGGCGAGAGATGTGGAGGGCTGGGCTGATGGTTGCTGGGATCTGTGTGTGAGCCGGGTGGGCCGTTGCTGAGGGACAGGGGAAGTTGTGTAGTGTTCTGCTGGCTGGCTGGCTGTTGCTACAAGGATACATGCTTATGAAAGTCCAAGGACTGCGTCTTAAAACGAGCATCTCACCTTCCTGGAGACCATTAGAGGCAACTATGGAAACACAGTTCTTGTGCACTGCTGAGCTTGACGTCTCGCTCCTTCACGTTCGGCACTAGGGAGGCAGAGGCAGGGGCATCTCTGAGTTGGAGGTCACCCTGTCTTGCATGGTGAGTTCCAGGCCAGCCCGTTACACACGTGTGGTGCTAGGATCACGTTGCACTTCCTTGTCTGATTCGTGTTTCAGCTTGCTAAGGCATCTGAGGGTACTCCCGATTTATACTGTGAAGGAAAATACGGGAAACTAACTATAAGCACTTGTTGTATACTCTTTAATGTCATTCTCCTACCCCAAGTCCAGTGGTAAGGGTTATAGGATGAACACCGGTAGGCTTTTAAAAACGTTTGCTTTGGTGGGTTTCTAATTTGAGGGATGTTGCAGGATATTTGATCACACTGTGAACCCTGCAATTGTATTGTTTATTGAAAAAGCTGTTTCTAGTGGGGCTCAGCCCTTAATACACACTTTTAATTCCAAACAATGAAGGCAAAGTTAGTTTGTAGAAGGAAGCACCCATGTTTGAAAGTGATGTCTAATTGAGTGACAAAGTGACGAATGTAGGTACCTAGATTCTGCATTATGTGATGTGATGTCTTTGAGGACTTAAGGTGTGACGTTTGCTGTCTAACAATCTCACTGTCCAGCCGACATCTATGTACTTATAAGAGAATGCCCTATGTAGACAGCATCGATGTTAGGCAAACAGCTTGTGTCAGGAGGACTTTGAATAGAAATTGTCCTTTTCGGGGGGATTAAAAACGGAAAAGGAAAGGATCTGGCCAGCTGTGGAGGCTACAGGAGACATGCATAACTTCATGGGAAGGGTTATATTGGGAGCCAAGTCACACACACATGGCTTGCATGCAGTAATGTGGGGAAGAAGCTGGTAAAAGTGGTTTGGTTTTTATTTTTTGGATGAGGCTGTAGTTAAAAAAAAAAAAAAATCCCATAATGAATGGCTTCACAAAACAACTTAAATCTTTCGGTTCTAGAATCTAGAAGTTTGAAATCCCAGCGTTGGTGAGCCGTCTTCTGAGAGCAGGGGGAGTCCGTCCACCTTATGCCCCTGTGTCTTTAAGTGGGCTTCTCTCTACCCCCACCTGTGTGTCCAAATTGCCCTCTCCTGTAAGGACTGGTGAGATGGGACTATGCCTAGTCCTAGTGATCATACCTTAGCCTGTATATCTCTACAAGGAGCCATTTCCAAATAAGGTCGCAGTCACAGCCAATACGGGTAAAAACACCTACACTTTAAGACATAATTCAACCCATAACAATGTGGAGTTCGTCGTTTTGTGTTTTGACCTTTTAGAAGGGACAGGATCATTATTAAGGCTTTTCGTGCAAAGGAGGAAGTGGCATAGGCGGTTTTGAATGGGCTGCGACAAGGTGCCCCCACTGAGGAGACCTCCAGACCAGCCCTGCTGATGTAGAGAGAAAGTGGGCCAGCGACTCATTCCTCCTGTGATCCCTGCTTTGCGCATAGCTAAGTTTAAAGACCTAGGAGATATTATTGTTAACTTATTATCTAAATATAAAAGACAGATTTAGAGGAAAACAAAATGTGAGAACAGGGGGAGATGCTGATAAGTTAATCCACGATGTTAGTGTTTTACGTGTGGTGTTTGAAACGGAAGCTGAGCACAGGGTTGGATGGAGAGCGGTGCTGCTGGGGGCGGGTTGGGGAGGGGGCTGCCTAGGGAGGGTGAAAGTGAAAAGTGAAGCTAAGAGGAGTGGTGAGGGTTTATTGGCACCCAGGGAGGAGTCAGAGGGTAAACCGGAAGGTGGAGGTAAGGAGAGGAGGGAGGGAGATTGAAAGGAGGAGTTGATGGTTATGTTTAAGAGCCGACAGTGGAGGTGTGTGCCTTTAATCCCGGCTCCCAGGACGCAGAGCAGGTGATATCTGAGTTTGAGGTCACACTGGCCTGCACAGACAGACCCTGACCTGAAAAAGCAAGAGGGGGCAGCATAGACAGGACTACATGTTAGTCTAGGTGCCCTATTGTATGTTGTGCTTGGCTCTATTAAAGATTTATTTTGTTTGTTTGTTTATTTTAAGACAGAGTTTCTCTGGCTGTCCTGGAACTTATTATGTAGACCAGGCTGGCCTCAAACTCAGATATCTGCCTGCCTCTGCCTCCTGAGTGCTGGGATCAAAGGCATGTGCCATCACCGCCTGGCTTAAAAGATTTATTTAAAATTTTTTCCATGTTTGTATGTCTCTGTGCATGTGTGAGTTTTGTGTATGAGGTAAAGTAACTTGACTCAGTGGAGTAGACTTTTCCGGCTTGTTGAGTACTATTTGTATGAGATTTGAGGTTTCAAAATTGTAATCCAGACATGCTGGAACTCATCTGTAATCCCAGCACTTGAGGTACCGAGGCAGGAGTGGATCCAGCACTTGAAGTACCGAGGCAGGAGTGGATCGCTACAAAGTTGAGGTTATTTGTGAGGGGCTGGGTAAAGAAACTGCCTCTGTGAAGGCTCCAACCGGTAAGGTTTTTATTTATTGTGAGCAAGCTTCCAGAGGAAACTCAGAGAATGGAGCAGAGAGAAAAGGAAGCAGACTGGATGTGGCCAGGGAGGCAGAAGAGCAGGAGAGAGAATCGCTGCGGGGGTGGGGGTGGGGGTGGGGGTGGGGATTGTGTGTGTGTGTGTGTGTGTGTGTGTGTGTGTGTGTGTGTGTGTGTGTGAATAGTGGAGACAGCAAATGATAGCGATAGCAGAGAGCACAGAACAGCAGGAGGGAGACCAGGAGAGCGCTGGAGCCTAGAGCCCAGCAAGGGGCGAGCAGGCCAGGAGAGCTTGAGAGAGGGTGGCGGGAGAGAGCAGGTTATAAGGAGGGAAGAGCCAGGAGCCCAGCATGGACTTTGAAGTGCACGGCAGTCTGTGAGTAGGGACTGCAGAGTCCTGGATGCCTCCCACGGCTTTGATATGCAACCACAAGTAGCCTCGAGTCAGTCCCCTCTGCCAGACGTCAGGGGAAGGACTCCTTTGGCAGCTTCACAAGTTCCCAGGAGTGCTGGCTGCTCTCTGACCACCAGAAATCCTCCTGTAGTTCAGCTCCAGCTCATTCTTGACTTAACAGAAGTCATCTGGGCCACATAGTTAGCTCAAGGCTATCCTGTGGTGCCTAGAGAAGCCCTACCCGGCTGTCCTGGAACTCCCTGTGTAGGCCCGGAGGGTCTGGAGCTCCTGGGGACCTGCCAGCCTATGCCTCCTGAGTGCTGAGTGTGCTTGCACACCCCACTAGAGTATCTTTTAGAGAAGTATAAAAGGTAAGGATATGTGAGAACTTAGCTTTTATCTAAAATTTTAATATAGAAACATTTAAGCCCCCTCCCCAATCGTCCAAGAAAGGGCCTAGTAAATAACCTAGGCAGGATTTGAGAGGATGGGGCTGGTTATAGCCCCGACAGGAGAAGAGTGTGTGGACCGAGGGAGTGTGCAGAACTGGGTCCTTGAGTATTTTTGTGCCGTGACACTCGTGAACTTTTCTTCTGTTCTCTAGGGTGAATTGATGGCAAGTGCACAGTATAAAGCCATCTGATGCTAAATTTGCTTCTAAAATACAGTTATAGTTGGGACCGTCACATGTATGTACCTGTCGTCCCAGCTATTTGGAGGAAGATTGCTTAAGTTCAGGTGTTTGAGACCAGCCTGGGCAATGAACAAAGTGAGCCTGTTGTCTGTCGAAGTCTTTAGACAGACACACCAGAAGAGGGCGTCAGATCCCATTACAGATAGTTGTGAGCCACCATGTGGTTGCTGGGAATTGAACTCAGGACTTCTGGAAGAACAGTCAGTGTGTTTAACTGCTGAGCCATCTCTCCAGGCCCCGGATATTTCCACTATTCAAGGGTGTGCGCCTCCCTCCAGCAACCCTCTTCCTCTGATTACGCCCTACTTCCCAAGTCTCACCTTTCCTCTGTAGTCTATTCAAAGTTTGAATCTACCTGTGGGTTAGCCATTTTCTGTGCCAGAGCCCTGATGATCAAACTGTTTCTGGAAACACCCTCACAGATGCAGCTAGGGATGAGACTTACTAACAGTCTTTTACATGTCCCCCAATCCAGTCAAGTTGACAATCAAGATTGAGTGCAGGCACAGCAGACATCCTGGAAATTGTCTCAGCTGTCTGGAAGATTCCTCTTGTTTTCCTCTTGTGTTGGGTTGTCTCAGGCTTGTACCTTAAACTCTTTGTTAAGTTTATGTGTCTGCTTTTTTAATGGCTCAAGGCTGGGAGTTTGACCCTGGGACAAAAGCTTCCTGTCTGAAACATATTTTATACTTTGATCGACGACTCGGGTGCTTTTTCCAGCTTCTGTGGATGCTCTGTTTTTTGTTGTTGTTGTTTTTTAAGATTTATTTACTTATTTTATGCATATGAGTACACTGTAGCTGTCTTTAGACACACCAGAAGAGGGCATCAGATCCCATTATAGATGGTTGTGAGCCATCCTGTGGTTGCTGGGAATTGAACTTAGGCCCTCTGGAAGAGCAGTCAGTGCTCTTAACCACTGAGCCATCTGTCCAGCCTGCTCTGTGGCCTCACCACTGCGAAGTATGCTGCGTCTCCACTCTTGACTTGCTGTTAGACTGTGATTTCTTGCATCTGCTAACCCATCTGATACACACCTTTCCTTCTTCCCGGGGTTTGTTGTTCTTGGCTCTTTTTTGTTTGTTGCAGCATCTTTGTTCCTTAGTGTAAGACTTAAAACGAAGTCTCTTACCTTTTTTAGCGAGCTTTCACAAGAAAGTCAAGTATGCATGCTTTGAATTTAGCTCTTAACTCACGAGCCTTGATTACTTCATTTGTCTCTTAAGACTGTAAAAGACTATCCCAGCCAGCCTCTCCATTTCTTTGTCTTATACATCCATGTATATATGAAACACATGAAGGACACTGTGTGGACTGAATGACCTTGTGTGAAGCCGAGTCACAGCTAAATCCAGAGTTGTCCAACAAAACCTTGATTGTTCTTTCCCTTTGCTTTTGTAGGGAGGTGACACGGGCCCTGACTGCCCGGCAGTGATTGTGGAGCCAGTTCCCAGTGCGAGGTTAGAGCAGGGCTATGCTGCCCAGGTGCTGGTCTATGACGACGAGACTTATATGATGCAGGATGTGGCGGAAGAACAGGAAGTTGAGACGGAGAATTCAGAAACAGGTAAGACACTGCAGAGAGTCCTTGTTACCTATAACTCCTATCTTTTAACCAGCCATCTATTTTATGTGAAAAGGTGTTTTGCCTGCATGTATGTCTGCATGGGTGCTGGGAACCCAACCCAGGTCCTCTGGAAGAGCAGCCAGCGCTCTTAACTGCTGAGCCATCTCTCCAGCCCCATAAGTTGTTTTGTAAGCTTCAGTATTACTATTTATTGTTGGGGGAAGCTTATACTGAAGAACCTATTATAAAATGCCAGTTAGCATAGGATGGACATTGGTGTAAAAATCTTTGTTTAAAGCGAGTTTATATAAGTATAGGAGAGTCCTATGTTATAATTCTTCACTATACAACAGCCTTAAAAGTTGTTGGTTTTTGTTTTTGTTTAACTACAGATATTCACTAGTTATTTACTTATAAAATCAGTAGGTTAGTATACAAGAGTGATATTTCCTAATAAAAAAAATGAGGGTAGTATTCTCTTTCTAACTGGTTTAGCCCTTCTTTGAATCAGCATTGCTGGAGCAGTACCGTTTTGTTTTGTTTTGTTTTGTTTTGTTTTGTTTTGTTTTGTTTTGTTTGAAGCATCTTTGCCTGTCAGATTCCTCTTCCTTTTCTGTCTTCTTAGACATCCTGGTGTTCCCATTAGTATGTATTTCATCAGCTATATGTGCATTTGGGAATTAGTGTGTGTAATTCTTAAGGAAATCTTTTTGGTTTTGCTATGACCATGAAAAATTTCCCTAAATCATTTTAGTGACTTAAATAGTAGCAAACAACAATAACAACAACAAATCATAGTCTGGTAATGTTTTGGAAAAATTCTTATTGGTTTGCAGTCCTAGTGAAATTCCTTCCTTCCTTCTTGTGTGTATGTGTATGTGTGTGTGTGTGCATGTGTATGTGTAGTTCAGAAGACAGCTTGTGGGAATTAATTCTTCTTTCCTTCTATTATGTGAGTCCCACAGAAGGAACTTAGTTGTCCATTAGTGCTTTTACACATTGAGACTTCTAACAGGCTTGAATATTTAGATGTATTTCTACAAGTGTAGCAAACTTTCCCAATTACCTTTTGAGTGTCTGATATCTTTTGGTTCTGGGGCCCCAGTGGTTCCCTCTTAACTACTGCTAGCTGTCAGTTCCACTCTTTTATTGAGCTTAGAGATTAGGAGCTCTTGTTCTTCCAAGCAAGGATGATGTGTCAGCAAGGCTCCGGGGAAGTGCAGACTGGTTCATCTGATGACAGGGACCCAGGCACTTCCTAAAGACTCAGTGGTGGGCGTGGAGGGGTGCCTTGTTCTAGGGGCTTCTTTTTGAGGGTTTTCCAGGCTGAAGGAAGGTCCAGGGATGCCTTTTCTTCCTTAAAAATTAAGTCATTATTATTAGTGTATTATCAATTTTATGTGTAGGCTGTTTTGCCTGCAGAATCTAGAAGTGGGCATCTCTGAAACTGATGGATGCCCACATTACAGATGGTTGTGAGCTGTTATGTGAGTGCTGGGACTTGAACCTGGGTCTTCTGGAGGAACAGGCAGCACCTTAAGTCACCTCTCTAGGCCCGAGGTTTCCTCGAATGATTGATTTTTGCATCAAGTTGCAAACTTTTAAAAATGAAACGACCATATAGGATTCGCACAAGTAGACACATCAGGGTGCCAGAGCAGGTTGACACATGTTACTGTGTAATTGATAATAAATTCTTCATTCATTTCAATTCAAGTAATTTTGCATGAGAAATGAGTGTAACCCAGTTAAGGAGTCCTGAGGGTGCTGATTCATCCCATTCGCAGGACAGATGTGAATGAATGGCTGTGGTGTTGAAGAGGAGGCTTGGAGCTGGGCTGGCCGTGGTGCACATGTGTAACCTGACTACCCCCGAGGCTGACACTCTAGGGGCCGTGGATCTGAAGGCCAGCCCGGGCTCAGGATACCAGGCACGGAGAAAAACCAGTTGCTCTTGCAATTATTTTCCACAAGTTGTGTTTTAAAATTGAACACCATCTTATTTTGAAGGTCACTCCGGCCCCCTTGGCAGGCCTTGAACTTGGTACAGGCGTGTTGCTTTTGTCTCCTGAGAGCAGGGGTGATAGCCATGCTCTACTGTATCCTGCTTGCTCTCAGTACTGCCCTTTAGTACTGTTTTTTTAAACAGTAGAAGGAAATGTTAGGCAGATCACTTATATTACTCTAATATGGTAAAGGTTCCTCAGAACTTCAGTTTGCATGTTCATTTGCTTTAATTTTTATATTTTTATTTATATGAGTACACTCACTGTAGCTTCAGACACACAAGAAGAGGACAGCGGATCTCATGACAGATGGTTGTGAGCCACCATGTGGTTGCTGGGAATTGAACTCAGGACCTCTGGAAGAGTAGTCAGTGCTCTTAACCACTGAGCCATCTCTCCAGGCCTCATTTGCTTTCTTGATCATGAGTTTTAATGACTTTACAAGGATTATTAGTGGCCATAGGTTATTTTTTGTTTTATGCACACAACATGCTCCCACAAATAGTTTTTGTTGTTGTTTTGTTTGTTTGTTTGTTTGTTTTTGTTTTTCAAGACAGGGTTTCTCTGTGTAGCCCTGGCTGTCCTGGAACTCACTCTGTAGACCAGGATGGCCTCGAACTCAGAAATCCACCTGCTTCTGCCTCCCAAGTGCTGGGATTAAAGGTGTGCGCCACCACTGCCTGGCTTAGTATTTTTATATTAGAAAATCTGAGCTTGAGTTTGTTGGTTTTTAAAAGACCCACACACTAAGTGGATTATACTTCTTACAGAGCATAGACAGATGGGTAAGGGTGGCCAAGGCTTAGCTGAGTCTGTTTCAGTTTGCTGGTGGGCTGGGATGGGAGGGTCATTTTTCATAGTATTAAAAGCTTGTAACAGAAACTCTAAACATGTAGATGTTTTAAAAGAAACTGACTGAGAAGAAATGGGAAGGTCTCGGTTTTTATTTGGTGAATTGGGGGAATTAAGACTATAGAATAAGGGCTGCTGAGTTGGCTCAGTGGGTATTGGGGCTTGTCTTACAAGCCTGGCAGTCTGTTTGATCCTCAGGGTCTGTGATGAGCTGGAAGGAAAGAACTGGCTCCACACAGCTGTTCTCTGACATCCAGATGTGCACCATGGCACAGGAGCTATGCACACACATCATGAACACAGACAAGTAAAAAAAATGTATAGAATAGGATTTCCTTGTAAACGTTTTCTAGACTTCTTTTAAACTATAATTCATTCCCTGTCTCTCTGTCTCTCTGTCTCTCTGTCTCTCTGTCTCTCTGTCTCTGTCTCTCTCTCTCTCTCTCTCTCTCTCTCTCTCTGTGTGTGTGTGTGTGTGTGTGTGTGTGTGTGTGTGTGTGTGTGTGTGTGTTTTGAGACAGAATCTCTTAGTGTAGCCCTGGCTGTCTTAGAAGACTACCTGGCCTCCAGGTTACAGAGATCCTACTGCCTCTGCCTCCTGGGTCTCGGGATTAAAGTCGTGCGCCGCTGCTACACCTGGCTTATGATTCATATTTTATTAGCCTAAAATCATAGTTAATTTAACTTGTTCTTTCATCTCTGGTGGTCACATTGAAGTTTTTCTTCTTTTGTTCCTCTATACCCTTACATGTCTGACAGAGACACTATCCTCACTGTTAAGTAGGTTGGAGTGGGTGGGTTCATGGCCCTTCATTACTTTGTATGTAAGAGGACTGACTCCCCTTTTGATCGTAATTTTGGTTTACTTTGCTTATCTTTCTTTTAAAATTTTCCATTTTTTCTCTCTGGGCTTAGTGATGATACTAATATCCTCTTAAAGGTTGTAGAAAAAACTGAGAACTGTAAAACTTTTAAAAGTGGTATATTCATCTAATTTTATCACAAGCAGCTGTGAGGCACTGAAGATTAGTAATGATAAAGAGTCTTTAGGAGCAGCAGTAAGCTGTGGAGGGTGGGTGGGCTTGTCTCTGGGGGCTTGAAATAACTCCCAGAGCCACACACTTCCGCAGCACAGCCTGCTGACATGTGGGCGTGATGAGAGGGAGGCGCTGATTGGATCCTCTACAGAGATTTTTAATGCTT
The DNA here is from genome assembly GCF_000001635.26 of Mus musculus. Lineage (NCBI taxonomy): Eukaryota > Metazoa > Chordata > Mammalia > Rodentia > Muridae > Mus > Mus musculus. The sequence continues at coordinate 51,303,988 of NC_000069.6, read as the reverse complement.
ATTTAAAAATATAGAGATATGAAGTAAGTTTTATTGAATGTCAAGAGTTAGAAATTAAGCAGATAAAGGCGCCACAAGACTCGCAGGCTCTTAGGAGGAAGCACAACCATGGACCTCACATCTCTGATATAGGATGAATTCTGAATATAGGCTGAGGTGTAGCCTAGTGGTAAAGTGCTTATCTACTATGTGTAAGGTCTTAGGTTCAATCTCAAGTACCATACGAAAATAAACAAATGCCATTTGATAAAAATTGTAGTGGAAGAGGCGCGAAGGCTGGCTGTTGTGACTTGAAGGGTGACTTGAGAAACTGAAGTAGTGGCCATAGGAAGAGTGGGCTCCATACACAGCATCCCAGTCAAATGTACCCTGATCCCGGACAAGGGAGGGGCTACGCAGCACAGTTAGAGATGGTGACATCCTGGAGAGATGAAGGAAAGATGGTTTTAAGAAGCAGATGATCTAAATAAATAAATAAATGAAAATGAAAAAAGAAGCAGATGATCTTAATGGTCAGGTTTGATTTTGAGTTGAGATAAGGTATCTAAGAAGAAGTATGTAGGTATTTACAGATGGATACAGGAGTAACCAGGATTTTGTCACAAAGAAAATGGCTAACTTATGGGGAGCCTTAGTAAAAGAAAGCATAGCATGGAAGAGGAGGGTAGTGCTCAGCTCTCTACAACAGAGCTGTTTCTATTCTTGGCTCCCGGGCTCAGGGGAGGGCCCACCTATACAACTCAAACAGGAAGCCACTGCCCTGGAAAAAGAATCGCCTTGGCAAAAGCTGGGACCTTGGTCAAGGATGCACCTGGTTGGATGTCAGTGCCACAGTGAGGGGGGCAGGTTAAGTCTCCTAGTCTTACTCTCCCCTTTTCTAGTCCCTGCCCAGTCTCTCCACTGAACAAGCCCAGTTAGAAGCTGTGTGAGCCCCTTTAGTGCAGCTGCTCTCCGGGGGTGGAAAGAGCCAGGATGGATGGAAGATGCCTAGTGTAACTGCAGCCCAGTGACCAAAGGGTAGAGACAGGTTTGGGAGTTATCCTTACTGAAGCCATGGAACCAGTTAGTTAGGCCGAGGGAGGAGGTGTGGCAGAATCCTCCCATGGGCCTGGATGAGAAAAGGACATACAATTAAACAATTACTTTTAGAAATGTTTGTAATTTGAAAAGCATGAAGCATTCTAAAAGCGAATATGAGAGAGCGTCCTGGGTGACAGAGTTTAAGTATCTTTCTCTGGCAGGAAGGAGTTCCGCCTTTGCTTACCTACTTCTGCCTTCAGTTTTCCTCCACATCACTCAGTTGGCAATGCTTAAACCTTTCAGTGTTTCACTGTTATAAAATAGGAATTTAAGACTGTAAGGACGAAGGAAGTAGTTACAGGACAGTTCTTGAACAAGTCTTCCATTGGCTTCATTAGCAGGCTTTCATATGTCTGCAAGTGTATTCAGCCAGAACACTTAACTTCGCATACATCTGTTGTATTTCCTTTCATTTCCACATTAAAAAAGAAAAGAAAAAGATAAATACCAAAGAAACACATACTTGAGCAAGCATTTTTCCTTGTCATTCTTCCTTGGCTCATTGTATGTGTCAGTCTATAGCATTTCTCAGCCAGCCTCCAGCTCACTGCACTTGTCAGCCAGCCTCTAGCTCACTGCACTTGTCAGCCAGCCTAGAGCTCACTGCACTTGTCAGTCAACCTACAGCTCACTGCACTTGTCAGTCAGCCTATACAGCTCACTGCACTTGTCAGTCAGCCTATACAGCTCACTGCACTTGTCAGTCAGCCTATACAGCTCACTGCACTTGTCAGTCAGCCTATACAGCTCACTGCACTTGTCAGTCAGCCTACAATTCACTGCACTTGTCAGTTAGTCTACAGCTCACTGCGCTTGTCAGTCAGCCTACAGCTCACTGCACTTGTCAGTCAGCCTATACAGCTCACTGCACTTGTCAGTCAGCCTATACAGCTCACTGCACTTGTCAGTCAGCCTACAGGTCACTGCACTTGTCACTCAGCCTACAACTCACTGCACTTGTCAGTCAGCCTACAACTCACTGCACTTGTCAGTTAGTCTACAGCTCACTGTACTGGACAGCCAGCCGACTACAGCTCACTTTGCTTGTCAGCCACTGTACTGCTCTTTGTTTGCTAGATTTCAAAGGCCAGTCTTCTGCCAAGCTCAGTGGCCCTCGGGTCATCCAGAAGTGCATCCTTTGTGGAAACTACACTCCCGGCTCTCTTCCTTCCTGCCTTTCACAAGGACTTTTCCAAACACACTGAGCTTCCTCTTCCATTTTATCACCTGTAGTCTGCTTAGCACTCTCTGTTGTAGCCCCGTGTACCCGAGACTTTGTACAGTTGTTATTGTCAACATTAATCACTCTTCTGACCGCCCATCATGCTATCTGGATAGTTACTTTCTTATGTGGTTCTTGCATATGTCCTTTTCCTTCATAGTAAGGATGAAAGTAACCTTGAAATTGTGTGTGGTGGATTTTTGTGTGTGTTTGTGTGTCTGTGTGTGTGGTGGATTTTGTGTGTGTGTGTCTGTGTGTGTGGTGGATTTTGCGTGTGTTGTTTTGAACATATGAAAGGTAGTCAGGAAATACAAAGCACTAAGTTTTTTATCTTAGTGAAGAACCATTTTATGGCCACGTGTGGTGAAAGTTACCTGCAGTCTCAAGACTGGGGAAGCTGAGGCAAGAGGATGGTGACTGAGTCCAGCCTGGACTACATGGAACCAGACCCAGTTTCAGACAAGTAAATGAAGTAAAGAAAGAAAAAGGGAGAATAATATATATTTATATATAAAAGTTTATATAAAGTCTTCAGTATTTCTTTGTTGAATGACCTAATGTTACTCAGAATTTTGAAAGTCATCCAAAAATACCTGAATGTGGTCATATATATATACCATTGATTTTTAATAATTGATTATATCTAAGTTTTTTTTTAAACAGTAAGAGCAATGGAAAAATTAGGAAGCTTTACAAAGAATAAACAAACTGAAAGTCATCACCATCAGTGAGAAAGATTGCTACTTTTTTTTTTTTTTTTTTTTTTTGGTTTTTCGAGACAGGGTTTCTCTGTGTAGCTCTGGCTGTCCTGGAACTCACTTTGTAGACCAGGCTGGCCTCGAACTCAGAAATCCGCCTGCCTCTGCCTCCCAAGTGCTGGGATTAAAGGTGTGCGCCACCACGCCCGGCCAGATTGCTACTTTTAAAGATCTAAATAATATAATTTTAGTATTGGCATAGATTAATCTTTTAAAATTTATATTATTATTTGACATGTCTTATGCTGCCCAGGTTGGCTCCAAACCACGGGCTCCAGCAGTCAGTCCTTCTGCCTCAGCTTCCCACGTAGCTGGAGCAATTCCCTGTGCTGCCATGCTCAGCGGAGCGCTGCTGTGTGAAGTTGTTGTGTTATCTTCTTCTAGTTGTTCTTGGAATGCATCACTAGTAGATCTTTCTGGTCTTTTTAAGGCTCTTGCATCTCTCCTTTGAGTAGCCGTGGCGACACTTTGCTTTGTATTCAGCCACCAAGGCATAAAAAAATTATCGTCGTACTTAGTTACCAAGAAGCTTTAAAAAAAAAAAATCTGTTTTTATGGGCTGGCATGATGGCTCAGTGGGTAAAGGTGCTTGCCACCACAAGCCTAACGACCCTACACGGTGTAGTGAAAGAATAGACCCTTGAAGATTAACAACCTCTGACTTCCATAACTTGTCCTGACACACACATTCCTACATACACACTCACGAATGTACAACAAATATATAAATACTGTTTTAGTGGGCAACAAAAATTTGTATTTAAAGATTAGCTGAAATTTAGAAGAATAAAATTTTTTGTGTAATTTAATAAGAAAACAATGGTTACTTTTTAATAAATGAAAGTAAAGGTTTATAAGCACAGTTTGAAAAAATAAAGTCAGATTTCTTTACTGAAATATCAGAAGCCGGATTTCTGTCTTGAAGACTTAGGCCTAGTCTGACTTTATGATGAGCTGTGATAACTTCCATATTTGTTATACCATCAGAAATCCTCCCTGTGGCACAAAAGGACTCTTTTAATTAGAAAATATTGTTGCCACAGGGAGGTAGAAGATCGACTTGAGAAACTGGGGACCTGGCAAGGAGCCCCAGTCCTAGGATCCCCTGAAGGTGAGACAGATTGAGCCAGAAGGAAGACAATGCTGGTAGGTCGGCTTTTAATTTATTAAGAATGTTACGGTGTTATTGTTATAGTTATTTCATCTACTTTATCATATTTGTGTTTAAAGAATGACAAAAATTTCTCCCTAAGAAGAAATGATAAAGTAGTGTTTTTTCACCTAAGCGGTTTTCTTCCCATGTTGTCCCCTCACCTTGCCTTGTAACTACCGCTGTGGGAAAGTTCCAGCATGGTCTGAGAAAGGCCTCTTCTCTCCCTTCTGTTGTTTCCATGTTCTTCCAATACAGATGTTTTCCAAGTCCTTTAAAATGTTTTCTTTCAATTGTCTGTTTTCTTGGGGTTGGTAAAACATAAATCTTAAAGTTAATTGAGTTTTCTTTCTGGAATTAACTGAATTATAATTTTACTGTGACTAAAGTTGTCTAGAAGGCATTATTGGAGAAGAGCTTTAGTATTTTAATATCTATGTTTCATTTAGTCTGAGAGGCCGTCAGGAGTTAAAAACCATTACTTTTTTACCAGTAGAGGAAGAAGGTGCTTCCAATTTACACACAGTGAGAAACCACTATTTATAAGGCACATCCCAATTCAGAGATGTCAAAGTGTGAAAAACTGCATCATAGAATTATTGAAATGTGATATTTTATAATTTTGAATCTTCTCCAAATATGCAATTTCCATTTACTTGGAATTAGACATTAAAATATCTAGTCTGTGATAAATGGGGATGGGCCGCAGTGTGGAGGGCTGCAGTGTGGAGGGTTGCAGTGTGGAGGGCTGCAGTGTGGAGGGTTGCAGTGTGGAGGGCTGCAGTGTGGAGGGTTGCAGTGTGGAGGGCTGCAGTGTGGAGGGCTGCAGTGTGGAAGGTTGCAGTGTGGAGGGCTGCAGTGTGGAGGGTTGCAGTGTGGAGGGCTGCAGTGTGGAGGGTTGCAGTGTGGAGGGCTGCAGTGTGGAGGGTTGCAGTGTGGAGGGTTGCAGTGTGGAGGGCTGCAGTGAAGAGGGCTGCAGTGTGGAGGGTTGCAGTGTGGAGGGCTGCAGTGTGGAAGGTTGCAGTGTGGAGGGCTGCAGTGTGGAGGGTTGCAGTGTGGAGGGCTGCAGTGTGGAGGGTTGCAGTGTGGAGGGCTGCAGTGTGGAGGGCTGCAGTGTGGAGGGTTGCAGTGTGGAGGGCTGCAGTGTGGAGGGTTGCAGTGTGGAGGGTTGCAGTGTGGAGGGCTGCAGTGAAGAGGGCTGCAGTGATGTGGAGAGATGCAGTGTAGAGGGCTATAGAGGAGAGGGCTGCAGTGGAGTGTCCTTACGTGAGCTCACTTAGCTTTCAGACTTCATCACTGCCTCTCAAGACAAGATTCTAAAACTCCAAGCATTTGCTGAGTGTGATGCTTCCACTCCCAGCATTTGTGAGGTTGAGGCAGGAGGACCCTTAGTTAAAGGTTACCAAAAACTGTGTAGCTAGAGTCTGCCTTAAAAACAAGACAGATGGGCTAGAGATGCTCTGTGGTTAGGACGGCTGCTGACCTTGCAAAGACCTGAATTTGGTACCCAGCTCCCACATCCAGATGCTTACAACTGCCTGTAACTCCAGCTCCAGATAACCCAAAGCCTTTGTCTAGACTTTGAGTACCCAAGTACAAGTGTGTGTACACATATAGGCACACACAAAGCAAAAAATGGCCTAAAGCAAGTAGTTGTTCTGCCAATTGGTAAGCAGAAATAAAAAACGAACCATTTAAGATACTATTTATATAAACATCAGTGTTTCAGTCGTTGGGGGTTTGTTTGTATGTTTTGCTTTTTGTTTTGTTGTTGTTGTTTGTTTGTTTCTTGAGTCAGGGTTTCCCTGTGTAGCCTTGGCTGTCCTGCAACTCAAAGCAGGTTGGCCTCAAACTCAGAAATCCATCTATCTCTGCCTCCTGTATGCTGGGAGCAAAGGTGTGCGCCATCACTGCCTTTCAAACATGTGTTTTATAAGAGAAGATGAAAAATACATTAAAAGGTCACTAGGAAGGATTGTTTTGTTTTGTTTTGTTTTTTTCGAGACAGGGTTTTTCTGTATATCCCTGACTGTCCTGTAACTCACTTTGTAGACCAGGCTGGCCTCGAACTCAGAAATCCTCCTGCCTCTGCCTTCCGAGTGCTGGGATGAAAGGGGTGCGCCACCACGCCCGGCGGTAAGGAGTTTTGTTTGTTTTAGAAACTATAATATTAGTTCTTTTGTACTTAAGATTTTTTCTTTCCTTTTTTTTCCCTTCAGTTTTTAAAAAAAGAAACACTAGCGCCAGGCAGTGGCGGCACACCTTTCATCCCAGCACTCGGGAGGCAGAGGCAAGCAGAGCTCTGTGAGTTTGAGACCAACCTGGACTACAGAGCAAGTTCTAGGACAGCCAGGGCTACATAGAGAAACCTTGTCTTGAAACCAAAAAAAGAAAGAAAAAGTAAAAAGAAAAAAGGCAGACAGTTGAAGGAGACAGGCTAGTTTGTAGAGAATCTGTCTCCAAAACAACAGGGGAGATGAGGACCAACATCCGAAGTTGTCTTCTGACTCCACACACACTGTGTGGTATACATACACACAAGTGAATGTGCATGCATACATACATACATGCATGCATGCATACATACATACATACATCATACACAGATAAAAATGAAGTGTTCATGAAGACAAAACTCTTAAAAATACTTAAAATTTTGCTAGATAACAGTATATCTATAACAAATGTTACTAATTTGGCTGAGTCCTTAATATAATGGTCTATACTCTAAAGTCTATTGCCTAATTTTTGGAGTTTGCAACACGATGCTATTGACAAATGCACTGTGGGCAGGAATAATAATGAAACATGTCTGGCTCTGTGACAAGAGAAGATAAAATCTGCTTTTTCATGACCATCCCTAATACAAGCCAATTTTATTAACTGTAGTCCCTAATGTTGTTAATGCTTTGGCCCTGCCTCTTCCCTTTCATCTTCTATCTGACCAACTCAGAGCTTTCCAGGCATGGCTGAGGAGGGAAGGTTTCAGGGTCCTGGGTTATAGCTAAGAATGTTTTACCAAACATACTTGGAGGCAGGGCCAGGCATCCATTTAGTGATCTGCCTGCACTCACTGAGGGCCTGCTGGGTGCCAGGTCAGAGCTGACTTTTCATGTGGCTAACAAGAGCCTTTGCTCTCAGTAGGCCTTCAGCTTTGTAGAGAAGATTAAACAAGTTTATGCCGTATATGGTAATAGAGGACATGGGACTCCCACAGAGAATGCCTCTCTGAGAAAGCTATTTGTGAAGGGTTTGGAGTAACCAGCCAGGTAGAGATGGAAAGGTCTGGAGGGACAGGCTTCTCTGAGTTGCCAGAGGAGGTCCAGTGTGGGGAGGCAGGGGAGGGGAGGAGAACGCTTTGGAAGCGGTGTGTCCAGGTCCTTAGCTTTATTAAAGGGAAGTAATGAAGTGTCTGTAAGTTTTAAGCCAATTGAAACAATACATGCAGATTTAGTTGTTTCCAAAATGTTGCGTACTATAAACAAAACACCTTCCACCTTCCACTCTGAGTTGAGGTAAAAGTTGTAGCAATTAAGATGCATAGTTGGGGGGCTGGTGAGATGGCTCAGTGGGTAAGAGCACCCGACTGCTCTTCCGAAGGTCCAGAGTTCAAATCCCAGCAACCACATGGTGGCTCACAACCATCTGTAACAAGATCTGACTCCCTCTTCTGGAGTGTCTGAAGACAGCTACAGTGTACTTACATATAAATAAATAAATCTTTAAAAAAAAAAAAAAAGAAATATGTTGTTTAAAAAAAAAAAAAAAAAAAAGATGCATAGTTGGATAGGTGTCCTTTCCTTCGGAGGAAGGAACTGGGCACCTAGTGTGGTGCTCATGCAGAAGAGGAGGAGTCAGTGCTCTCGCTGTCCTCCACGTGCACGGTTGAGTGTGGTTCTTACTGTGACGTATGTATGAGACACAGCGTATGTGACCTGTATGTATGAGACACAGCATCTGGCCTGATGGAGCGCCACTCTCTTTGCTGAATTGGAGGGGTTATGTAGGAACATTATTTTAGTCTTTTGGGCTAGGAAGCCCAAGTTAATGTTTTTCTTTTGGTTTTGATATCTATAAATAAAAGTTGTCTTGAAACACTTTTCCTACTTTTCAACACTTTATACTATACACGTAGGCGTTACTGGCACGGAGAGACAGTGTTTGGGGCCTCATGTCATACTGAGTGCTGGGATTAAAGGTGTGTGCCACCACTGCCTGGCATATGATGGAATAAAAAAAAAAGCAACATACAAAATTTAAAACATAGACAAAAATATCAACACATGCCCACTGAGTTATTATGGGTGTTGTAAACCTTGGCAGGATTGTACATCTCCTGTACTCTCCTGATTACTCTTGCATCGTGGTTCCCATAGTAACCATGGGGGTGGGGTCACTGCTGCTCTAGTGTGAAATCCTACATGGTCATTTAGTTGCCAAAAAGAAGTGAGCTTTTAGTTCTTACTAAATTACTTGTAGTTTCTTACAAGGATGGGGAATAAAAAACGTGATTTAGTACAATAACCATACACTCATCAGCCTGAAGTAACTGATAAGATGTATGCTAAGCAATGTGCATGCATATTAAGAAGAGTGCTTGCTAAAAAATACAGGAAACTGGATGAGACACCTACCATTGTTCACTCAGGTCATTTTTTAATAGGGATATCTATCTATCTATCTATCTATCTATCTATCTATCTATCTATCTATCTATCATATATATGATAAAATAATCACTTGAAGCAGGGGAGTACCGAAATGAACAGGGACTTGTGACATCCTATTTAAAATGATAACTTCATACAATAGTGTTGTGAACTAGCATGCCTGCATGTGTATTCTTTCTCCCAACTAGGATGCTCTTCTGTGAAAATGAAGGGCCATTTATCCCAGTATTCACACTTAACTGCATGTTAGCTTTCTTTGCTGGCGTATGCAGATGTTCCTGGCATCTGCCTTACATATGTCTGTCTTTGCTCATAACAGATGCTGGACCACACTTGCTGTGTGAGGCCCCCTTTGGGGTTAAGATTAGGACTTAAGTATATTCTAAGTTGATGGTTTAAAGCTTCATTTTATTTTGACACCTGCAGAATTAGTTTTATTACTGGCTTGGGGTAGCTTTTCCTTCCATTATTAAAGTGGCATTTCTCTGACTGTAAGTTTTTCTAACTTTTGAAGTGGTGGGTGTGTACAGTGCTCACTAGAAAGGATAACAGCACTGGCAGCAGAGGTAGCTCAGCGGTTGTGTGTTTGCCTGCACATGAAAGGCTTGTTTGGGATGCTCCCTGCTGTGAATGAGAATGGCCCCAGGAGGCTCAGATATTCTAATACTTGGTACCCAGGTGGTGGAACTTCTCTGGGAGGATTAGAAGGTGTGGCTTTGTTGGAGAAGGTTCGTCACTAGGGGTGCTTTGAGGTTTCAAATGACTCATGTCATTCTGAGTCTCTCTGCCACATGATTCTGTCTCAAGATGTGAGACAGAATCAGCTGTCCTAGGGCCATGTCTGCCACCATGCTTCCCACAGTGATGGTCATGGACTCTTTCTTACCCTCTGAAACTATGCAATCTTGTCTTGGTCGCAGCGTCTCATTTATTGAAGCAGCTGTGAATACTGTGAATACTGGCATGAAGCACGCCTGCCTGCGTGGCCCTCTGTGTCTGCTGAAATGTTCAGAAGAGTGAGTATGAATATTCCATCGAACTCACTCTGAGTCTTCTGGGACCTTCCTTAGCAAGCAGTTGTCCGTGCCATGGGCTCTCACTGTCTGTGCGTGACAGTCTGCTCTTTAAGAAAGCCAAGCTTGTTTTCAGGGCAGCGTCCATGCCATCCTCTCTGAGTTTGCTGCACCTCCTCTCTCTCACCCTGTCCTGGAGTTGGGGGCATGCTTATTAGTTAGTCTGTGTTTGTGTGTGCGTGTGTGTGTGTGTATGCATGCATGTATGCATGGATGTATGTAATTTTGAGTCAGGACCTTGGCTACCTGTCTCAGTCTAGCCTGGCACTCACTGTGTAGTTCATGGGCCTCTAACTCCTGCATACGTTCTGTTTTACTGCGGTCATTACAAAGTAGCGCTCACTCTAACTTCTACTTTGGGATAGCTATAACAAATGCAGCATAGAGTAAAAATACGCATGTAATATTGCTCAGAAAGTCACAGGTGAGCTGGATGTGGTGGGACACACCGTTAGCCCCAGCACTCAGGAGGCAGAGGGTTCGAGGTCAGCCTGGTCTACAGAGCGAGTTCCGGGATAGCCAGAGCTACAGAGAAACCCTGTTTCAAAAAAACAAAAACTATAACAATAAAAGACATGTTGAACTTCATTTAAAAGCCAGTGAAGTGTTGTTCTTAATTCTCATCCATGTATTTGTTTACTTTTTTATATTTACTTGTGGGTGTGCTAATGCCCCCACCTTGGTGCATGTGTAGAGGTTAGAGGGCTCTCTTTCCATCTGGAAATCCGGGAGATCAAACTCCAGTTGTCAGGCTTTGTCTTAAGTGCCTCTATCTACTCAGCCACAGGCTGGCTTTGTTATTTTAACTGCCCCTAAACATTTCATCAGGCTCTCTTCCTCTACATCAGAAGTTCTCAACCTGTGGGGTTTAACCCTTTCACTGAGAGCAGAGTAAAACAGGTATTTATATTATGATTCATAGCAGCAGCGCACTTACAGTTATGAAGTTGCAACAAATACAACTTTATGGTCGGGGTCACCACAACACGAGGACTGTAGTAAAGGTTGAAGCATTAGGAAGGTGCTCTGCATTCTACTGTGGATCTATTCTTTTTTCTCACTAATAACTAATATGTCCGGTAGGTGCTAAAGAGGTGGCTCAGCAATATTGATTGGCTATACCCTTCCAAAGGATCAGTGTTGGATTCCCAGCACCCACATGGTGGCTCACAGCCATCTGTAACTTCAGTGTCAGGAGATCCAATGTGGTCTTCTGACCCCCAAACATGCAGGCAGAATACTTATACATACAAGATAACCATTAAAATATGTCATAGGCATAAAAAACATTAAAATGTGGTATGTACTAAGTTCAACTGTGCCATATATTAATTACACATTAAATGCAACCTTATGATGCCTGATCCAGGTGTGTTCTCTCTCTCTCTCTCTCTCTCTCTCTCTCTCTCTCTCTCTCTCTCTCTCTCTCTCATACACACACACACACACACACACACACACACACACTCACACACACTCCATGCGGTTTGTCAAAGAGGACAACCTGTAGGTGTCAGTTCTTCCATTCACCATGTGGGTTCCAGGTCTTGGTGGTCCGCACCTTTAGCCCTGCCTAAGCCATCCTTCTGCCCTCTTCTTTCCTTTAAAAGCCCTTCATTACTGTTGTGTTTCTGTATGTGAGCACGCGTGTGCCATGAAGCAAGTGTAGAGGTCAGAGGACAACTTTCAGGAGTCAGTTCTCTCCTGCTGCGGGTTCTGGGAGTCAGACTCAGAGAGCCACACTTGTATGGCAAGTGGTTGTAACCCTTCAACCGTCTTTCCAGTCCCCCCCTACCTTGGCATTGCACTGAGGGTCTCACACATCTAAGCAAGTGTTCTACACTACAGCTACAACACTAAAGCCCCCAGCTCTGCTTTAAGTGGTGGGAAAAAAAAACAAAACCCAAAACAACCTCTCATGTATTGTGCTATTTTTTCATGTCATTTAGTTTCATTGAATCTTATATTGTTTTTTTCCCCCATCTGTATGACAAAACATCTTTTTTGAAAACCATTGCTTTTCAAATCTGAGCACATATTAGAATTATTTGAAGGGCTTGTAAAAATACAGACTGCTAGGATAGAATTTTTTGTTTTTCAAGATGAGGTCTTGTTATATTTGTTACTTAGGCTGGCTACATTTGTGAGGTCAAATGGTCCTCCTGCCTCAGCCTTCCTGGTACATTGGGCCACAGCTGGTCACCATCATACCTGGTGCGCACGTTTCTGGTTTAATGGGTCTGTGGCTTGGCTTGACATTTTCAGTCTAATAAGTCTAAGTGATACCAATGTTGTTGGTCACAGGAGATGTTTTCATAATCTCCTTTGACTGCGGGAACGCAGTAATCATTGTAGTTCCTTATTCTGATACAACTACTATAGTAATGGGGTATGTGTAAAAGATATTACAATTCTTTTGTGTCCTGGAAAGAATACAATGCATTACTAACCTTAATTCTTGAATAAGAGCTGTTGTGATAGCTTGGGGACTAAAGGTGCTTGACCCCGCACTTGCAGATGTGAGTTTGATCCTTAGAGCTCACATGACAGAAGGAAAGAACTGTCCCTGAACGTTGTCTTTTTACCCCCACACTTGGACTGTGGCATGGGCGCCTTTCCAATATGCAATAAATACATGGAAAGGAAGTGATAAAGCCAGGTACTACTTAACGCGTGGGCTGCAGTGACAGACAGGATGAGCAGTTTCTGCCTTTGGGGACTTGATGTAGAGAACGTGTAAGCTCATCATACTTCGAAGCTTTTTGTCACAAATCAGATTATGTAACAACGGACAGTCTTCCTTACATAATATTTAGAAACAGACTGAAGTAGGCTGGTGGGTCGTTGTTCTCAAGCAGTGGAGACCAAATGCCTTGTCCTGTCCCCTTACAGTTGAGATGCTTAATCTTAGTGTAGGCCACATTAAACTTTGTCATTAAAGCCAGGCATGGTGCGCAGGCCTTTAATGGGAGCATTTGGGAGACAGGTAAATCTCCATGAGACTGAGGCTAGCCTGGTCTACAGATTGAGTTCCAGGACAGCCAGGGCTACATAAAGAGACAGGAGAACAAAGGTTTAAAAAAAAGAAAGAGAAAAATGAATACATTTTACTGTTGAGGACATGGATGACAGGTAATTTCTTTAGGGGCAGAGAAGCTAGTAAGTCAACGTCGGATAAGCTAACGTCCTAAATGCCATCTGTGTGTGTCTGTGTGTGAGTGTGTGTGTGTGTGCGCGTGCGTGCGCGTGTGTGTGACTGTAAAGGTGTTCCTACCTTTCTCTTACCTTTCTCCATCCTTTCTCTCTTTCCCCTTTCTCCCTTTAGATCATTAAAGGGAGTTTTAATTGCACATAGGATGAAGTTCAGTTGACGATTATTACCGTTCTGTGCAGTGCTGGCTGGGAGTTAAACTCAGGCCCCATCAATGCAGTTCAAGCATTCTACAGCTAAGCCGACCTGGGGTTTTTGTTGTTGTTGATGTTGCTTTTTGTCAGGTTCCTTCTTGCCTTGGCTTCTGACTTCCAAGTGTGGGATAATGTGTCACTATTGCCTGGAATTACTTTAGGAACTGAAGACACTGAAATTTGCCTCCTTTCATATATTTAAAAGTAATAAGGGCAAACAAAACTGAAAAGCAACAACAAAAATAATAACAAAAACCCCAACAAAATATATACAAAGTTTCATTATTATATTGCTAGGAATAGTTCTGAGGATTTTATATACTAGCATAATTTACTCTCAACAACACCATGCTGAATAACGTCTGAGTGTAGAAGCAGGTATTTCAACTCAGAGTTAGCAGGCTCCAGAGCCCACCTTCAAGCATCTGTGAAGAGTTGTAGTATCACACTCCCTCTCGACACACAAACACACATACTGACTTTTAACTGCTTCTATTAAGTTCTGTTGGGTGTTGGGCTGCAGAGATTGCCCAGTGATTAAGATCCTTGACGGTTCCTCCAGCAGACCCAGGTTTGAGTCAGCCCTTGGATAGTGGCTCAAACATCTTAACTCCAGTTCCAAGGCATCCACTGCCGCCTTTGACCTCCACACCCACTACTTGAAAGGTGGTGCACAGAAACAAGCAGGCTAAACACATCTCACACACAAGAAATAATTTATGTATACACACACACACACACACACACACAAATCAAAAAAGCAAGTCTTTAAAAGGTTCTACTAGGTCATGATATACTCTAGTTTTTTAAGTATTGATTTTATGTGTATGAGTGTAAGTCACATGCTGAAGGTTACTTTGGACGTCAGAAGAGGGCATTGGCATTGGCTCTCTGGGAGCTGGAGGTGCACACAGATGGCTGTGAGCCACCTGATGTGTGTGCTGGGAACCAAAGTGGGGACCTTCGGAGGAGCAGGGATTGCCCTTAATGGCTGAGCCATTTCTTAGCCCCAACATAATCTGCTCCTAGAACAGACTGCCTTCCATCTTTCATTTCCTCCTTTGACATTTTTCCTTACCGGTTAGCATCGACAGCTTTGAGATAAACTAGGTAGTAAATACTTCCCCAAAATTCAAACCACGAGAAATGGTTTGGACTTTTTGGGAATGTGAAGATAGTGTAAATTGGATGGTTTTGTGCAGAGGAGAAAGAAAAATGTGGAGACTGTGAGTGAGATTTTGGGAGTGAGAAAGGTTGCGTGCATTGGCTCTACAAGTCGCTGGCTGTAAGTTAGCCAAATTGATTCAGTCTGGCTGTGGTTTGGTGCCATCTGGTGGTGCGTTTGTGCTTTTATAGGCCTTTGTTGTCTGGAGTAGCAGATGGGAAACAATTACAGCTTTTTGTTTTTCTTTTTGTTCTTTCTGAGCTAGGGCCTCAGGTAGCTCAGGCTAGCCTCAGACTCTCAATGTAGTAGAGGATTATTTAAACTTCTCACCCTGCCTCCCCTTCAGTTCTCAAGTGTGGATTACAGGCACGAGCCACTCTGCTCAGCTCTTAATTTAAGAGCATTGGCTCTAAGACTCCCTCTCCGTCAGTAATGACATCCATGGGGGAACCTGTAATCCCAGTACTTGGGAGGCTGAGGCAGAAGGATTGTGAGTTCAAGACCAGCCCAGGTTACAGAGTGAGATCTTGTTTTAACAAATAAACCTCACTGCCGCTCTAGTTCCTTATGAAACAGCAGTGTTCTGAGTAGCTTTCTCCACTCTGAGTACCTGCATCATGTCATTCTAACAGCTAGTAAACAGTTGTTCTAAGGAAGAGGGCTGTCATGGTCAGTACCAATGCTATCCCCTCAACAAGTTTCAGTTTATAGGTGGTGAACTCAAGGACTGGAAGTCACTGGATTCATAGGGAACAGCTGACTCAGAGAACTTTTACCCAGCTATATTATGTTTGCATATATTTGATTGAACTTTCATGATTTGCTCCATAAAGTTACAGTAGGCTATTTTTTGTTCGTTTGTTTGTTTGCTTATTGAGAAGACATCAAGAACCAGGAGAGAGCACTGAGAATTTTGTGGTTTATGTAGAGACTGACAAGCTGTGCAGTTGAAGTTTGCATTCTTTAGCCGCTGCAATAGGTGGGGCTAGAAGGCTGGAAGGGATTGTGTCAAACAGTGTGAGTAAGACAAGTTGTAGCTTCAAGGTCGCATGTGCCTGTGGTCCTTACCATCCGGAGGTTGAGGCGAGATGCTCACGAGTTTGGGCCAGTGTGGGCTATGGGACACGATCAAATCAAAACCAAACAAACCCAAGAAAATGGCTTGCAAAATACTAAACTGGGGGTGAGATTAGGGAATAAGTTAATTTTTATCCAACAAATGTGGAAAATGATAGGTGTCAAAATTATAAGCAAGGATAATAGATGTCCCAAAACTGTCAAATTATATCGGTCATTAACTGTGACCTTAAACACATCTGTTCTTTATAATAGACTCAGCAAATTAGGTCAAACATAGAAACAGGTAGAAACCTAATAGATTTAAAAAAAATAAAATTTATAAAACAGATAAATATTTCAAAAAAATAATAACTGAGGGGAATGACAGTAATAAAAAGAGTTTAGGGTGAATATCTTGGATTGAGACAAGGGGGCTCTTAACACCTGGGTGAGGAGTTCTGAAATTAAATTATGGGTATTTAACAACATAGCTGTGAGGCAGCAATGAAAAACCAAGGTGTTAAACAGTTGCTATGGTTAAATAATAGTATTGGGGAGGCTACAGAGATGGTCGAATGGTTAGCAGCACTTTCCCAGAGGGCCTGAGCTCAGTTGCCAGCATGGTTCCATATCAGGTGGCTCATGGTTGCCTGTAACCCCTGCTCTAGGGGATCTGACGCCCTTGACAGAAATCTACATGCATACAGCGTATACTCACACACACAGGTGAATTAAAAAAAAAAGAATCTGGCCTGTGGTGGCAGCACATGCCTTTATCCCAGCACTTGGCGAGGCAGAGGCAGAGGCAGATGTATCTCTGAGTTCAAGGTCAGCCGGGTCTACAGAACAAGTTCCAGGACAGCCATGGCTACACAGAGAAACCTTTCTTGAAAAACAAACAGACAAACTAACAAAAAACCAAAACAATAACAATGCAAGAATGAAAGAGAAAAAGAGAGGAAGGGAGGAAGGGAGCAAGGGAGGGAGGGCGGGAGGGAGGGAGGGAGGAAGAAAAAGAAAGAAAGAAAGAAAGAAAGAAAGAAAGAAAGAAAGAAAGAAAGAAAGAAAGAAAGGAAAGAAAGAGTCTTTAAATATTTAAAAAATAAAGACTGTGGAGGTAACAGCCCTCGCACCACTCCTGGCAGCCTGGATAATGTCCAGGACTGTGAACTTCCAAACCAACCTGCTAGAAAAGTGTGTTCACCGTCTCTGCTTGGATCTGAGGCTGGTAATGCAGGAGGAAACCCGTGCATGGAACTTTAAACCTCATCAGAAACACATGGCTGGGGAGTTACAGGCCCTAGTAGCAGACTTAGTACTGCTGTTTCAACTGATATTGGCTCAAAGTGCCTTATGAGCATCTAGGCTCACGGCCACGGACAAATGCTCACTTACTCTTTTGTTGTTGTTGTTTTGTTTTGTTTTGGGTTTTTGTTTTTGTTTTTGTTTTTTTGAGACAGGGTTTCTCTGTATAGCCCTGGCTGTCCTGGAACTCACTTTGTAGACCAGGCTGGCCACGAACTCAGAAATCCGCCTGCCTCTGCCTCCCGAGTGCTGGGATTAAAGATGTGCACCACCACGCCCGGCGCTCACTTACTCTTAATGACAGAAGCTCCTCTCTGCTGTGAACTTAGAGCCCACAGCTGCCCTAGGTGCTGAGAATAAAGGATGGATGAGTGTTCAGCCCTAAACAGGACATTTCCATCACCACCTCCAAGGCTCAGAAAACACCTCGGAATGAGAAGTGGGAAGAACGCAAGAGCTGGAAAATAAGGAGAAGGGCTGTGTGCAAATTGCCACCGTGGGCCTGACACAGCGGCTCTGTCTTGAACTCAAGAAGATCAGTTACCTGCCCGAGGAACTCTACAGGACTAGACCTGTCACCAGGCAGCTGTGGATGGGGGATGGCTCTCTACCCTTCCCTGCTGCACTGCTGGATGCTGAAACGTTCTAGGAGGGGCGAGTCTTTGCTTTTAGTTGTGACCCTATCGGTGAGCCCACCGTCTTCCAATGGAAAGTTCCAACCCCAGGATCACACAGATGGCCCTGGATAAATTCAGTGGTTCACAAAATAAAACATCATTAATGTGGGAAAGGCATTTCTAAGGAGGAGGCGGCTTAATAGGAGTGGGAAGGACGTGTAATTAGAATGCAGTGTATATATGTATGAAGTATTGACAGATAAGAGAATACCTGCTGGGAAGTGTAATCAGGGCTGTGAGATGTCAGTGGGTAAAAGCACATGCTGTCAAGTCTGATATCCTGTGTTCATTCCCTGAAACCCTCAGACTCGAGGAGGGGGCTGAGTCCCCTCAGTTGTTCTCTGACCTCCACACATGTGTGGTGGCATGTGCCTGTCTCTCCCCGCAATAAAACATTCAAGGTGTAATCGAAAGAAACATAAAAATTTAGTGACACTCTTCCATGATCATAGCTTCATTTATTCCAAGTAAAGACTGGCAGGTGAAGTCCATCTAAAAATACAGTGAATTCACAGTAACGTTCCAGGGCCATTATGATGTTAGAAGAATTGTTAGTGATGAAATCACTGTGCTTAGACTGAAGGACAAATACCACGCAACAGTTTCAATGGATCCAACACACATTTGTTAAAATGTATCATCTACTGATGATACAGACTTGAAACCTCATAAGGGGTAGTACTAAAAATGTAGAGAAAATTGAGTATGATGGCCCATACTCAATACAGTAAATACCATTTACTTAAAGTAAATATCATTTGTCAGGCAATATCTTTACATGCCATTGTTACTGGAGGTCCTAGCTAATGCAATAATGCAAAGGGAGTTTATTTTGCTGTGATACAACACCTTGACCGGGACCAAAAGCAACTTGTGTAGGAAAGGGCTTATGTCCTCTACAGTACAGGTAATGTCCATCACTGAGGGAAGGCAGGACAAGGACTCAGGCAGGGCAGGGACTGAAGCAGAGCGAGTGCTGCTTGCTTCCTATTGCTTAGCTTGTTTCCTTACAATCCCAGGACCACCCACCCATCGCTGGCACTGCCTGCAACGATCTGGGCCCTCCCACACCAATCACCACAAGAAACTGTCTTACAGGACAGTCTGGTGGGGGCATTTTCTCAGTTGGTCTCTCTTCCTGACCTATGTTAACTTGATGTTAAAACTAGCCAGCACAGGAGGGACAGTCTTGAATGATGAGAATAGACAGGGTTGAGAGTATGTCTCAGCTGTAAACCACTTCCCTTGTATGCACAAAGCTCCTAGTTCAATTGCTAGTACCATGTAGATACAAATGTATCTTTATATGAAACAAATGTCATTCTTTGAAAATGGGTTAGTATTTGAAATCTGAAAGACTATCATTTATACTTTTTTAAAAAAATTTTTTCTCATACATTAAATCCCAACTGCAGTTTTACCTCCCTCCACAACTCCTGGTCCCACCGCCCTCCCGTCCAGATCCACTTCTCTATTTCTCCTGCTATTTTCAAAAAAAGAGCAGGCTTCTCAGCCATCCTCCTTAAAAACAGATAGAGCAGGCCTCCCAGGGATATCAACTGAACATGGCATAACACATTATAGTAAGGCTAGGCACGCACCCCTCCTGTCACGGCTGGACCAGGCAACCCAGCAGGAGGAGAAGGATTCCAAGAGCAGGCTAGAGCCACACCCCCCACTCCCATAAGAACACCAAGCTACACAACCACAACATATTCAGGTCCTCTGAGTAAGTCATGGTTGTGATCTGTCTCAGACCAGTACAGGGTCCATGATTGTTGCCTCAGTCTGTGAGCCCATGTGAGCCCTGCATAGTTGATTCTGCTGCTGGCTGTGTTCTTGTGTTATCAATGCCTCTGGCTCCTGTAGTCCTTCCCCTCCCTCTTCTGCAGGGTCCTCTTGGCTTCGCCTAGTGTTTGGCTGTGGCTCTCTGCATCTGTGTCCATCAGTTGCTGGGTGACATTTCTGACAGTTGAGCTAGGAACTGAGTTCCTCATATCTACCATTAAAGTTGCTATGGAGGTTCATCACACAGAAAAGAAAAAGTATAAGGGTTGCTGTATATAGCAGCAGTAATCATTAAGAAAATGAAATATAATCTCACAGTAAAATCCAAGCCAAATAGAACAATCTCCATTAAGTACCTAGGAATAAATCTGACAGCATAGCATGCGGCCTGTTTACTACAGTAATGTCTCACGCGTTGTAAATCTAAGTAGATCAGAGTTATTTGTTCTTTTAATCTTTAATCTGAAGATACATAAGAGAACTAAGCATGATAAATCTAGTCTTCCTTTTCCAGCATAATGGAACTTTTCCAGTTTCCTTCTTGTCAAAAACCAGGAGGATTTGCTTTTGGCAGAATTTGACAAGCTCCTTTTCAAGGAGAGATCTTTCAGGTCTAGGCCGGTGGTTCCCAACCTGTGGGTAGTGGCACTTTTGGTGAACCTCTATCTCCATAAATATTTACAGTGTGATTCATAACAGTAAAATTACAGCTATGAAGTAGCAACAAAAATAACTTTATGGTTGAGGGTCACCACAACATGAGGAACTGTATTAAAGTGTCACAGCGTTAGAAAGGTTAAGAACCATTGCTCTAGACAATTCTGCAAAGAAGAAGGGCTTGTGTCCTTGTCTTCTGTCCACAGAGAATGATTTCTGGGCAGGAGGAAGGGTGTGGGCTTAGTATACAATGCTCTGCATTTAAACTCCAGAAGGAAAGGAGAGGGAGGAGAGAAGACTGCGGAGCTGGGGAAAATATAAAATACAGGCATGGACGGCGGGTGGGGTGTGCCAACAATCTCAGTGCTTGGGCGGCCACGGCACTTTCAAAGCTAGAGCTAGAGAGTTCCTCTGTCAGAGAGAAGAGAGATGGAGAGATGGCTCAGCAGGTGAGAGCACTGGCTGCCCGTTCTATGGACCAGGGCCCCATCCACATGGTGGTCCTCCACCACTTGTAATTCCAGGGGATCCAGCACCCTCTTCTGGGGTCTGTGGATATCAGGCATGCGTGTGATGTAGACTCACATTCAAGCAAAACACCCATCCAGACACCTAAAATTTAAAAACAAAATAATTAAAGCTTGTTTTCTTAAAAAAGTAAGTCAGGTAACATATATCTTGCAAAATTATTTCCTTCTTGGCCACAGTGATGGAATGTTATCACAAGACCTGTAGAACAGAGCAGAGCCTAGAAGCAGCCCCCATACATACAGAGTCAAGTGTTTAAAACGAAAGAGGGGCTGAGGTGCTTGTGTACACCTTGAATCCCAGCATTCAGGAGGCAGAGGCAGGTGGACAGGGCTCCTCAGAGAAACCCTGTCTTCAAAAACCAAGCCAAGACCAATCCATATATTAAAGTGAGAGAAAGGGAGGAGAAAATGTGAAAAAAAAATTAAAGTGTACTGCGGGGAAATAATTTCGCAAGATACACTGAGAGTCTAGAAACAGAACATGTATGTCCACATCTAGTCATAATAGACATCCATGTGGAAAATAAGGAGTAGAGACGGACTATTTACTAAAGCATATATATATATATATATATACATATATATATATATATATGTGCTCTACATATGTGTATGTTATATAAACACACAGATGCATAAGGATAAATAGAGATTGTACAATTGCAATTGTTTTATGCTTAAGGGATTTATTCCTTATCTTTTGTATATATACTTTGTGTCTAGCTCCTATGTAAACATCCAATTTAATTTGATTAGGGAACTTTTTTATGTTTATACCCAATTATATATCTTTATACCCTGATTAAATGTTATTAGATGTCTTAGATGCAGATGGTTTTTAGTAAGCACTATTGTTAATACGCTTGCACGTTGCTTAGCATACATCTAACCAGTTACTTGAGCTGTGGCCCATGGTCCTTGCGCTAAGGCATGTTTCCCTCTATGGACATGGTCACGGCAGACCTCACTGCAGTTAGAGGGAACCTAACTCATCCATGTTCTTTGGTTTGTCTTCGGAAGGTTTTTCCGTTTTGTACACATATTCATGCATGCTTTATCTTTTTACATTGTCCTTAGGTAGTTTTAGAATAAGATTACACTGGCCTCAAAAAATACAGGCGGCTCTCCCTTACTTTGCCCTGTTTTCAGGAAGAATTGAATGTTAATTAAAATTGATGAGAATTGTGTAGTATCTGAAAAGGTATTCAAGTCTGGAGGGTTTTGAGTAGAGAAGATTTTGGACAATATTTTAAGTTTTTTTTTTTTTTAACAGTTTTCTTGAAGTTTACCATTTCAGCTAAAGCACGTGGATATTTCTAGTGATTCACGGGCCATGTTTATTAGCATAAAGTTTCCTAAAGCATTTTATTGGATAGCGGGTATCAACTCAGTATTCTGACTTTAATATCCAGATATGTATATATTATGACACATACATATGTATAATCAGTACATATTATATTTTATTTTCTCTTACGATGATTCTTGCTGAGCCCAGAATCCCTCTTGGCTTTATGAACTTCCTGTTTGCAGCTGCATTATGTAATTTTTCTTGCTCTTATTGCTTCCTTCCTCTTTTTTTCTCTTTTTTTCCTCTTTCTTTTTTTTTAAACTCAGTTTTTCCATCTTTTTGACTTGAATGCTTAGTTTGTTTTTGTTTTTGTTCTTTTTTGTTTTGTTTTTGCTTTTGAGATAGCATCTCTATATGTAGCCCCGGCTGTCCTGGAGCTCACTGTGTAGACCAGGTTGGCCTTGAACTCACAGAGATCTGCCTGTGTCAGTCCTTCAGTACTGGGACTAACTGTGCACACCGTGACACACTTCAGCTTATTGATTAATTGTTTTTAAAGACTGTTCCTGACTGCTCAGTTTTGTTTTAGATGTGTTACATATAAATAGTTGGATGTTTTGTATTTTATAATTAACTTCTGAATATTTCTTTAAATTTAAAATTTATGTGTGTGTGTGTGCAGAACACAGGCAAGTGTATAGACCCAGTTCTTATCTTTATCAACTGAGCCATCTTTGCTAGCTCCTAAATATTTGTTTCTTAGTTCTTCTGTAATTTACTTATCTGAAATATTATTTAATGTCTTGTGTGGGAAAATAAGTATAATTAGACATCAAAATTTGAAATTTTATAGGATGACCAATTTGAGTTATATATTAAGTAACAGCTTGGCAAAAGATACCTGAAACATATGTGCTGTAGTCTGACTATGTTACCCTTCTACAGACCAGAAAAGACAATCTCGTGTACCCAGCCAGCTCCAGACCACTGACAGGACCTGGTCTCAATAGAAAAAAAGTCAAAGACTCTTGAGGAAAAAGCCCCCAAGTTTGACACCCCTGCCCCCTTTATGCCTGTAATTCCAGTGGAGGCAGGAGTGTTAGAGTTCAAGGTCATCCTAAACTACAAAGGAAGTTTGTGTCTCCCCGTAGCCCCCAAAAGTCTTACTTAGCACAGTATTCGCTCATGGCAGAGAGTTCTCTTAGCATGTGCGAGGCTCTAGGTTCAATCACCACTGCTGGAAAACAAATGACAAACCTCTTAGAGAAAGGGAACTGGGCTGGAGAGGTGGCTCAGCAGTTAAGAGCATGCTGCTCTTTGGCAGAACCCAGGTTCAATTCCCAGCAACCACGGCAGGCCCTTCACACCCACCTGTAACTCCCAACTCTTTGAGCACCTGCACTCATGTGCACATGCTACATATACACAGTCATAATTTAAAGCAGCAAAAAGATCATTAAAATTTTAAAGCAGGAACAACTTGTCTAATAGAGAAATTTGGTAAATACAATTGGGTAAATATATGCACTGAAATGCTTTGTACAATTTACAAAGCACCCGGGTGGTGGCTCATACCTTTAATACCAGCATTCAGGAGGCATTGGCTGTCTTGTCTACAGAGCTAGTTCTAGGACAGCCAAGGCTACAAAAAGAAACCCTGTCTTAATTTTTTTATTTTTAACAAAGCATGTATTTAATTACATTAACAAGGATTGAGTGTAGCTCCTTAATGAAAAACGTTATGTAGTGTAATGCCATTCATTTATCTAATGAAAGAATGTGAATGAAACAACATCAAGTATGGTCACACAAATAAGTGAATGTAGTCATGCAACAGCAAAAAGGCTTGATTCAAAGAATTGGTTTGGAGAATATAATTTTAACCCAGCCCTTCTATTATTACTTTTAACAAACTACCCCGCCCCAGTTTTGCATTTACAATGCCAACTGTTGCCTGGTGTGGTGATGCGTGTTTAATCCCAGTCCTCAGGAGGAAGAGGCGTGTGCGTCTCTGTGAGTTCAAGTCTAGCCTGGCCTACAAAACGAATCCAGGATCGCCAGGGCTGCAAAGAGAAATCTGTCTCAAAAAAGAAAACAAAAAAACCCCAAAAAACCAAAGCCAACTATTTACTACCCCACACAGATTTTGAGGTGTGTGGCTCTGATGTGTGGTCCGTGGGTTCTTCCACGAGGCTGCAGTCTTATCAGTTGGGTTTTCATTTCAAGACTTGCTTAGAGCTGTCTCCCAGACAGCTCATGGTGCTGCACACAGCGCTGGCAGGGTCCTGAGTCCCTTTATTCCTGCCCACTGTCTGGCTTTGCAGACTTGGAGCTGACAGTGTCCTCCTTCTAGGGTCCTGTCCCAGCCACTTCAGCTTTATTCTGTTTGTCCAGGGAGAGCAGGATTAAGCTACATATCCTTGAGGAGGAGCTATAAAAAAGAAACTGTAATGAGAAAATTTTATGACAGAAGTAGGATGTTACTCTTGTTCCTGGCGTGAGGTTAAGAATATTTGGTATCTGGGTTCAAATTCTGACCCTTTTGTAGTTATTTAAGCGAGGAGCCTGAGCTCCTGCAGCACTCAGTGAATGGAACAGTAATGTCTGCTGTGTGGGGATGTAGGCAGAATATAAGAAAGTAAAGAAAGTACTTAGCACACAGGCTTTTATTTGGTGAGAGGTAAGGTTAGGATTACTTGGTTTCTCTGCTCTGCCAGGACTTATAAGTAATTTTTATACAGTATTGTCTTTCTATAGTTTTATTAGCAGAATGAGTTTATTTTAAGGTATATATTATAAAAGCTGTGTATTTATACTTAGTTAAATTCTGCTTATAACTGTTTGATTATGGAGACTTGAAAAAATGCAAATGTGCTTGTGTATTCATAAGGATATATATTAGATTCTTGATAAATGCCATATTGCCAGTTTGTACCTGTATACATTCTAGTAGCAGGCCATTCTACTTATTATTCGCAGTAAAGTGTTGGCTTTCGAAAGCCTGTTTTTAAGGCAGGGTAGACTTGCCTTAAGATTAGAGGCATTGTGCTTTCATATGTTCTAAATGTACAGAGATATTGTGTTTTCCAGTGTTTTTGCATTATTTTCTCTGTACATATGTTATGTATATAAATTATTATGCAAGGATATATGTAGCTTCTATTCTCTAGGTGCTTAAATGTAAGTCAGACAATGATGCAGATAATCAGGGTGTACATTCAGCAAAGCACACACACACACACACACACACACACGCAAGCTTATACACATACACGTTGCCTCCGAGATACCTAAAATGCAGTCAGCTAAGTTGTCAGACTTCAAGCTGGTCCTATATTGAGAAATCTGTTTTATTGTCCTTAAGCCATTGACTTGTCACCTACACACCACCTACACACCACACACACCCCTTCGGTTTCCATTTCCTTACTAAATAGAATACATGGAAAATGTGCTACTGGAGCAGAAATTCTGATTTGTTATCGGTTTCATTGATCTGCCTACAGCCATCCAATTACCCTTTGGCATTCCTTATCTTTCTTGATACAGAAACTGTTAAAAGATGCTGCCTGTCAATGGGAGATTCTTATTTCAAAATGATAGTAGAAAAAAATAAAAGCTATCAGTTAGCTGACTCCTTTTGACCTATGCTTGGCAGTCTTAGGTAAACCCATCTAATGGTGCTGGGTAAACTTATAAAACCATATCGCGTTATATTACTGTCAAACTTTATTTATATGCAGTTAATTGAGATAAAATCTGTAACCCTACCATTACAGATGATTACTTTTTATTCAGCAACTTTTATTGAACGAAGAATAAAATGTATTGGAGGTGCATTTTACATAAAACGTGTGTCAAATAACTTCGGAATGACATTTTATTTCAGTTTTTATGTTAAGAAATTCTGAAACAGGCAAGGCATTTAATTAGGTCTTATTCCCTGTATTTCCACTAATTTATAGCCACTAATTGGCCATTATTTTCCTTTCCTGTTACAGTGTGTATTTGTAAGGCCAGTTTCAAGGTAAACGAGTTTTTTAAAAGCTGTCTGAAGATATCTTTAAGCTATGAACGAATACGTTCATTTGTCCAAGTCAAGCAAATACAAGAGAGGGCACACGAATTTCATGACCAGCAAACCCAGCGACTCCAGTCTCCCCGAGGCTGCCGGGCGGCTCTTTTCTGTTTACTAATTACCTGTCTAGTGTACTCTGACTTCTGTCGAGAAGACAGGACCAAGTCAGTTTTTGAAGTAGTTGGAGACTCCTGACTTCCTTAGTGATGCTTCTAGAATATTTTCTAGGTACAAGTTTTTTAAAGTGCAGTTCTTTCGACTGAACTGATTGTATGTTGCATAAGCGCCGGGAAGGCCAACCCAAGTTAAAAAGCCACCTCCGTGTACAGCTGCGGGACTAGGTATGAGGTCTTTTCTAGGAAGAAAAATTTGATTCATGGCTCTTTTCCAGAGGGGACATTTGCAGACTTCGCTTCCGCAGAACGTGAAGCGCGCCTCTTCCTGCCGAGGCGAGGCCCGCGTCCCCGAGGGCGGCCTGCGGCTCCCCAGCCTCAGGTGTCCGTGCGGCCGCCGGCTGCCGGCGCCCGGGACTGACTTCCTGTCTGGGCGCGGGGCGGAAGGATCGCGTTGCCAGCCGGGGCCGCCGCCGCCCCTGCCGTTAGGTGGTGGGGCTGCTGAGCCCGGCGGCGGGAGGCGGGCCGGCCGCCGCTTCCTGTCGGAGGACGCGCAAGGATCCGGGCGTCGGAGTGTGTGCGAGTGCGTGAGTGTGTGCCGCCCGCACGGCGTGTGTCTCCGGCCGCGGGTTCCGCCTTCTCCCCTGTCGCCGCCGCTCAGGGTGTAAGTCAATGTGAAGCAGCAGTTCCAGCCCCGGGATAAACATGGCGACGTCTCTGCATGAGGGACCCACGAACCAGCTGGATCTGCTCATCCGGGCCGGTAAGCACAGGGGAACTTTTCTCCCGTGCATCGGTGCAGCGGGCGAGGGGGCGCCCGGCGGGCGGGGAGCGTCCCCCGGGGCGGTCAGCGCCCCGGGTCCGGTGTCCGTCTCCGGCAGCCGGGCGGCCGCGGAGAGGGGGGAGTGAATGAAGTAATGGAGGCGACAAATCAGGAAGTGATCACCTTGGAGAGTAACCTGCCTCGGATCCGGGCTGTCGCTCCGGGGAGAGCGGCGGCGGCGGCGGCGCAGCAGCGGCAGCGGCAGGGGCCGGGCGCGGAGCCGCGGCTAAGTTGGGGAGTCGGCGCGGGCGAGTTGCGCGCTTCGCCCCAGTTGCCGGGGAACCAGGAAGTGAGCGGAGCTGTTGTCCCCGCCGCCTGCCACGCTGTCCGGCCGAGAGGGCCGCCCCTGCCCGCGGCCGGGGGCGCTGGCCGCCCGCCGCCCTCGCCTCTCACTTCCTATAGCCGCCACTTCCGCATGGACGCCGCGGCCCCCCCGGGCGCTACCCGCCAAAACGCGCCCGCCCGGCCTCCCGCCTCGTCCCTCCCGGAGCGGCGCCCGAGTAACGGTCCCGAGGCCACTTCCCGGTGCCGAGTGGGACGCCGCCGACCCGGCACCTCCCCGCCGCGGCTAACGGCGGCCGTGGGGGAACCGGGCTGCTGCCCTTCCTTCCCTCGTGGGGCGGGTGACTGAGGGTGGACGGGAAGGACACCGGGTGTATTCCGCGCAGCCGGCCCGGGGCTGCGGGACAGCGGAGGGGGACGTTTATTTTGGTCCACAGTAAGATGAAAGCGGGGAGCGGGGCGGGCGGGAGGGCGTCCTGGCCCCGGGGAAGTCTCGGCTCGGCATTGCCCCCTTTCCCCTCCCCCAAACCTCCCACCATAGCGGAAGCGCCTGGGAGAGGACAGAACGCGCGCGATTGACAGGCCCGAGGTTCCAATCTGCGCCCTGAGCTGTTCCAAATAAGAACGTTGATTTCTGGGGGCGGGACCACGGGCCCGAGCCGGGCCAATGAAGATTGGGCGGGAGTGAAGCTGACAATGTACGCATGGAATTGGAGGGAAGAGGAGTGTAAACACGGAAGTGGCCGCGGGGGTGGGGGATGTGCTGCGCCACTGCTGCAGCGGAAGGGCACGGACTTAAGTTACATAGAAAAAGCAGCTTTACTTGCTAGCAGACAGCGCAGCGAGGGCCTCGGGTCGATGTGGCACTGCTCGAACACTGTTGCTTACCGAAATTATAAGCGCATGCGGTCCCTCCTCTGGTTCTGTTTCACATCTCCATCGATGTCGGATTGGAAGATGAGAAATTGTAACCAAACGGTAGTGCTGTAAAAGATCAGAACAGTCTTTTTGCACCTATTGTTTTTAGGGATCTTGAAATTGGTAGTTTGGTGGACAAAGCAGTTCGGTTTGGAGGAAAAATTATGTTTATCTCTAAATTTAACGGAACTTTAAATATAAATAAAATCTGGACTGATAGAACTGCATGTGCTATATAACAATAACGCTGAATAGTGTGTTTTGGCTGAGGCATATTTTACACATTTCAAAAGTAGGGAAATCACAATTTATTGAGCAGCGTTTAAATGCCTTTTTGAATAGGAACTTTTACTGAAGGAGAGGAACATAATGGAACTTGGGTCCTTGTTAAAGTCAGTCCATTGATCAGTATGAATTAGTGTACAGTTTTATGTTGGGTTAGTGGTGTTTTGAGTGTCGAGTGTGTATAGTTAAAGAGATACTGTTTGGGGCAGGAGAGATGCTCCTCGGTTAAGACCACTTGTTGCTCTTGCAGAGTTGCTCTTGCAGAGGTCTTGGGTTCAGTTCTCAGCACCCACATTCACAACCACCTGTAACTCCAGTTCCAGGGGATACAACCCCTCTTCTAAACACCATGGACACACATATGGTGCTCATAAATACTTAGACAGAAGCTTAATAAGCCTAAAGATGTTATTTCCAATTCATGTGAATACTTATGAGAGAACCATTGCACAGTTTCTGCAGTGAGAACCTTGAGAAACACTGTAGAGTAAGAGGACTTAACTTCACAAGTGATAGGTTTCTTTTCTCTGCCTGAGCTATTAGAACTACCACTAAAACTGAATGTGGCCTGTAGATAATGCGCTGGGAGTGCACATTGGAAGTCAGTGTTCCTACCTTTTTATAGGCATTCTTGCTTGTAGGGCTGAGGATCTGGACCAGGCCTCCAGCAAGCTGGGCAGGATGCTTTACCTCAGGGCTACACCCGCTCTGACACGGGGTTTCTAAGACTTTAGATGCCATTTTCCAAATCTACTTGATTTTCGAGAGCTGCTTACAGAAATCTTATAACTAATGTTTTTAAAATCACAGTGTGCCATGAAAGAGTTCTACACGCTGTTATTTCTTCTTTCTTGTTCATGTAATCCAAAGACTCTTTCAGGCTCTTTGAAGAAAATTTAAGGATTTGCTGATATACTTAAAGCTAGTTCAGTAAGTTCAAAGCTGGAGAAGAAAATACGAATTAAAAAATTAAGATTCTATAGTTTTTATTGTTATAAGTTTAAATGATCTCTTTATCTACTTGAGAGAAGTCATCAGATACAAGCAAGCAGATGAAAAATAATGTGCAAGTGAAAAAGTAGCTGTAATGATTGCAGTAATTACCTGAGGATTGTGTAAAATGAGTGACACTTGGGAACAACTTAGAGAATAAATAAGCTTTGAATTAAGTGATGTTAGTATCACTTGTTTCTAAGCAACTGTAGATCATCGGGTAGTGCCATTGCTATATCACGACAGGATATATTGCTTTTCTCTATAACTTAAGTATCATATATATGTAGTCCTTTAGTTATTAATATTTAAGCTATTAGGAGTTTGAGCGAAGGATGAAATAACTTCTTTATAACAAATCAGTATCATCTTAAGATTCAAAATTTTGTAGTCAAGACTTATTATTCTTACTAAAGTTACATTTGGGTGGGACATGGTGATGCCAGCCTTTATCCCAGCACTGAGGAGGCAGAGGCAGGCAGACTTGCCAGGACTGCCTACTCACAAACTTGCTTAAGGAACCATGGAATCAAGGACTGAAGTTTTCTAATTAGTTATTGATAATACTTTGTCGTAGTTAACCTTAACTTAACCACTTAACCTCTTTAGCATATGACCAGGTAATCTCTAAGGACATTTAAAGCTGTCAAATTACAAGTGTCTCAACACATTTAATGCAGAGGTTAAAATATAAGAAAGAAATTCATATGAGTATGTCATAGAGCTTAATTGCTTTAGACAACCTTTGAAAACTTATATGTATTTGATATAGTATAAAACTTGAGGCTTAGTTCTGGTGTGTGTGTTAATGTCTGACATTGTTACTTTCCTAATAATGTATGTGAACATTATGTGTACATGTCTGGATTTGAGGGAAGATTTTTCAGTTTAAAACATCTGATTTCTTAAGTGTACAATCCGTGACCACTTCTCCTCTTTTTCTCTCCTCTCCTCTCCTCTCTCCCTCCTTTTCCTTTTTTCCCCTTAAGATGGGTCTCATTATGTAGCTCTGGCTGTCCTGGAACTTGCTTTGTAGGTCAGGCTGGCCTCGAACTCACAGAGACCCACTTGCCTCTGGCTTCTGAGTGCTGACATTTTTTTTTTTTCCTTTTGAGAAGAGGAAATTTTTCTCTGGAAATACAGGCTAGTTTCTAAGTGTGAATGCATGTACATACCAGAAGTTGACATTAAATATCTTCCTCAATCACTCTGCCATATTTTCTTGAGACAGAATTTCTCATCTAGCCTACAGATTCAGCTAGATTGGCTGTCCTGAGATAGATCCTTCTGTCTCTGCCACCTTACTATTACTGTTACAGTTGCCTGCCAACCAGCAGTGTACTGGGACTTGAGGACCCAGCTCTTTATTTGGGTGCTAGGTATCTAATTGAGATTGCCCTGCTTGCAAGGTAAGCACTTTTACCAACTGAGGCACCTTCCCAAAACAGCACAAGTTGTGTGGTTGACAAAACAATCTGTATCCGTGGTACTCTCTCTGTATCCGTGGTACTCTCTCTGTATCCGTGGTACTCTCTCTGTATCCGTGGTACTCTCTCTGTATCCGTGGTACTCTCTCTGTATCCGTGGTACTCTCTCTGTATCCGTGGTACTCTCTCTGTATCTGTGGTATTCTCTCTGTATCCGTGGTACTCTCTCTGTATCCGTGGTACTCTCTCTGTATCCGTGGTACTCTCTCTGTATCCGTGGTACTCTCTCTGTATCCATGGTACTCTCTCTATATCCGTGGTACTCTGTCTATATCTGTGGTACTCTCTATATATCTGTGGTACTCTCTCTGTATCCATGATACTCTCTCTGTATCTGTGGTACTCTGTCTGTATCTGTGGTACTCTCTCTGTATCCGTGGTACTCTCTCTGTATCCATGGTACTCTCTCTATATCCGTGGTACTCTCTCTATATCCGTGGTACTCTGTCTATATCTGTGGTACTCTCTATATATCTGTGGTACTCTCTGTATCCATGATACTCTCTCTGTATCTGTGGTACTCTGTCTGTATCCGTGGTACTCTATCTGTATCTGTGGTACTCTGTCTGTATCTGTGGTACTCTATCTGTATCTGTGGTACTCTATCTGTATCTGTGGTACTCTGTCTGTATCTGTGGTATTCTGTCTGTATCTGAGGTATTCTCTCTGTATCTGTGGTACTCTATCTGTATCCGTGGTACTCTATCTGTATCTGTGGTACTCTATCTATATTCATGGTACTCTGTATCTGTGGTACTCTGTATCTGTGGTACTCTATCTTGTATCCATAGTACTTGTGGTACTTGGGATTTCTACATATGCATACTCCAGCAGTTCAGAATTTCAGATATGGGTGTGATTGTGTTGCTCTTGAAAACAATCAAAAGGTAGAATTACATGTAATAGTATGGTGGTGCGTGCCTTTAACCCTAGAACTCCTGAAATAGATTCACAGGCAGATCTCTGTGAATTCAAAGCCAGCCTGATCTACAGAGTGAGTTCCAGGACAGCCAGGGTTACACAGAGAAACCCCTTATCTCTGTCTGTCTGTCTGTCTGTCTGTCTCTCTCTGTCTCTGTCTCTCTCTGTCTGTCTCTCTCTCTCTCTCTTTCACACACACACACACACACACACACACACACACACACACAGGAAGAAACATATATGGGGGTGAATTGTATGACTTAGTGGTAAGGTTCTGTATATAATCTCCAGTATAGGAAAAAGTTCATTGTGAAAGAAGTTAACAGTACATTGCAATATGAGTACTCAGATTTATATGTCAGCAAGTTAAAGTAGTGCCAGGGCATAAAGTCAATCAATAATTAAACATAAAGCAGTTTTCTTTAGGAAGAAATAATGTCAGAGAAAGGCGGGCGCACACAGATCTTGAGACTCCAGGAGGCTTTCAGGGGAATCTTAAAAGGTCAACCCGTTTTTCAGAACATAGTTACTTGCCTTTCAATCTTAACCAGTGCACAGAAGCAAAAATTTAAAGAGTCCCAGGGTATGTTAGATATGCTGTGTTTAGTGGCACAGGTCTGTCATCCCAGCTACTTGGAGACTAAGGCAGGCTTATTGCAAATTCATGGCTTATATAGGCTATGGAGTGAATTCAAAGCCAGCCTGAGTAAGCTTAATGATACCCTATCTGAAATAAAAAATAAAACAGGGCTGAGGATATAGCTTAGTGGTAGACTGCTTGCCTGCTGTATACGAGGCCCTAAGTTCAATCCCTTTAAACACCTATCTCTAGTACATACCTGCATGTATGTATAACACGAACACTTTTTAAGCTGCTGGATTATTCTAGTTATTTCTCTTTTATGCATGTTTAAGTAACATGTGTATTATAAATGAGTAAATATTTTTGAAGTTAAAAAAAAGATTGTTTTTATTGAGGTAAGGTCTTGTGCTAGCTAGCCCATGCTGTCTAACCTAAAACTTCTGAAAATTGGGATTTCAGGCATAAAGTAACTGTGCCTAGCTAAGTGTTAGTTTACTAATACAATAACTATCTGTAGATAACATATTCAAAGTCTTTTTGAGATTCTCAGTAATTTGAATGCAGAAGTGTTTTCTGTTTTGGCTGTCATTTGATACAGTTGCTAGCCACCTGTGGGTATTGAATTTTTGAGATTTGACTGGGAAATTCTATTTTGAAAGTTTTTATATTGATTACATGCTGGCATGGCAGTATTTTGGATATGTTAGGTTAAACAAAAGATACTAATTTCAGGATGGTAGACCTCTTCCCCTTTTAGGGCCATTAATATCCCTTTTGTACTTTTAAAATATGGCTAAAAGAATTTAAAATTATGGCATATACTTAATTGGCTAACTTTGGATTAGAAAGTTATTTTAATTGCCTTCTTATGTTTTATAAAGCAGTATTGGTTGATGGTCAAGGAAGACAGATGTGAAGATGAAAGACCCCGGTCCCCTTCTTTACTGCAGTGGTTTGGGTCTCTGTCACTACCCTGTCTGGAGGCATTAGAGGATGTCCTTAGTCAGTGCAGAACTTGAGTGGTGACCTAGGAAGTACGCGTTACGGTGCTGTGTTTAGGGGAAACCACTGACACCTAATGAAGTATTTCTCATTTTTCCATTGCTCTCAAACTCCATTGCTAGTAAAGTTTATTTCTGACTTGAGAACGCTGCTAAGAGCTAGATCCATTGCCAGCGTTCTCTTTGCAAAGCTGGGAGGTATGCCTCTTGTCAGACTTAATTACCAAGTTTGGTATTTTGTAACAGCTGTTGAGTGAGTCTGCAGCAGTGCACATACAAATACCAGCTGAATGGAGAGGGATGTGGAGTGGGCATATTCATCCACAGGAAATGGCGCACAGGCCACGTTTGTTGATGGCATGGTCAAATCCACATCATTTTCAAGGAGACTTGGCCAGTGAGTTAAACTGCTAGAAAATGAGACCTGTCCAATTACATATTAGTTTGCTTCTATTTTTAAACCACGTTGTTGAGTTTCTCCCGTGACTCTCATGCAGCGTTTATTCAGGAAGCGGTGAGGAGGAGGAGCAGCCTATTGTAGATGCTGCTGCTTTCACTCTCTCACTTTGGTCACAGTGCACTATTACATTGGTATTCATATCTTTACACATGTGCACTTCTCAGTGTCGTTTGAATTATTGAAGTTTTTTTTTAAGATTTATTTATTATTATACATAAGTACACTGTAGGTGATTTCAGACACACAAGAAGAGGGCT
This sequence comes from Mus musculus, assembly GCF_000001635.26. NCBI lineage: Eukaryota > Metazoa > Chordata > Mammalia > Rodentia > Muridae > Mus > Mus musculus. The sequence continues at coordinate 51,269,954 of NC_000069.6, read as the reverse complement.
CAGATCTCATTACTGGTGGTTGTGAGCCACCATGTGGTTGTTGGGAATTGAACTCGGGACCTTCAGAAGAACACTCAGTGCTCTTACCCGCTGAGCCATTGCACCGGCCCAGCATTGAAGTTTTTAAAATCACAGAAATGGAAAGGTATTAAGTCTCTGTTACCAAAGACTGTTTTAGAAAATTACCTGTTGACTCCTCACTTCTATAAAATGGGTAACATATTCTTGGAAACTCTCATTATATTTTAATTTACCTGACGCTTGGCTTTTAGATTTTTATTTATGTTTAGCATTGAGCTGCAGATGAACATGGTAGCTCCCAAAATAGAAATCACTGCTCTTTAACACGCTGTTAGATTTCAGAATAACAGGAGATTATCTTACATCTGCACTGGGATTGGTGGTACTTTCTGAACCTGTTCACACTCAGGGGATCCAGTTGGTAGCACAGCACTGGGCCCGTGATACTCAATTGACACTGGCTGATTATACTTAACGTATTGGACTTTCTAGTTTGCAACTTATAAATTGTGGGTATTTAAAGTAATAGTAAAATATTTGGGGGTTATAATTTGTTAAATTTGGGACTCTTAAGTTTGAGGTCAGAAGTAGAAGCAAGAAAATTTTAAAAAACTAATTGGAATTGGGTGTGGTAGTAGACCCTTGTAATCTCTTGCTTAGGGAGCAGAGGCAGGAGGATTGCCAGTTCAAGATCTCTGCTGTGTCTAGAGTTTCTGGCTATTCTGGCCATATGAGATTCTGCCTTAAGAAACAAAAGCAGACCAGACCAGAATGGAGATTCATTGGTACTAATATAAACAGAGCATTTCAAGCTGCTTAAGAATTTAGGGCGCATGATATGTAATTGTTAGGCAAGTATTTTTGTTGTTGTTTATAACTTATATTTAAAAATCTGTAGCTTTATTGCCCTATGACTTTTAAATACTTGAAGCTAATTGTAGTACAGTACAGTTTTTAGAATATAGCTTCATAATATTACATAAGGAATTACTTACCCAGGATAGTTTATTAATAGCACCTAAGACAACAGCTAAATTACAACACCAATCCTGCCTTAAAGAGAATGGCTCCCGAGATGACGTTTAAAACCTGAGAACTTGCTTTCTGGGGTTTGTTAGTGTACTCGAGTCTTCTAGAGGCCCCTGTGAAAAGCAGTCGCAAGCGTGGTGGTGTCTTTTACACTTAATACTAAGTTTGTTAAAGTTGAATAGCTGAATGAATCCTTTGCCTCTCTGAAGCTGCAGACAAGAGTAAGCAGGGTCACCTAAAGATAGATTTACGTAGAGGTTTGGCTGCCTCTCCGGATCCAGTTAGCGTTGAGCAGATTTCCATAAATGGAAAGAGCAACTGGAGAGACGGAGTACCTTGCTTGGGAGTGTGGACGGCGTGCGTAACAGGTGCTAGAACAGGCTGAAGTTTTAAAACATGCTCCCCAAATGACTTCGTTTCTAAGGCCGAGGTTTAGCATTTGGTGAATTTGGAGGCTGTAACAGTTTTTCTCTTTAAAATTAAAATTTCCCGAGACAGGCCAGAAGATTCATGTCTGTACTTGTGGATTTGTCATGGTTTTATGAAATTTTATGAACATTCACAACAAGCTCCTTAAGGGGAACATGGTGAAAAAAGTCAGTCAAATTAAAATCTAGTATTTATGTTTCAGAACTTCTAACCATAGAGATTAGTCAGTATAATTAAGTCAGAGTGTGAAATAAATGCACAGCCAAGATAATGAATTCTTGACATTTCTCCTATTAAGGTCATGGGGTTGTCCTTAGTTTGACACGAAAAAGAAATGCATATTTGTCTTTCTCTCTCTCTCTCTCTCTCTCTCTCTCTCTCTCTCTCTCTCTCTCTGTGTGTGTGTGTGTGTGTGTGTGTGTGTGTGTGTGTGTGTGTGTGTCTAGTTAGCTTAGAGGTGGAACACTTGCTCAGTAATGGGAGGTGTTGGGTTTGATCCCCAGCATCTCAAAACTAAACCAAGGCAGTTGTGAGTCCACAGTTGGGTTAAGAGAGCTCCCTTAACTAAAGGGGCTTACACGTTTACAGGAGCAAGCAGTCATCACACTGAATTCCCACTTCGTGTCAGGAACTGTATGTGATTTTTCACGGCTTTTTTGGAAATAACCCTGCTCTGTGAGTGGAAACTGAGGCAGAAGAGAATAAGTGGATTGATTGCCTTAGTGGCAGACTAAAAACTCAAGCTGCTAGATCTGAAAGTGCAAACCTGTGTTTGTGTACTTGACTCTTTCACAAGTCATTTGATAGCAAAGCATAAAAGAAATACAAACCACCATCTTTTCATGCACCCACCCACCCACCCACCCACCCACATACGCACTTATGTGAAACCTAGCGAAGTGAGTCTCAGAAAAGAATAAGCTTACTATAAGGAAACTTCTGAAGTGCTGTGACAATAAAACTGATAACCCTTGTCTGGAGGTTTTCCACTCACAGGAGACTATAGAAATTGAAGTTATGCCTTAGGCTAGTTAGAAAAAAGTTTCTTCCTGATTTCTATTGGCTGTTATATTGTTCTTAGTGATGATGCATAAGATTACATAATTGTCCTATATTGCTCTTCACCCAACCTCTCTTCCTGGTCCCTAAACCTTGTGGATGAGTCCCTAAGTTTTTAAATTTTGGTCTAAAATGGATGCAGGCTTCATAATTCAAGATTCTTTTTTTTTTGTTTGTTTGTTTTCCTTTTTAAAAAGATCTGGGAACTCCTTACTAACTTGTCAGCCTCGTTGGGGTTTTGCATCTGAGATCGGGTCTGCCTATAAACCCCAGAATAGCTTCCAATCCCATCCCTGCCTTAACCTTGCAAGTACTGGGGTGAAGAGCGTGTGGCTTAGTCCTGGCTTATTGGTTGCTTTTAAAATCAGTATTCACTTTACAGAACGTAGACATTAGTTTTATTATTATTATTATTTTACTAAGTAGTTAACAAATAGTCAATGGCTTATGTAGAATTGTTCACATGGACAATCAATTCATACATATTCAGTAATATATTTTAAATTGTTAGTGTTTTAATTTTTAATTAAGAACTTTGCTTTTTTCACAGTGGAAGCATCAGTTCACAGCAGTAATGCTCACTGTACGGATAAGACCATTGAAGCTGCTGAAGCCCTGCTTCATATGGAATCTCCTACCTGCTTGAGGGATTCAAGAAGTCCTGGTATGTGAGCTACCCATTTTTTCCTATTGTTGGGTCACATTGTTTCCTATTAGAATGAAGAAGTTAACTGGGTGGTGGTAGTGCACACCTTTAAATCCCAGCACTGGGGAGTCAGAGGCAGGCAGATTTCTGAGTTTGAGGCCAGCCTGGTCTACAGAGTGAGAGTTCCAGGACAGACAGGGCTACACAGAGAAAAAGCTCTATTAAAGAAAATGAGAATAGAGAAGTAAGCTGTTGATGCAAAGGAGTTACTTCTAGAGTTCTTAAAGGTCTAGACATACACACCTGATATCAGGAACTAATACGAAAGGTTCTAAAAATCTAAAAAGTACTGTATTTGTTTATGTTCCATGTTTGTTTTCTTGATTCTGGTTAAATTGTAGGTAGTTGTAGTCCTATAGTGGGACAAGTTGGGCCCTTTGCTTCCGATAAACTTTTCAGTCCTTTACTCTGACCAAACAGGCAGTAACTACATGGAATTGGCCATGGTAGAGAGGAAAAGGAGTTTATTAATTTATTTTATATTCCTTTTAGCTTGTGAGATAAGATTGCTTTTATAATTTATTTATTCATTTTTTGGGGGGCAGGCTGATTTTAATAGTGGTGGTGTACTAATTTGATTTTGTCCTAATTTTAATTCATTGTGTAGAAATCTAGTGTAAGTTGCTAAGAGTAGCCATCTTTAAAAGGTTATTTTATGTGTATAGGTCTTTGCCTGCCTACATGTCTGTGTCCCGTGTGCATGCCTGATATCCATGGGTGCCAGAAAAGGATCGGATCCTCTGGGACGGGAGTTCCAGATGGTTGTGAGCTGCCATGTGGATGCTGGGAATTGTATCCCAGTCCTGGAAGGGCAGCCAGTGCTCTTAAACACTGAGCTATCTTCCCAGTCCTGCAGCCATCTTTTTAATTGGATTAGGAATCCAATGCATTCTTCAAGGTGTGGTATTTTTATTATTCATGCGTATGTGATAGAAATTGAAGCAACATTATTGTATGTAATAGAATACCAGATGACAAGCTGTATGTACTATTTTAGTGATGGCCTAAAATTAACAGTTTTTTTCCTTTTTCGTATTTTAAAATGAAATATAACTATGTACTTTGTATTGAACATATATTTATAAATTTAAAAAATTTTATATTATGTCCTTGTATTCCTCAGTTAATGAATAATGGCAAATGTATGCAACAAAAGTAATTACTAAAGGACTGGACTATTCCTTTCACTCTTTCCCTGTGAAAATGTAAAATGTTGCTACGATTAACTAAAAGTTTAAAGGGAGTTGGAGAGATAGTTGAGGGGTTGAGAGCACTGCATGCTCTCGTGGAGGACCTTGGTTTGGTTCTCAGCACCCACCCACATGGTGGCTCCAGTTCTAGAGGATCCGATGCCCTCTCTGGCCTTTGCAGGCACTAGGCACACAGTGCATGCCAGCCGAAAATGTGCACACACATAACATCATTTTTCTTTAAGTACCTAAAAGTATGAAAAGGAGGTTGGCTGTCAACATGGCTGTCCTAATGTCATTTACTCGTGTATTATAAATAGGTGGGATATTCAGTGACTTGATTTCTTCAGGCACAAGGTCTTATCTTTCTTGCTTTGGATAATTCTTTTGTAAAGCCAGCCTCTTCTAATATTGAACTATCCACATAGGAAACTATAATAGGGGTAGGAAATTTTAATTTTTCAACTTTTTTTTATAGTGGAAGTGTTTGTCCCTCCTTGTATATCAACTCCAGAGTTTATCCATGCTGCGATGAGGCCGGATGTCATCACAGAGACTGTAGTGGAGGTGTCCACAGAAGAGTCTGAGCCGATGGATGCCTCGCCTATCCCTACTTCACCAGACAGCCACGAACCAATGAAAAAGAAAAAAGGTTGAGTGTGCGTCACTTGTGATGCATCTTTCCCATCTTGTCTTTTTGTTGGTTGGTTTGGTTTTGGTTTTCGAGACAGGGTTTCTCTGTGTGGCCCTGGCTGTCCTGGAGCTCACTCTGTAGACCAGGCTGGCCTTGAACTCCGAGACCTGCCTGCCTCTGGTGCTTTTTTATTTTTAAATTATTTTGGGGGTAAGGTCTGGTCTATATATAGCTCAGGCTGTCTTTGAATTGGTCATTCTCCTGCCTCAGCCTCCCCAGTATTGAGATGAATGCAAACATTTGCCACTGTAATAGTCTGTTAAAACACAGGAACTCACGCGCGCGCACGCGCGCTCGCACACACACACACACACACACACACACACACACACACACAAACACACAGCTACCAAGTAACATTCTTGGTCTTATGTTTTCTTCCTTTTGTGGATAATATTTTAAAAAACCAAGCAACTCCTCCTAGATCCTCCTTACCTCTCTACTAACCCAACTTCATTCTCTTTCCAAAACCTGACAATCAAAACAAAAAACCAGGAGGACCAAAACAAAACCAAACCAAAAAAATGGGGTAATAAGGTCACAAAAATCTATGGGGTCTGTTTTGTATTAGCCAATTACTCCTGGGCGTAGGCTTGCCCTGTCCTGGACTGTTGATCATGCAAGGTGGGTTGATTGTTGAAGAAGATGAAGTTGGAGGATCACAAAGACTACAAATCCTTTTCTTAAGCCAAATGCTTTCTTCCTTGTTATTTCCTCTTTCTCCCATCCTGGCCCTGGGCCATGGGTCCTCCCTTCCTCCCCTCCATCCTCTTCTCTTTGCTACCACCTTCTTCTCAGACTGCTTTCTGTTTTCTTCTCTTCCTTCTCCCTTTCCCTTTCCCTTCCTGTGACTTCCCATAGAGATCTAACTGCCTCTGCCTCCCCAGTGCCAGGATTAAAGTCCTGATGTTCTTCTTTAAAAGACCAAGCAAGGGTGAGGATTGGAGAGGGGGCCCAGAAGTTCAGAGCACTGGTTGGTCTTCAGATTCTATTCCCAGCACCCACATGACTGTTCACAGCTCTCTGCAAATACAGCTCCAGGGATCCGAAACACAGCTGCCTTTAACTCCAATTTCATGGGGTCTGATGCCCTCTTCTGGGCACCAGACTCGCAAAGTGGTACAGAGGTATACATGCAGACAAAACACCTGTGCACATTATTCAAACATTTAAGATTGCCAGTATAAACTTAGCAGTGGGTAAAGAGAATTCCCACTCACTAAGCCTCATCTCCGTGGTAAAGCGTGTGGGCCAGCACATCTCCACAGCGCTATGCACACATCTTTCCTAGTTAGAGTAAAATCAGAAAGAAAGGAAAGCCTTAGTTAAAACCTTGTTTCGTTACTTTCTGTTGCTGTGGTGAACCCGGGACCAGAGCTCCTTGCGGAAGGGTTTGCTTGGCTCTCAGCTACAGAAAGTGTAGCCACAGCGCTCACCTCAGCTCGGTGCATTTTCTCCATTACAGCTCATACAGAGGTCACAGAGGTTAAATATGTCTTAAAACACAGCACGCTCTTTTATTCAGTTCCCACTAAAAACCTTTGGCTCAAGGAACAAATATAATTAAAACAAAAAGACAATCACTCACCACTAGGCAAATGATCTGAGCAGATATGGCTCGAGAGTCCAAATGGCCGATCTATGCATGTGAGTCATTTCACCATTGTCAGCTGTCAGGAAATGCAGGTGAAGACACACAGCTGTTCCCCTTCACTGTGTCAGTGGCTACCCTCAAGAACACAGAAGGCACGGTGCTCGTGCCTGTGAGCCTAGCACAAAGGAGGCTGACAGTGACAGCAAGCTTCACAGCCCAAGTTCAGTGCATGGAGTTCACGGGGGGGGGGGGGGGGACGGACACCGATTCCTACAAATTGTTCTGTGTGCACATGTATGCATGTGTAACACTGTTGGGGCACACACACAGTGTAATTAAACACAGCACACCCACCAACTGAACAAACAGAAAACAGCGTAGCAAGTACTTCTGAGAATGGCCCGTGTGGGGTAGGGAGTGACACACTCCTATATTATTGGTAGAATGTAAATCACAGGGCTTTCAACAAGCTACAGATAGAGCTAGTGGTGTGGTCCAGCCATACCTGTCATATCCATGAAGGGATCTAAGTCAGCGTGTTTCATGTGTGTTCAGTCAGGGAATCAGTCTAGGTGTCTATCAGAGATGAGTGGAAAAATAAAATGTGATCTGTGTCTGTGTGCATATACGTATGTGTGCACATGAGATGTGTACACACACCAGAATGTTTAGCCACGAAAAGTAAATCATGTTTGCAGGAGAATGGGTGGAGCCAAGCAAAATAAACTAGACTTAGAAAAACAAACAGCATGTTTTCTCTTAGGGAACCAGGATTGAAGAAAACAAAATGTTATAGATGGGTAAGGTGACATATGGTTGTGGTATCAATACTCAGGTGGTTAAGGCAGGAAGATAATTCTAGGCCAGGCTGGACCATGGAAGTAGAAAGGGAGGCAGTTCGGGGAAAGAAAAGGGACCTGGCTTGGAAAGAGGCCACAAAGATTTGTGTGGAGCAGTGTCTATGACGGAAGCATGCTGTATGTCTGAGAGCGTGGTAATAAAACCCATTTCAAGTAAAACATTACAAACCCGCATGGTTCTGTGGTTACCGCTGTTTGGGAGGCAGCGTCAGAATGCCATTATCCGTGTGGTTTGTGACTGTACGTGTGAAGCACAGGGTCCTTCTTTAAGCTTTTACTGTGGACGTGTGTGCTGTGGTGCGTACAGAGGGCACAGGGAAACTGCACAGGCAGCTGAGCCGGCAGTCTCACCAGCCCCCAGACCGAATTTGTACTGAGGAGCGGTGGGATGCATTTCACACTCCCCTTGCTAATCTGTCTGCCTCGTGAGAGAAACAGGGACAAACTCGAGTGACCAAAGCATTTACTAGACATAATCACTTGGAGAGTGTGTTTTATTTTCTTTTTTAAAACTTCCTAGTGTATCTGCAAGTTGACAAGGAAATTTCAACATTTGCTTAAAATTCTAGAACTCTCTGGCTCCCAGTATGAGTGAGTATTTACTATTTGTGTTCATTTGAGCTCAAAGAGGCCTCAGATGATCAGAGCCTCTGCAGCATGTAGGTGAGGTTGTTGCTGACTGAGGAGGAGAGGGAGAACATGAGCAAACTTCCTTGTCTAGGCTTGTAGGAAGTTCTTCTAGCAGCATCGGATGGTGGCTCACACCTTTATTCCCAGTTCTTGGGAGGCAGAGGCAGGGGGATTTCTGAGTGCAAGGCCAGCCTGGTCTATATTGTGAGCTTCAGGACATCAGTCCAAAATTTAGTATTGATGCTGTCCTTGACCATAAAGAAAAGCTGGAAGTTCCTGACTTGCTTTGTACAGTTGTCATTTCTACTAAATGTTTTATTTAAAATTACAGAAGTGTTTACAGCTCCTTTTGCAAGCATCTTTCATCTATTCTGAGTCCTGAGTGAGGGAATGCGCTCCATGCATGCTGGGCAGGCGCCCTCCACTGAGCCACACCACACCTCCCACCATGCTGAGGAGGCTGTCCCTTAAACTCACTCTGTGGCCCATGCTGATTTCAGTCTGCTTCCTAGCTTTCCGTGGTTCTGTGCCACCACACCTCCTTGGCACTGAGGATTTCAGTCTGCACATTAGTATCTAGTTTAGTGAGGAATGTCTTTTTAGAGAGTCTGCTTATTTCTGTTTTCAGTTCATGATTTCTTTATCTTATATTTTCAGTTGGCCGTAAACCAAAGACCCAGCAGTCACCAGTTTCCAATGGGTCTCCTGAGTTAGGAATCAAGAAGAAAGCCAGAGAAGGAAAAGGTAATTTGTGGATGGTCATTTTGGAAATAAAATACCCCTTTTATTTTTTTAAATTTTTTAATGGCTTTAGAGCTCTATTATAGAAAGGCGGGGGAAAGAGAGAAGGCAGAAAGAGGGAGAGAGGCCTGCCATGGCCATGTGGAGAGAGGGGGGAAGGGCGAGAGAGAAGGAGGGCTAGAGATGAGAGTAAGTTTTTAAAAAAATTTTAGGTGACATTTTTGCAGGATAATTTCTAGTATATGTACATATGGGAATACCATTTCTTAGTATTTCTCAATTAGGGGTGGACCAACATTATGGGGAGCTTTTAGCAAAATAGCTATGCCTCAAAGAGATGGGATAGCCATTGTATTTGGTAATATCCACAGGACAGTGCAAACCATTGTTTTGGGACCATGTGTTAGAGGACAGGTTTATGTGACACTCATCCTCACACAGAAGAGGCTACACTCATCCGTCTGTGTGGGAGTGGAAGTCAGTCTCTGAGAGCCAGTATCTCTGAACTGTTAGGATTGCATTCAGGGTCAGTCTTGGCAACAGGCGCTGTTATTTAAGCTACTCTGGCCTTCTACTACATATTTTCTGATTCTCAAGACAGGGTTTCTCTGTGTAGCCCTGGCTGTCCTGGAACTCACTCTGTAGACCAGACTGGTCTCGAATTCAGAGTTCCATCTGCCTCTGCCTCCTGAGTGCTGGAATCAAAGGCAACCACCACCTGGCTGATTTTTAAAATTTTTTGGTGTGTTTGTTTGTTTTCTTTCTTTTCTTTTAAAGATCTGACATTGGAATTACAAGCAGTTATGAGTGCTAAGAATTAAACCCAGGTCCTCTGCTAAAAGCAGTCAATGTTTTTAATCACTCAACCATCTTTCCAGCCCCTATGCTTTCTAATTTGTTGTGTTTGATGATTTCCAGTAATATTAGGCATATGTGTCTGATGATCCCATAAACAAATTATCACTATTTAATAGGTAAATGTTTTCAAACTGATAATCTTAAACTTTTTATTGATATGTTTAAATTTGTCCTATTTTTAATGTTTATTGTGTAAATCTACTGAAAACTGTGTAATGATTCCACAGTGAATTTTGGTTATTAGTTATATCTGAAAGGAAAAAAGGACAAACTCCAATTTCATTGTTCTTTTCTTATGAATTTGGATTGGAACTGGTTTCAGACCTTGATTTCCTCTTCTGCCCTGGGTCATATTACATTTCTACTGTGTTAGGTTTTGTCTTTCAGTGCAGATTGAGAGGCTAAAGGATGGAACACAGCCAGCAGGAGTGCCTGTTTTGTAGATACCTAGAATCTACATTGTCCAGCACCGTGTCACCGCCATGACCGATCCTGAAACCTGGGTCCAGGACTCATGACAGCATAGAATCTAGGGCTTACATCTTAAGAACTGGGTGTGGCTCACACTTAATCCAGCTCTCAGGAGGCAGGGATCGCTTGAATTTGAGGCCAGCCTGATCTACATAGCAAGTTTCAGACCTGGAAAGGCTGCACAGTCAGACTTGTCTCAAAAAGAAGTAGCGAATATATAGTTGTAAATGAGGATATTTTATTTGCATTTAATCATGTTAGTGGATTTCAAGTTAATGCCTGTCATTGTTTTTGCTTTGTTTTTAAAGGAAACACAACCTATCTGTGGGAGTTTCTTTTAGATTTGCTTCAAGATAAAAATACTTGTCCCAGGTATATTAAATGGACTCAGAGAGAAAAGGGCATATTCAAACTTGTGGACTCAAAGGCTGTCTCGAAGCTCTGGGGGAAGCATAAGAACAAACCAGATATGAACTATGAAACCATGGGGCGAGCGTTAAGGTGAGAATGAACACAGGCTGGTTCTTAAGCAGAACCGACCTGTCTCTTTAGAGCGTCTGCTAGTTGTTAAAGTGTTTGCTTAAAGAAAAGCTAAAAAACAAATCCCGTGATATAACTGAAAACTTTGAAATAATCTAGAAGAATATTTTAAGCTTGGAAATAGATGGGGAAAGAGAAGTTTGGTCTATATGCCAAATAATTTAACATTGGGAAATCCTTAATTATAGGAGGTGACTCTGCATTTACAACTGTTATAGAATAGAAATTGTTTACCTTGTAGGCCTTGTAAAAAGTTAAACCCAGACTGGGTATAGTGCCCGTGCCTTGTAGTCAGTTGAAAATTGAAGTTAGGAGGATGATTTCAAAGTCATCCTCTTTTACAGAGTAAGGTTGAAGCCAGCCTGAGCTACAATGAGATCTGTAAGAACACACTTTCCAGAGTGAATGTACTTTTAGTCCCTGCAAATGGTGTAAATGACTTTATCTCGAAAATGAAAAAATAGCCAATGTACACATGATAGTGTTTATTTATTTGAGACAGTTCTTGCTATGTAGCCCAGGCTGGCTTGGAGCTTGCATCTATTCTCCCAGCTTCCCAATGCTGGTATTTCAGGCATGAGCTACTAGTCAGTATTCACATGTTCCATGATTATTCCAGGTAAAGTCAGGTTGTTCCAGATAAAGTCAGGTTGTTTTTGTAACAAATTAGAGTTGCTTCTATTACCAATAAAGTATTCTGTCTATGTTAAGCTTTTCTTAAGGGAGAGAACAAGGTGTCCATGGTGGAATGTACTGTGATCTCATCACTTGGGAGGTGGAGGGAGGAGGGTCAGTCTACAGCTGGAAGCTGGCCTGGTCTGTAAGAGAAGGGCCGTGGGGTGCTGGAGATAAAGCACTGCCCTAATAGGGAGTCTAGGTTCACTTGTTGGTGCTACAACTGTTTTGGACACATCAAGGTCACAGAGCTATATTAGCTACTTCTTACTGATGTGACAGAGGCAACCTAGGGAAGGGCACATGGTAGGACTCGCCTCATTCCCAGCCCGACAACAGCGGTGAACGCTGCTACTTAGCTTGCCCTTCCTTTTTATTTGGTCTGAGATTCTGAGAAGAGTGCTGCTCACAGATAGCTTGGTTCTTCCCACTTCAACTGAATCTAGTCAGCCCTACGTGCTTCTAGATCTTGTCAAATCAACAGTCAATATTAACCATCACAGGGTCCTGTGGTATGACATACCAACTTCATTGTCACCAAATCTGTAATCTTAGGTGTAGGCCAAGTGGAAGGAGCCCTCATAAACAGGAATAAGTAAATGTTTCTGTCACATGTACGTGTGGTTTTATTGAGTAAGATGTGATAGTACATTTGATTAATTTAGTCATTTTTCCCTTGCAGATATTACTACCAAAGGGGAATTCTTGCAAAGGTTGAAGGACAGAGGCTTGTATATCAGTTCAAGGACATGCCCAAAAACATAGTGGTCATTGATGATGACAAAAGTGAGACCTGCCCTGAAGACTTGGCAGCAGCTGCTGATGACAAGTCTTTAGAACGAGTGTCACTATCTGCAGAAAGTCTCCTGAAGGCAGCAACTGCCGTCCGAGGTGGGAAAAACTCATCTCCTCTGAACTGCTCCAGAGCAGAGAAGGGTGTGGCTAGAGTTGTGAACATCACCTCCCCTACTCACGACGGTTCCTCCAGGTCTCCTACTACCACTGCACCTGTGTCAGCAGCAGCAGCTCCAAGGTGAGGGAGACGGGAGAGCTGTAGCAGAGGGTTTGTGTTTGAGCGCTCCTTGGAACAAATGTTGAATCTGTATCGGCCAGCACTATAGGGACACTTTTAAAGTGCTGGATCTTTAAGTATACTTTTAGCTATATTTAGTGGAACACACCTACAGTCCTAAGTACTGTGGAGGTTGAGGAAGGAGAATCATAAGTTCAAGGCCTGCCTGTGCTACAGAGTATGAGTTCTAACCTAAGGGTAAGCTAGCAAGACCTTGCCCCAAAAAGCTGGTGACGTAGCTCAGTGGTAAACCCTCGCTTAGTGTGCAGGAGACCCTAGGGCCATCACCGCAACTGTAAAAGTTGGGAACGCTGATTCTAGGCATTTGCATTTGTATTTAACTTGAGACTCATTTTCCCATTTAGTGTTAAATATAACCAGCTTGTTTTTAATCTACCAGGACAGTTCGTGTGGCAATGCAAGTCCCTGTGGTAATGACCTCACTGGGCCAAAAGATTTCAGCGGTGGCAGTTCAGTCAGTCAATGCAGGCACAGGCTCGCCGTTAATAACCAGCACCAGTCCAGCCTCGGCCAGCTCTCCAAAAGTAGTCATCCAGACAGTCCCGACCGTGATGCCGGCCTCCACTGAAAATGGAGACAGAATCACCATGCAGCCTGCCAAGATTATCACCATCCCCGCCACCCAGCTCGCACAGTGTCAACTCCAGGCAAAGTCAAACCTGACGGGGTCAGGAAGCATTAACATTGTTGGAACCCCACTGGCTGTGAGGGCACTCACCCCTGTTTCAATAGCCCACGGTACACCTGTAATGAGACTGTCTGTGCCTGCTCAGCAGGCTTCTGGCCAGACTCCTCCTCGAGTTATCAGTGCGCTCCTAAAAGGGCCGGAGGGGAAATCAGAAGCCAAAAAGCAGGAACACGATGTGAAAACTTTGCAGCTGGTAGAAGAGAAGGGGGCAGACGGCAATAAGACAGTAACCCACGTAGTGGTCGTCAGTGCGCCGTCTGCTATCGCCCTTCCTGTGACTATGAAAACCGAAGGGCTAGTGACGTGTGAGAAATAAATAAGCACGTTCCGGGCGGGCACTGCAGACTGTCAGGGTTGTCCTGACAGACATTTGCAAGGAAGTCATCAAGAAAGCCAGAGGAGGGTTCTCACACAACTGTGCATAGAAGAAAGCAATCAGACGTACTGGAAGTAAATGACCTATCCCATGTTTCAGTGGGAAGTGAACTACACATTGAGATGCTGACAGAAAACTGCCTCTTAAGTAAGAACAACTGAACCCTCAATAAGAAAAGCCTGAAAGGGACCAAGCAGCTCACTACACTATCACGTTACACTAAGAGTTGGAACACTAACACCTGTAAGAGGTTACATAGTTTTCAGTGGGGGGGTTGGGATGGGTGACGTCATTGTTACAAAGAGCATTTCTTGATGCATTTTATATGCATACCAGCAATTAGCACTGTGCTTGGGCAGTGCTCACTTAACTGGTGCTATGTGAAGACTCTGCTAATACAGGTATCTAGAATGTGAACTGAGTGGATCCAAAAGCTTCACACAGAGGAGAGCAAGATCTAGTGCGCTTTTGTTTGTTTGTTTTGTTTTATTTTTTGATTTTGAATATATATATATATATCATAGCTTAAGCTGTTTTAAAACAAAGGCCTTAGACTAATTTTCGGTTTCCTTTCTTGAAATAAGCTAATGGCTTGTTTGTGTAAAGCTTTTTTATTAAAAGAAAAATTTTAAAAATCTTGTACCTAGCACAGTATTGTTATAGAATTTCCATGTAACATTTTCTATGGTAGTTTAAGTCTGTCGGTTTCTTAATTGTGAAGACATTAACAGTTGGCTCCGGCCCTTTACTGTACCATACCTGCGTCACTCGAGTCGCCCTGCTGTCTGCAGACACATCGGTATCAGTTCTTCTGTCATTCGACATTCAGGCCCGCATGAACTTGCCAGGTAGCTCCAGTGCCTGGTGTTTGTTTCCTTTCTCACCCTTTTTCCTTTTCTCCCTAATTTTCTCTTTTTCTTTTTTAGTTGACATTTAAGAGGGGAAGTACCAGTGTTCAGATTTGAACTATAATAGTTTGTATATTCAACATTTGAAGTATATTCTATTTTGTTGTACTCTTGTTTCAAAGTGTATTCAAGTAGGTTTTCTGAAATATAGAAGTGAAATTTATCTTGTGGTTTTGGTCTCTGGTGATATTTTTCACAATGCTCACAAGCCAGCCCAGGCTGTCGTTTCAGTCAGGCCACAGAAGTCTGGTGTTTTCTTAATGACTGCCTGAAGAAATGCTACTCCGGTTTCGTCTTTGTCCCATTATAGAAATATTTGACAACTCTCTGCACATTCCCACTTCCTTTATAACTATAACCACATAAGAAATACAGGTCAGGAAATTGGCCAATCATAATGGACCTATACATGTGAAACACTTTCAGCACTAGTGGTAGCGGCGTGCCTGGCATGTGCAGGCCCCTGGGTCTGGCCTGGCCCCTGGGTCTGGCCTAGCACCTCCCAGGTACTGAGTTGCTTCCGTTCAGTTTGTTTCCCGTCACACCTTTTATGGGTAGAGAGCTGTGGCCTGGCCTGTACAGGTGACTGTACAGGTGAAGACTGAAGGACCAGAGTCACAAATTTAAGTGTCACACAGTTATAGTTAGGTCCTCCTGTACATGGTAGACGTCTATCTTTTTAGAAATGTAGATGAACCACTGAATATTTTTGGCCTTTGTATCTTTAACATGCTATTTATAGCAGCAAAGATTTTTACCTTTTCTAGCCTTTTTTAAAAAAACTAACCTGATTTTAAAAATTCTGTGTATGGGTGTTTTGTCTGCGTGGCTGTGTACACTTGTGTACTGGTGCCTGAGGAGGCTGGAGAGAGGTCAGGTCACTAGATGGTTGGGAGCTGTGCTTGGCGTTTTGAACCTGCTCTTCTGAAAGTGCGGTCACCACTCCACTGCTAAACCGTCTCTCCAGGTCTCATTCCACAAGCTTAGGTAACGATACTTTAAAAAACTAGGTTGATTTGATTACTACTTTTGGAGTTACCCTCAAAATTTACCTCTTAAATACTTCATCTCTCAAAATTGAGTATTGTCAAGTATTGAGGATTGTCTTTTGGTCAAGTCCCTAAAACTCCTTTGCAAAGGTCCATGCTCTCTCTGCGTCCTGAGCCACGCAGAACATACACAGACTTTGGTTAACAGCTAAAGGTGCTAACTTTTAAGCAGATACTTTCTTCTGCATTCAGCTGATTAGAACTCTCTTCTAAAAGCAACAGAAAAAGTTTTCAGGTAAACATATAAAATCTAGATTTGCAAATGTAACTCCAGCTTTCGGACTTCAACCCCCTGAATGATAAGTCAATATAATGTTTCCATCTTGTGTCCAGCATTTTTGGAGAAAAGCCACAAAACCATGGCTTGATGCATTTCCAGCCTCTCCAGGCCTTTGCACTGTGATGAACGGTCTGTGTTTACTCCTTAGGTGACTTTTCAGCATTCTCTCCAGATGGCCGTGTACAGCTTCAGAGACCCCAGGCTGGACCCTTTGCTACAGAGGATCTCACTTCAGCAACCATCCTTGTGTCTCGGAAAGAGGTGCCTCCTACCCATCAGAGTGTCTCTTTCCCTGGCCCAGTAGTTAACAGTCATTCAGTATTTTCTACCAGGCCACTTTTTTCCTCAATGGGAAGCCAACCTGCAGTGCTCATTGAAGGTCACCAGTGGCCTAGCTTACAAACACAATTCTGAAAATGTTTTCAAAGTTAGAGCGTGTACATGCATGAAGGTCAAGGTTCAGAAGTCAGTTCTTCTCCTGTCATGAGACTCAGTCACAAGCACCTTTACCTAGTCTTCTCAAACATTCCACACGACATTTTTACACCTAATTTACTTTGATGTGCCTGCAGATGTTGTGTACGAGGTGCTCATGGAGGCCAGGAGAGTTGGCGCTCCTGAAACTGGAGTTAAACTTGGAGCTGCCATGTAGGCGCTGGGAACCAAACAAACCCGAGACCTCTGCAGGAGCAGCCCTAACCCATGAGCCGTGTCTCCACCCACTTACCTTCACCCTCGCCTCCCCATCAAATCTTGTGCCTTAGTTTTGCTTCCCAAAGTTAACTTGGCTTCCCATGACATGCCTCTGGCTTATTCTCAGCCTAAATGGCTCTCCTCCGGTCTGGCTTGACTTCCAACCAAGGTTTTCTCTGTAGGGCTTACCAGTGTAGAAGGGATGGGAGGAGTTAGTGCGCGTGCACAAGCAGGCTCTACTGAATGTTTTATTAAAGGGATTCCGTCGTGAAGGCTGTTCTTCAGATAGGTGCCCATGCTTTTTCCTTACCAAACCTCAGACCAGACTAGATTTTGACTCTTACTGGCTCACTTTATCTAATTGCCACATCACACCTCTTCCCAAGTGCTGCATTAAACTCATTCCCTGTAGTACAGTGCGTTACTTCTGCCAGGGACCTGTAAGATTATCTCAGACACATCATGCACATCTGGCCATTCTCCCAAGTCCTGTTGATGGTATGTTCTTGTGCGTGCCTGCCTCCACTCCTCTGGCTGTGTAGCCCAGGTTGTCAGAAAACACATCGTCTTTCTGCCTCAGACTCTAGAGTGCTGTGATTCCAGGAAGCTAGTGCGCCAAAAAGCCAAAATAAATAAAAGTGGATTTCATGACACCATTGTGATTTCTTTAAATTCAATAGCATCCTGCCCACTTGTCTCTTTGCTAGTGTCAAGACCTTTTTATCATTGAGACATATCCATGGCATCTCCACTCCCACCTCATCTTTACTTTTCTTACTGGGTGGGAGTTAAGCATCAGAACAAACAAATAATCCCATAGTAGGCATTGGAAACCTTACTTGGGTGGGGAATGTCTACTCTGAGGCTGGGGACTGGCATGTTGGGAAGGGGAGCTAGAAAAGCACCAAGTCTGGGCTTGGAGAATCAGGCTGGGCAGAGCTGGGCGTGGAGGCTCACACTGCCATCCTAGCCCTGGGACACTGAGGCAGGAGCACTGCTGCAAATTTGAGGTCATCTTGGGCTACATAGCACTAGGCCAGCCTGGGCTACAAAGTGTATCATTTAAAAAAAAAAAAGGTTAAACAAGGAGGATAAAGCCAACATGCCAAAGATGATAAGGGGCAAGAAACAAAGACATTACTAATGGCTGAGCCACTGACTGCAAATCTCTGTTGAACAGCCATCTCTTTCTTATTTTGGCTTTCAAATATCCTAGGCTGGCCTTGAACTTGCTTTGTGGTTGAGAATGGCCATGAACTCCGGACCACCCTGCCTCTACACTCCCAGGACACTACCATGTCCTGCTAGTAGTTGTTTTTCCTGGTGCTGACCACTGAGCTATCTCCGCTCCACATGGCCTTGAACTATTCAGTTACTCCAAGTCCTCTGATGCTGTAACTTGATTGTGTCCCCCCATAACTGAGTCAGGCCTTGTGGTAAAGTACTGTTGGCCCCTGGTGAGCGAGTGAGTGCATCAGGCCCACAAACATCTCAAGTGCTCTAGTACATTGGGGAGACTAGCTTGACCTTGACCTGGGGGTGGAATGCAGGGGTAAGCCATTTTGGAGGGAGGGCTCCATCCTTGGGACCAAGACACCCAGAAGCTAGAATGTGTAGTTACTTCTGTTAACTGTCAAGATGAAAATTTAGTGTACTAATGGATAGTGTGTAACACCATATAGTATTACAAGATCCAAACAAACTCCCAGATTCCTTTTAGACCAAAGAGACAAGATATTAAAAGCACTCTTTGTAAGTCCATTTATTAACCTTAAGTAATATTTAGAACTCATACATTAAGATATTTACCATTTTACCACTGGAAGGATATTTTGTTTGGAAGAGGCTTCAACAATTGAAAGAGAACTCCAGGTTATCTTTTTGACTCTTATATTTTTCTAGAAAACTTGAATCCAGTCATCTGGCTTTTTCAAGAAAGGGTCTTGACATATAGCCCAAGCTGGCCTCCAAGACGTGAGCTTTCTTGTCTCAGCTGAATGTTGGGCTCATGTCTGTCGTCTTGGCAAGGTTTCTCACTAATATTCTTAGCAACTGTTCCAGAGCTGTTCCTAAAGCTACTTATAAAAAGCACATCCCAGGAGAAGTGATTGGAGTAATCTTCACACGTCTACCAACGTCATCACAACAGAAAAGGCACAAGTGCCTAGCAGTGACTAAACAGTGGAAACTAAAGAACTGAATGCTACGGAATTTCTTTAAAACACAACAGAGAAGTCAAAGGCATAGCAAACAGGAATTATTTGTGAAGAATGTACACACAAAGTCACCAATCCCCCAGGGCTAAATAGTTCCTTAGTGTACATCCTGTTCGATCAGCAAATAGAGACATTTTAATTTTTAAGGAATTAAGACTGTACCTGCATGGTTCTAAAATGTCCACAATGCTAGATAATCCACTTTATTTTACATTAAGATATAAAAAAATAAATATTACCATGCATTTTTTTTCCCACTGACATTTAAAAATCCCACAAATAAATAACTTGAAATGATGTCTAGAAAACTTCCTACATCTTACTTTAATTCTGAAGGGCTTACAAACTGGGTTTTTATAATACCCTCAACTAAAAAACAAGAAAGCCTATGCTACTAATGCCCCTAAATGGTAGAGGATGGTACACAGATGAACAACAAGCTCAAACTGGAGTGCAAACACCTTTTCAATGCGGGTTTTAGCTGGAAAGGTTTGTGAACAATGTTTTTTCAAGGGCATGCTGGAAATGATGGAGAGTAGTGGCAGAAACTGGGTGTCCTTTTCCAGGCAACTTCCTATCCTAGTTCAGTTTCCCAAAACATCCCTGGTTAAGACGCTTGTGATTAAAAGAGCTCATGGGGCTCCTCGTTAAAGCTGAAGTCACACACCAGGGACAGGTGGTCCGAGGGGTAATGGAAGGATGGGAGCCGGTTGGGCCCAATCTGTTCTTCAGTGAGTAGATCCAGGGCGGACGTGACACTCAGAGCATGTCTGGAGTACCAGATATAGTCCAGCGTGTGGCGACACTCGCCTGAGGTCCGGATCTTCCAGGTTGTGTAGGGAGGCTCCGACTGTCCATCGGGACTCAGCAGCTTGTAGGCGCTGTTGAGGTTGAGGCTGGAGGACGCAAAGTGTTTGTAGACCTCTTCGGTTGGCTCTGCGTTGAAGTCCCCGCAGACGATCAGGGGGATCTTTGCTCCCTGGGTGATGTTCTGCAGGTTCTGGAGGAGGTCACAGCCCTGAGCTGACCGGAACCGCTCCCAGCCAGTGCGGGCTTTTAAGTGGGTGACAGCAATGCAGAACTGTCGCCCAGACTCCTTGCACTCCAGGGTCTGTGCGATGGCCACCTGATTGGTTTTTAGGGTCATGGCTGTCAGCCTAATATTGGTGCTGCTGATAAGCTTGAATCGGTTTTGGAGAAAAAATAAGGCACAGCCATCTGGACCGTTGTTGTGTTCCACATCTAGACATGGTGACCAGGGCTTGGGGAAAAACGTGCCTTGGTAGCCCAGTCTACTGAGGAGTGGCTGGAAGGTGTCAAAGTAGTGGTCCACTTCCTGGAGGCACAGTATGTCTGGCTGGTAAGCCAGGATCTCCTCCAGGATCAGGCACTTCCTCTCTTCCCATTTGAGCGCTTCCACGGGGCACTGCACAAAGTTGTCTTTGCCTTCTCCGAGAGCTGAAAAGGAAAGCCAAACACCTGTCAGCTTCTACACACCACGACCTCGAAGACAATGGGGAAGCCTGGGGTGGTGGTGCACACCCTTAACTTCCGTACTGCGACGGCTGAGACGGGTGGGTCTCCCCGACTTCGGCTAAGGCTACAGACTGAGCCCCTGACTACAAAGGAAAAGTTAAAACAGGAAAGAAAAGAAAGAAAAAAAACTCTAGTGGGTAGAAGCTTGGATGTCTGACATTTGCCTCGGATGCTGGGGCAGGTCTGTCTAAGCTGTGCTAACACCCAGATGAAATAACCTCACACTATCTGCTGAAGCAAGCAGCAGGGTTTTTATATACAAAAAAAAATTTCATATAGCTGTATTCTAGGATATAAGACTTTTGCTTTTAGGTTTAGAAAAACCGTTCTTCACAGTCCTGGGGATATAAAAACTTGTCAATGTAAATAAACACTAGTTGTAACCCCGACTATAAGAAAGCCAGGTGAATGGATATAAACATAGGACTCAATGAATGGGACAAATGAGTAGCTTTCTCTCCTTACGAATGAACAGGATCATTCCCCAGGGGATAGAATCAAAGCGCGGCCGCTCAGGGTGGACGGGGGTGGATCTAGGTTAACATACATGGTATTTGTATATGAAATTGCCAAAGAATAAAGAAAAGTCTTTTTAAAAAGAAAGATTGGTGAGTCGGGTGGTGGTGGCGACACACACCTTTAACTCTAGCACTCGGAGGCAGAGTCTATGGGATTCCTGAGTTCGAGTCCAGTCTGGTCCAGAGCTAGTTCCAGGACAGCTAGAACTACACAGAGAAACCCTGTCTCAGAATGAAAAACAAAAACAAAAAAAAACCCAAAGGGAAAAACCCTCTGTCTATGTCTAACTACGGGGCACAGGAGTAAGCACTGAGTGCAGGTGTCTACAGAGGCCAGAGGCCGGGCATCCCCTGAAGCTGTTTGCTGTGGGAGGTTAGTCCTGCTCTCAACCACCGAACCATCCCTTCACCTGCAAAGATGCCTTTGCTCACAATTCAACTACAAGATAAAAGGCACTACCACATATAAATGGCTGATAAGCCTAGTTTATAAATCAGCAGGTATAATAAGAGGGGCCCTTTAATGCCACAATTTTTTTTTAATTATCCCCTCCCCCAAGACAAGGTTTCTCTGTATAGCCCCGGCTGATCTAGAACTCTTATTTCTCCTCCTCTGCCTCCCGAGTGTTGGGACTAAAGGCAGATGCCACCTCCACTCATCTGCCACAAATAAAAATGTCAGGAAGAGCTAGGAACTGGCCAAGCAGTACCCCTCTCTGGTTTTGTTTTGAGACAAGGCCTCACATCACAGCTCAAACTGGCCTCAGACTCTAGGCAGTCATCAAGGCACATGGTCACCACGGCCATCTACAGCTCGTCTCAACTGCTGTCCCCACCACTCATTCAGTTTGTGACCTGTACATGCTGTCACAGACTCAGGCTGTAGGCAACAGAATGCCTAAGGTTGTCCTGCTGAGGTGCTGAACAGAAAGCTCCCATAAGTGCACACAGGAGGGACTGGGAACGCACAGCAGCAGACAGGAAGCCTCGGCAGCCTTTGCTGCGCAGGCACAGCACCAGGCCTACCTTGGGCGAGGATGTTCCACTGCATGACGCGAATGGGAGAGTGGCTGCTGGAGCAATCTGTCCTCAGGTCCACAAAATCCCGCTGGTAGCGGGGTGGCCGAGTGTGCAGAACAGCCCTGCATTCCTCCAGAAGTTCCTTAGGATCGATGGGCTCCAGATGTTCGGGGTCAGTTGACACCAAGTACTCCGGGTGCTGAGCAGCTGCACTGCTGTTGACGGTCTTGGCGAGAGCACTGTAGAGTCGACTGGTGCCGTTTCCCATGGAACTCACTGCAGGAGAAACAGTCCCATAGCCAGCTGTCAGTCAGGGCCTTCACTGTCCCTCTCCGGTATGAGCCAGGGCCCCACTGCCTGTGGGCATCACGCCATCTCTAGGGGTGGGTGGGTGATGGGAGCTTCTGGCCTCCAGCGTCTTACACGGGCAGGTAATTTAAGTATTGCTGCTAACTAATCTCTCGCGAAACTAAGCTTATGCTTGTAACCTCAATAGCCTCTTGTGTTGACACACCCGCCCAGTCTTATACAAGCATCCTTTAACCAAAGACACAGCCTTCTCCCAAGTTTGTATCTTAAAGAATTGGATTTTGTGCCCGGCAGTGGTGGTGCACGCTGCACACCTTTAATCCCACAGAGGGAAAGGAAGGCAGGCAGATCTCTATGAGTTCTATGCCAGCCTGGGCTACAGAGGGCGTTTCAGGACAGTCAAGGCTACACAGAGAAACCCTGTCTCAACAAACCAACAACAGAACCAAACACTCCAATGGGTTTTGAAGGGTGAACGTAGAAAGCCGAGGTCCTAGCTGTGCTGTCTGAGGGGACCACCCCCTCCCCGGTAGTGGTGGGTTTAACCTTCGCTTCTCTCATTTTCAGACGTCCAATCAGGGATGGGGCTTCTTGGAGAATCCTGTGATCAGCATTGAACATATTCTCATTAAAAAAGTACAGGGTGAGGCTGGAGAGATGGCTCAGCGGGTAAGAGCACTGGCTGCTCTTCCAGAGGTCCTGAGTCCAATTTCCAGTTGTGAGTGTACCAGTGTGTGCAGGTAACTGAGGGGAGGCCAGAAAAGGGTCTGGACTCCCCTGGAGCTACAGTTCCAGGTAGTTTGTGAGCTGTCCAACACAACTGCTGTGAACTGAACTGGGGCTTCGGTAAGTATGCATTCTTATTCATTAAGCCATCTCTCCGGTCCCAACTTACTGTCTCTTGAGAGACAAAGACCAAGTTATCTTTATTAAAAAAAAAATTGGGCTGGCTAATAACAAGCAGTTGGTTCAAATTAGTGACCCTGGCTGGTCACAGTTGTCCCTGAGTATCAAAATCAATTGGTGTAGTCAGGTGTATCCTCTTTTGTTTTTGTTTTTTTGTTTTTTTGTTTTTTTTTGGTTTTTCGAGACAGGGTTTCTCTGTGTAGCCCTGGCTGTCCTCGAACTCAGAAATCCGCCTGCCCCTGCCTCCCGAGTGCTGGGATTAAAAGCGTGCGCCACCATGCCCGGCCCAGGTATCTTCTTTTTGTTAATTTTCCTTAATTCAAATTGGTCCTCCCCACCTAGATATTCAAGTCTAAAGAAAAAATTATTTATACAAAAGCTAACTGCTCAACAAGGAATACATAAAAAACACAACACAAAGGAGGGCAGAGTGAAGGGAACACTCTATCCTAAAAGCAGAAGCTGGCAGGATGGCCCAGTGGGAAGAGCTCCTGCTCTCATCTCTAGTCTGACAACCCGAGTCTGATCCTCAGAATCCACACGATAGAAGAGGACTGACTCCCAGGAACTGTGTTCTGTCTCCCATGCATGCACACATACACAGAAAACACATATAACAAATGTTAAAAACAACTCCTAACTGTCCCTTAGTCATCACAGTTAGTTTCTCGACATTTCTCCTGAAAGCCAGCATATCACATACTAGCATACAAGGTGAATGAGAGGCTGAGTTACCTGGGACCTAGCCTCAAAGTGCCAAAAATAACCAGAAAAGTCTTTTAAAAGGCTGGCATGGTTGAACACTCAAAACTTTAACCCCAGTGCTTGAGGTAGTGGCAGGCAGATCTGTTAGTTCCAGGTCAGCCTGGTCTACACGGCAAGTTCCAGGCAGCCAGAGCTATGTAGTGAGACCCCATCTCAAAAAATAAAACAAAAAATAAACTTGAAGAGGTACTTAGAGATACAACACTCATTGTGAATACACACCACTTACTGAGTCCATCACAGTAATCTCCATCAACCCCTGCCTCACCCATACAAGCACAGCCCACATTTGCACATCAACATCTCACTGTTTCAATGCCCACTGTGTGTCAGACACTACCCTAGCCTCCTGTAGACACACTGGTGACCAAACAGACCAATCCCTTGTTCCCAGGCAGCATATCTTGTAGTGGGAAGACCAAAGGGCCAGAGTGTACATTTGGCGAAAACTTTAATGGAGAAAAACAGGAGAGGTGAGGTAGGAATCTGGGTAGCAGAGAAATCGCTTGCTTATCTGTGATGGTCCAGGATGGGTCTTCAAAGATACGGGAGGCTGGAAAATCAGCCCAACAGATCTACTGAAGGGCAGTCTGGACAGAGGGAGAGCAAGTGCAAAAGAGAACTCAGAGTTGATTGTCCAATTAATCCCAGCACTTAGGCGGCAGTGGCAGGCAGGTTTCTGAGTTTGCTAGTCTGGTATACATCAATTCTTTCCAGACCAGCCAGGGTAACACAGTGAGACGCTGTCTCAAAAACAAAAGAGAAACCCTACTACATTGTAGGGCAATACGGACAGTAGTGTTATTAGACGCGTTCTCACGACCGGCCAGGAAGAACACCACAGACCAGAATCTTCTGCGGCAAAGCTTTATTCTTACATCTTCAGGAAAAGAGAGCAAGAAGCAAGAGAGAGCGAGAAGCAAGAGAGCGAAAAAGCAAGAGAGAGAGAAAAGCAAGAGAGCGAAGCAAGAGAAGAGAGAGAGAGACAAGAGAGAGAGAGAACGAAACCCCGTCCCTCTTAAGGAGCATTCTCCTTCGCCTCGGACGTGTCACTCCTTGATTGGCTGCAGCCCATCGGCCGAGTTGACGTCACGGGGAAGGCAGAGCACAAGTAGTCATAAGATACCCTTGGCACATGCGCAGATTATTTGTTTACCACTTAGAACACAGGATGTCAGCGCCATCTTGTAACGGCGAATGTGGGGGCGGCTCCCAACATCTCCCCCTTTTTCTTTTAATAAGAGCAAATAGGCCACCCATATTAATGAGAGTGGAGATAGAGGTCAAATCCCCAGTGTGTAGGTAAAGGAGCCATGTACAGGATTAGCTCTTAGGCTTACAGGCTTTTACCCAGAGCAACCCTGACCTGCTCCCGTGTCGTTTTGCCTGGGGGAAGGGAACTAGGACACTGAACCTTCATGAAAGATGACATGTCTCCCTAGAATAGGCTCATATATGCCGCAGAGCCTTTCCATTGCAGTGCTTAGCCTTGCAACTCTCTCGGGCTGCTGAAGCACACTCACTCTATCTCGTGCAATGAGACTAGCCTCGTGAGATATAAGAGCTGAGTGGCCAGCGACCTATTGCCTAAGCATAGATATATCAGGGGAAGCTCCATGTTCTAGTCCTGCAAGCGCCTGGGCAATAACCACCTTGTCTCTCCTAGTTTAGGCCTTAAGCTTACAGACCAATCAAAGAAGCAACACTAATCCACAGCAAAGTGTATCTCCAAATAATATTAATCCCACCCATTTTTTAAAGAAAGAAAATGCTGAGGAGATCCAATTGGGTAATCCTTTGGTCAGGGACAGGTCCAAGCGCGTGGAGTTGACCTGAATGATGGCAAGCCTCGAAGGGTCTGTTCAAATTCAGCCATCCAATTCTGTAACATATACTGAAAAAGACTTTTTGACAAATTAGCTGCCCTAGTAAATTTAACATACTGAATGGAAATAACACACAATCCCGGAAACTTTTGTTCACATCCCTGCTGAGTTATTTGTCATAATACATCTAGTTGTATCTGGACAAGATCTATGAGTTGATTAACCAGCATGAGACCTCTCTGTATCTTGACATTAGCTGAGGCCTGTTCATCTATGACTGTAGTCACTGAGGCTGACAAAGTGTTAATGGTGTCAGTTGTCTGGACCTGTCCAGACAGAGCCAAGGCTGTCTGAATTAAGGCCAAACCCAGTTCCTAGTTAGTGGTAAAAAAGCAGGAGAATACTTGAGCATTATACATCACCGTCATTGGGAGTGGAAATGTCGACATTATCCCCCAACGCTGCTCTCTCTTTATTATTGACGCCCTGGACATCACCAAGACGAGGGACATTAGTATTCCCTTGGTCAGTCTGGATTTTTCGGGTGAGTCTTTCTGGTACCCAAAATGGGTTGTCTTCATTCTGTGGGAAAACACAGATAGCTCCCCTGGATCTTATCAAGATAGGATCCGGGCCATACCATTTATTATCAAGGACATTTTTCCATTTAACCATCTCATTGGGCCTATCTGGCTCTGAACAATGACGTTCAGCCGCAGTATGGCCATGAGCATCAATATTTAAAAAATTGAGTGTAAAGAGTGCCAAAGACACCGACACTCTTGGTGCTCGGGGTACAGTCTCCTCAAAAGTTCCCCTCTTCTGTTTTATAAGATAGGCTTTGAGGGTGCGATGCGCACGCTCAACAATACCCTGTCCTTGAGGGTTGTATGGAAGTCCAGTCAGGTGGGTTACGTCCATCTGACGGCAGAACTGCTGAAATTTTTGAGACGTATAAGCTGGTCCATTATCAGTCTTAAGGAGTCTGGGTTTCCCCCAAGCACTCCATGCCTCAAGACAATGTTGAATCACATGTGAGGCTTTTTCTCCGGTTAACGGAGAGGCAAACATGATGCCAGAACATGTGTCAATGGACACATGGAGATATTGAAGTTTTCCAAAGGAAGAAACATGTGTAACATCCATTTGCCAGACCTGTAGAGGTCGAATACCGCGTGGGTTAATTCCCACATGAGGAACTGGCAAGAACTCACAGCAGCTTTGACATTGAGTAACAATGTCACGGGCTTCTTTTCTTGTCAAGGAGAAACGACTGCGTAATGTTTCAGCCGTCACATGAAAATTGTTATGAAAATTTTTTGCAGCCTCTACCGGGGATGATAGGGCAGCAGCCACCACTTTAGTGGCCTTATCTGCCAAATCATTTCCCAGAGCCATGGGGCCAGGTAGGCCTGAATGGGCTCTAACATGAGTAATATAAACAGGAGATCTTCTAGATAACAAAACTAATTGTATTTGCTGAAAAATATTGGCAACTCTACTGGAAGGCTTAATCACTCCAGCCACTTCTAAAAGATTTACTGCATTAACCACATAATAGGAATCTGACACAATATTAAGGGGTTTTAAAAAGGTTTTTAAAACTTCTAAGACCACTAAACATTCTACCACTTGAGGTGAATTTTCATTATATTGTTTGGATACCACTTTACCATTAGCCACATAGGCACCTATGCCAGTTTTTGATCCATCAGTATATACCACAATCCCATTTTTAAGTGGGTTTCTTACTGTTATTTGTGGAAACACAACAGATTGATTTTGGGCAAACTGTAAGATTGGATGTTTTGGATAATGGTTATCTATTTTTCCTGAAAAGGAGGTAACTAAAACTGCCCAATCATTAGATGCGGCTGCCAAGGTTTGAACCTGTGCAGCGGTATAAGGTACAATTAAAAGATATGGACTTTGCCCAAAGTGGGTGATTGCTGCTTTTAGACCTTTAAGGGCAAGCTGTGCAATTGCATCAGGATACCAATCTATTATTTTAGCTGGGGATACGTTTGGATGGATCCACAACAATGGCCCATTTTGCCACAAAACTGCAGTTGGCAATTGTGCTGTCTTAAAGACACACAAACTGAAAGGCTGCGAATCCTCAATACGTTGTAATTGTGCATTCTGTAAGGCCTTTTCCACTTTTTGTAAGGCCTGGTTAGCAGCTAGAGTAAGAGTCCTAGGGGAGGAGATATGAGGATCTCCTTCTAAAATACTAAACAAAGGCCTTAACTCAGCGGAAGGAATCTTTAAAAAAGGTCTGAGCCAATTAATATCTCCCAACAGCTTTTGAAAATCATTTAAGGTATGGAGGTGATCTCTTCTTATTTCTACCTTTTGGGGCACAATCTTATCTGGGGACACCACAGAGCCCAAGAATTGTCCTGTATCAGAAATTTGGACCTTTTCTGTGGCTATCTGTAAACCCCACTGACTTAAAGTTTTAAGTAGAAAAGGATATGCCTTTTGTAGCATGGTAAGGTCTTTATGGCACAGGAGGATGTCATCCATGTAAAGGAGCAAAATTAAAGAGGGGAACTGTTTCCTCACTGGCAAAAGAGCTTCTTGCACATAAAGTTGGCACATTGTAGGACTATTGGACATTCCCTGTGGTAAGACCTTCCATTGATACCTCTTATCAGGTTCAGCAGAATAAGCTCTCTGACCCGTTAACAAGTCAAAAGTCCAATCTCTCTGCTCTGGAGTTAAAGCAGCAGCGTTTGCTCGGTCCTGCGCCTGTGCCGCCTCCTGCCACAGAGCTCGCCATTCCACATATTTGGCCATACTAGGGAGAGCGGCTTTTGCAATCATTTGCCAGTCGGCAGGAGTTAGTGCCATGCTGGCAAGCCTGTCTAACTGCATCAAGGTAAAATTAGCATTGATTCCATATTTACGGACCGACTCGGCAAGTTCCCCAATCTGCACATATTCTACCGGAGCGTGGACACGCCCACCCTCGGCTCCTTCAAAGACTGGAAATGCCTGCTGTATTTTCCCCCGCTCCTCTCGGGGAATGAATGAGTCTGCGCACTGCCTCTCTGCGCATTGCTGACGCACTACGGGCTGACGCACTACGCAGGGCGGGGACTCCGCATAGGGCGGGAGTGCACCTGGTAGCCGATTGCCCTGAGGCCAATTAGCAAACTGGCCTTCGCCAGCCGCTTTTGGCTTTTTTCTTGACCGATTAGCTGGCTGGTAATGGGCTGCTTCTTCCTCCCAGTCTGTTTCCTCAGAGGAGGATTCTTCATCTGCTTCAGAGCTACTAAGAGCTGGCTTCCTGAGCTCATCTAGTGACGAGTATCTCCTAGAGACCTCCGCTAATCGATCTTTTTTCTTCTCCCTTTTTCCTCTTTTTCTTCTAATCTCTCTCCAGGTATTCCTACCTAACCTTAACTTTTCCTCGGGTTCAAGACCCTTGGAAAGGCCTGTATACTTACCGTTTCTCCTTGTTCCTACTCTCTCTCTCCGCTTTACTTCTGATAGACTGTCCTGAATTTCCTCTAGAATTTTTAGCCCTGCCTTAAGCACTATATAACATGTGAAAAGGAACAAAAGGGCTCCTAACACTAGAAAAAGTTCAAGGCCAAACATACCTGGTAAAGCCATTTCTCACTTCCGTTCCCCAGCTGATGAGTTCTGAATTCGGCAGTTGAATCCTTCTCAACAGTCTGCTTTACGGGAACCTTTATCACCGTCGTTCCCCAGCTGATGAGTTCTGAATTCGGCAGTTGAATCCTTCTCAACAGTCTGTGTTACGGGAACCTTATAACCTTGATTCGCAGTTCTGGTTCTGGAATGAAGTATCCCTCCTGCGCCAGTCCGGAGTTTTTTCTCGTCCCGGATTTTCTCGTCCCGGAATTCGGCACCAATTGTTATTAGACGCGTTCTCACGACCGGCCAGGAAGAACACCACAGACCAGAATCTTCTGCGGCAAAGCTTTATTCTTACATCTTCAGGAAAAGAGAGCAAGAAGCAAGAGAGAGCGAGAAGCAAGAGAGCGAAAAAGCAAGAGAGAGAGAAAAGCAAGAGAGCGAAGCAAGAGAAGAGAGAGAGAGACAAGAGAGAGAGAGAACGAAACCCCGTCCCTCTTAAGGAGCATTCTCCTTCGCCTCGGACGTGTCACTCCTTGATTGGCTGCAGCCCATCGGCCGAGTTGACGTCACGGGGAAGGCAGAGCACAAGTAGTCATAAGATACCCTTGGCACATGCGCAGATTATTTGTTTACCACTTAGAACACAGGATGTCAGCGCCATCTTGTAACGGCGAATGTGGGGGCGGCTCCCAACACAGTAGAAGAGAAAACATCAGAGGACAGAGGAAGGACAGTCACTCACACACACACACACACACACACACACACACACACACACACACACACACACATGAGTATGTGACCCCAGGTACTTGGGAGGTTGAGGCAGCAGGATCCAGAGTTCTAGGTTTGTCTGGATACAGCTTGGCTAACTCCATGCAGAGTTGGCCTGGGCATGTGAGAGGGATGGGCCCTTGGGAAGACAGTGTGACTGTTGAATTAGATAGCTCGGAGATAGGTCTGCCTGCAATGTGCAAGGCCTGGTACTCCACCACCAATGGACTGAGATGGACAGGGTGAGATGCAGCTTGTGAAAGCCAAAAATCCACAAAGGCAAGCCCAGGGGAGACGGCTTGTAAAGACACTTCACGAGGAACCCACACTGCTGACACCTGAAGCCAGATGAAGGGAGAGAGGTCTGGAATTAGTAACACAGCAAATGTTAGTGACAACAGAAATTTCTTATTTTTGGTGTCAGTATGAGAGGAGGAGGGAATAAAAGAAGTTATTTTGAGAAAAATTTGCCTAAAAAAGGAGAAAACTGTACAACTAGTCTGCGCATTTTGTTTCTGTGATGTTTTTGAGATGCTGTGTTTGTGAGCGAGGTCGGGTGCGTCAACACTAAGGAGCACTCTCGGGCTTCTGGTACAACAGCCTGAGGAAGCTCACAAGACACGCGTCCCTCCCCAAGACACTACAAATGGCGACAAACCATGAAAAAGTTATTTCGATGTTCAACGAAGACAAAGAGCATACAATATTATTCATGAAAGCAACAGAAGTTCAGGTCAGGACAGTGGCGGACATTCTTACACGGAGAAACAAGACTAATTAGGTTCCCACACATAACTCAGTCCTGATGGCTTCACTGTGAATTTTATTATTAACATGGGTAGCTAACTATTTCGAAAGACACGGGGTTTAGTGGGGCTTATAGCTGTTAATTTAATAGGCTTTTACTATATTTAGTAACTAGCGACCACGATCCCCTTCAGTGTGCAAACAGCACATTATTAGTGGAAAGGAGCATGAGCGACTCCTAAGAGGTTGATCTTAGATGCATTCTCTGAGTGACAGAAGCCGGGTTCTACAGTTGACTGTGAGGTTGCCTGGAGGAACCACAGAACAGGAAACTGGAGTTTGCAGGAGTGGTGACTGCCAGGGCAGGACAGGGAACTCCTAGAGCGGTCTGTACAGTCAGAGGATGGTGGGTACATGGGCTGAGGTTTGAATGAGAATAGCAGCCAAAGCCTACTAGGCTTGAACACGTGGTCCCCAGTTGGTGGAGTCAGGAAGGACGAGGATTGGGAAGTGTGGCCGTATTGGAAGGGGTGTGCCACTGGGGCGGGGCTTCCAGGTTTAAAAAAACAAACACCCACACACCCACACATGCACACCCACACACACACACACACACACACACACACACACACACACACACACGTCCCAGCATGTCCTATCTGCCTCTTGTTTGAGGTTTGGGCAGTAAACTCTCAGATGTTTTCCCACCATGCCTCACTCCACCATCATGAGCTCTAGCCCTTTGAAACTGTAAACCCAGTTAAACACTTTCTTTTAGAAGTTGCTTTGGTCATGGTTTTTCATATCAAAATCCAGAGAAGCAGCCATAAAGAATGAACTCGATTCATGTAAATGTAAATATTAACTGGCAGTTGGAGACTTCAAGAGTACTTGACCAAGGAAAATGACCAGCTCTCAGAGCAGCCTAGGAGAAAGGGGGTTATTATCTCTGGAAAACAATATCCAACAACAAAACATAGGGGTTAAAAAGAGAAGCTGCGGTCATGCGCACTGTATTCTACTGAAAGGCAAAGTCCTTTCTCAGAGGGAAGGACCTAGTAATCCAAAAACCACTGGCTTATAAAGAAACAAAACAATACAACGACAAAAGGGTAGGTGGGTGCAAGTGTCCCTAGCTAGAAAGGAAGAAGAGATCGACAGGGATGCTGTAAGATGAGTATGTAGCAGCAGTGGGAATTCACGCTTACCTTCCTGTGATGTACAAACATGGATGCATTACGGGGTGTGTGCGTGTGCACAGACAGACATACATTCCTGAGAGCTAAGACACATGGCATATGTAGCACACATGTTTAATGCTAGTCTGGAAATCCAACCAGCCTGGGGAGTGAGCTAGGTGGCGTTAGGAGATTTGGTTATCAGTTAGATTGACTTGTTGCTCTTGGAAAGGACCTGGCTTCAGTTCCCAGACCCATCACGTTCTCCACCATAACTGCAGTGCCACTACCCCAGCCCACCCAAGAAGAAAAAGCCTAATTACTCTCCAAGCTGAAGCAGGGGGATAGTGAGTTGTATATCTGAGTAGCCAATACAGTAAGTTCAAGACCAGCCAAGGTAATTTAGTGAGACCCTATCTCAGTAAAATTAATCAAGCCAGGGACTACAACTCGGTGATGGGAAATATGTCTAGCACACCATGTCCAAAGCCCTAGGTTCTGGCCCAGTACAACAAACAACTCAACTGAGAGGGAAAGTCTTACACGGTAGCCCATACCTGCCGGCACCAAGTTCCCAAAGGCTGCTGTTACAGGTATGTGCCACCTTGTTCAGCTAAAAATTAAACTTGTAAGAAAAGTGCAGGAGAAAATCTTGTCTGTGAGTTAGGCAAAGAGTTCTTAAACACAATACTAAAAAAGCATAACAAAGTACTTGGAGCCCTAAGAACCTATGGACAGTGCAAATTTAAAATGGCATTGCTACTTTGAAAAGTTTATTATTTTAAAAAGTGAAAATCAGGTTAGCACAGTAATTTTACCTTCAATTCAAGAGAAATGAAGACTCCAAGATTAAAAGGAATATCTCAGAATTATCACCTGAATACAGGGTAAGTATGTCACAGGCTGTCACAGGCTGCTATGAAATACAGACTATAGTGTTTACAGAACACAGGGCCTTGTCATGCTAAGCCCGTGTCCTACCACTGAGCTATCCCCCCAAGGTACAAGAAGGGCTGACAAGCAGACAGATGGCGTTGCTTTCATTTCAACTGAAAAGCACACCCTGCCATTGTCTCCTTTGGACTCTAAGTACGGTCTCAGCCATGCGCTATGTGGTTCTGGAAGGATAAAGGATATTCAAAAGTGAACAACAGCCTTACATCTTCCCTGGCTCACCATGAAAGGAAAACGCCTTCAACAGCCTAGTGAAGAAACATCCTAACTGGAAGGCGCCTGTTGCAGAGAGCGCAGCCCTGCAGCACCACCTTGCAATGCTAACACCTAAGCACAGCGCACCATAGAGCAGGCTAGCCCGAAACCCGCCTGACATCACAGACCCATGGTTCGCCAGCCTGGCTCACTGTTCAATCATGGGGAGCGTCAAAATTATACCCGGCTGCTAAGCCTAGCACTCCTGATAGAACCCGAGGGTGTGGACCACCTAAAACTTCACAATACTCTACAAGCAAGGCTGAGATTCACCAACATGCAAATCCTAAAGAAATCCTGCCCTTTCTCCTACCTTCTCAACTAGCTAGCAACCAATTTTACAAATACGTATTTCTAACAGCTGTTATTACATTATCTAGTTTACACTACCATCTAACTACATCTTATATGCTATATCTCAGATTTTTATAAGTTCAGGATTATTATAAAGATAAAAAATGACTCAGATCTAAACATTGCCTAAATTTTTTTGTTTTGTGTTTTGTCCTAGTTAGGGTTTCTATTGCTGTGACTAAAAAGCAAGTTGTGGAGGAAAGGGTTTATTCAGTGTACTGGCTAGTTTTGTGTCAACTTGACACAGCTGGAGTTATCACAGAGAAAGGAACTTCAGTTGAGGAAATGCCTCCATGAGATCCAACTGTAAGGCATTTTCTCAATTAGTGATCAAGGGGGAAAGGCCCCTTGTGGGTGGGACCATCTCTGGGCTGGTAGTCTTGGTTCTATAAGAGAGCAGGCTGAGCAAGCCAGGGGAAGCAAGCCAGTAAAGAACATCTCTCCATGGCCTCTGCATCAGCTCCTGCTTCCTGACCTGCTTGAGTTCCAGTCCTGACTTCCTTTGGTGATGAACAGCAATGTGGAAGAGTAAGCTGAATAAACCCTTTGCTTCCCAACTTGCTTCTTGGTCATGATGTTTGTGCAGGAATAGAAATCCTAAGACATTCAGCTTGCATTTCCATATCAGTCTTATTGGTAGGAGGTCACGATAGCAACTTAAACATGGCGTGAATCTGGAGGCAGGAGCTGGTGCAGAGATCACGGAAGGTCACATCCTGCTTACTGGCCTGCTTCTTATAGAGCCCAGGAGTGGTACCACCCACCATGGGCTGGGCCCTCTCCCATGGATCACTAGTTGAGAAAATGCCTTCCAGCGGGGTCTCATGGAGGCATCTTCTTAACTGAGGCTCCTTCCTCTCGGATGGCTTTAGCTAGTGTCCAGGTGATACACAAACCAGCCAGTACACATTTCAGGGGCTGGGGAACGGCAGGGAGGCAGGTGGATGGCAGTCACCTGTCCTGTCTTGAGGCATCATCTTATTACTGTCCCTCAGAAGACCTGGCAGTCAGCAGTGCCATAAGGCCAACAGCAACCCATTTTGTCTCAAAGAAATTCAGAGAATTTGGGTTTTGTTGACAGGATTTCTTCGTGGAGCCTTGGGTACCCTAGAACTAGCTCTATAGACGCCAGGCTGGCCTCAAACTCAGAGCTCCCCAGCCTTTCGCTGCCTCCAGAGTGCTGAGATGAGAGGCACGGACCACCTTCTCCTCCTAAAGAATTTAATGTAAAGAGTGCTTCAAGTTCAAGGCCGACCTGGTCTTTACAGTTTCAGGCCAGCTGGGGTTACACAGCTAGACCCAGTCTCCCATCGCCCCACACTACATTAAATAAAAGACCATATCTAGCTTTATCTAGACCTCTCTCTTCAGAGCTAGAGACTAAACCCAGGGTCTTATATTTGCTAGGTAAGTGTTGGACTGAGCGGTCACAGCTCCTGGCTGGGAGTGTGACTTTAAATAAGGCAGCTTTATATTTCTAACTAGATCAGTGGAGGCAGCCTCATAGCTGAGATCCACACTGGTGCTGCCTAGTTCCCGAACTGTCCTAGCGCAATCAGAAGCAGCAGCTCCTCACCACACTCTCTTCAGTTATCCAGCAACTACTCCTCGCCAACTCTCTTGTTATACAACACAATCCAGCTGACGTAATAAGCAAAATCCAGGAACGTCTTAGGCACGCACCTAAGGAGATTTGGAAGCTGATCAACCTTAGACCTAGGGAAACCTGGAACAATGAAGTGCACACCAACACGGCATGACAAGGACCAGCAGCCCAATGCTGCCATCTGCTGGCCATGCACTCAACTCCCTCTAAAGGTTAAGATGAGCTTATTCAGTGGTTTTACTGGTGTGGGGTCCTGAATAAATGTGGCCACCTGCAGGGCAAGTAAGTGAAAGTTCACACAAAATGACAGGGGACAGGCGGATGTTAACTAGACTGCATACTTCGCATACTTTGAAGGAATCAAATGTTCAAGCACCCGCCTCTAGGTCTAGCTTCTAGCTTTTTTTTTTCTTTACCGGACATACTTTTATAACTTTAGTTGTCCTTGGATATTTGAGCCATTTCTCCTTTCACATCCCAAGTGCTGGGATTAGCAGTGTGTACCACCGTATCCTGGGTGAGGGCAGGGACAGTGCACCGTGCATAGTGCTTTAGAAAATGCTAACTGGGCTGGAGACATATGGTGGTACAGCACTTACCCATAATGGCAAAATAAATACATTTTTATCAGCAAAGCCCATGGTGTTTGGCGGGCTGCCCTGGGTTTAACTTTACTCATGAGGACATAGTTCCGCAAGTTTCAATGCTATGTAGACCAGTGGTGAAGTGCTTGCACAGTGTGGGCAGGACCCAGAGTTCAATCTCTAGCACTATGCTTACATCAGTTACAGCTCTGTGAGACTGAACAGATGTACCTAGCCTGTCTGAATGATTCGCGGCTCTCTAACATTTAAAGAGCAAGCAGGCTGTTACAATGTCAAACTATGTGTTCCCATTACTCTCCCAGCGATCCCCAAGTCCACATGTGGATACTGATGTTAGGAGACTGTAGCTGGGGCCCTGAAGAAAGCTACCTGCACCCTGGACTGCTGAGCCACAGCAGCGCCTCCAGCAACAGGGAGAGGCCAGGCACACACAGCAGCCCAGACTTTGTGCCAGGAATCATCAGAGGTCAAGTTTCACCTCCTCCACCTGCCGACGTCACTGCCGTCAAGGCACACACACTGGTACAGCACAGACTGTACAAAGCAGTGTCATGACCCAAGTGGCATTTCCAGAGATAGACAGTGAAGGTCATGACTCTCCATCTAATGTGTCTAAAAATACAAACAC
Source organism: Mus musculus (assembly GCF_000001635.26). Classification (NCBI taxonomy): domain Eukaryota; kingdom Metazoa; phylum Chordata; class Mammalia; order Rodentia; family Muridae; genus Mus; species Mus musculus. The sequence goes on along the minus strand of NC_000069.6, from coordinate 51,233,561 downwards.
CTAGACACAGTGCCATAGTCCATGAAGAGCAGGCAGAAAGTCAGAGGCGAGGCAAGACAGCCAGGGCATGTTCCAGAAGAGGCTGAGCCATATTTTCAGTCATGACAGCCCTATTAGAAAATATCTCTCAAGAAATCTTTTACGGGTGGGTAGGGGAGTGGGGGTGGGTGGGTATGGGGGACTTTTGGTATAGCATTGGAAATGTAAATGAGCTAAATACCTAATAAAAAATGAAAAAAAAAAGAAATCTTTTACACACACTCTCTCAAAAACAAACAAATTAAGACTAACTTTAACATGTTTGCTGTGCAATTGCTTATCACCCGGCCAACTGCTTCCCTAAGCTGGGTTCTAGAACAATGCTCTCAAGAGATACATGGAAAAGCCCAGCACAAGCAGTCTGGTGCCATCACATCCCTGAATTAATAAGACCCGAGTTGCTTTAAAAATGACCTGTTCTTACAGCTGTGAAAAGGCTCAAAGGAATAGTCTGCTGACAACAGAGTTCTCTAGAACAGGGTCCACAACTATGGTCCAGATCTACTGGTCCCCTGCCCGGCCTTGTGCGGTTGCTAATCTATGAAACACCATTAGTTTCTTCTATATTGATAAGTTGTTGAGAACAATATTCCAGGACACGTGAAAAAAAAAAACCCTCAAATTTCAATGTCCATAAAAAGTACATATATTGCATACCACCTGTGGATAACACACCTGCAACTGCAGGGGTTAGACATGGGCCAAAGCCTAAACATTCACTAGGAGGCTCTTCAGAGACAGTCTGCCAATTCATGTTTTAACCTTTATTAAAATGAAACTGTCCCTGGGAATGGTGGTTTAATCTTTAATCTCAGCACCGGGAAGGCAGATGCAGGTGGATCTCTGTGAATCCAAGGCTGGGCTTGTCCATCTGGTAAGCTCCAGGCCAGACAGGGCTGCTTGGTTAACACAGAGCTGGTCTTAGAGACCTTAAGATAGACCTCTAAGTCTGTCTCCTTACCTGCTTTCACCCACGGCTCCTGGAGAGTTTGCACATATGATGAAATCAACCAAGTTTTCTGTCACTTATAAAACAAGGAAAGACAATTTCTCATACAGGAATTTCCAGAACCTTCTGCGGGTGGTAACACATGGCTGTAGTCACTTGGGAGGGAAGCCAGGATGACAAGGGGTTCAAGGTCAACCTTTACTACATAGTGAGTCTGAAGACAGCCTAGGTAGGCTACATAGTAAATTCCACTGGGCTATTTGATGAGACCTGTCACAAACAATAAAACACAACTAAAGTACAGTTGTAAATTACTTTTAAAAATGGAAACTGGTTATTTATCTGGCATACCATAAGTCACTCTGTCTGCTGGTTCAAGACAGCAAAATGGAACATACTAAGATCTTTTGAGAATAAAGCACCTACATTCCAAAAAACTTAGGGCCGGAGAGATGTCTCTGTGGTTAAGAGTAGTTACTGCTCTCACAGAGGACCTGGGTTTGGCCCCTAGCACACAAGGCCGTGACTCACAGGCACCTGTAACTCCAGTGCCACAAGGTCAGACACTTGACTTCCTAGGATGCCAGGTACACCTGTGTTACACATACATACATACACACACAAACAGGCAAAACATTCCTATACATAAATAAAACTAAAAAAAAAAAAAAACCATAAAGAATTAGTCAGAAAGCCACAAGTTATGCCATCAATAGGGCAAATTCTTGGCAGCCATGTTGGGTTTCTTACAACCTCCAGCTCCCTGTGATCCTCTAGCCTCTTATAACCTCCCCAGCAACCTACACATAAGCAAACAAACTACGTAAAAAGGAGATTTTAAACAGCTGCACTAGTTTCAGCCTGCCCTTCTCACTGCCTGCAGGACAGAATCAGATAAAGCTCTATAAAGAAAGTGAGTACACAACTTAGGCCTGGAGAGGTCTGTCCCCAGAGTGAGGCAGGCCAGATCAGGAGCAGACGATGAACAAACTCCCTGGGCATGTTTACGTAGATTTCCCCCCTTTGGTTCACTTTGGTTGTTGTTGTTTTTGAGGCAGGACCTCATTGTGCAGTCCAGGCAGGCTTCAAACTTGAAATCCTCTGGCATCAACCTCTAGAGGGAGGGTGGGCTGGCATTACCAGCTTGTGCTATCTTGCTATTTTTCCAGGGTATTTCTGAGCAGGGAAAGAGAGCACAGAAGACAGGCAGCCTTCCTTACCTTTGGCAAAGAAAGTGGTCTCTACTGGCTTCCTCATTCTACAGACAGGCCTAACTACCACTTTCCAGACCCCCTTCCAAATTAAGGCCGTGCAAATTGGGACTGTAGCTCAGGGGGAGTGTCCACCTAGCATGCACAAGAGACACAGGGTTCAAAGCCCACCACTGGATTTAGGTGCAGGAAGGGCAGATAAGAAGGGAGACATAGAAGACTGAGAGGTCAGTACTCTATCTAGGAGCAAGGGACTTCCTAGACACGTGATCACAGTACTTCTTGCTGGTGCCGGGGACTGAAGGAAGAGTTCTACCACTAAGCTACATTCCCTGGCTTTATTGTATTATTGACTTTTTGAGGCAGGGTCCTCTGCCTCCCAGGCTGGCCTCAGACGGGCTGTGTAGAGAAAATGAACACTGCTCCTCCTCTCACGGGCTTCCCATTCTCAAGATGCAGTGAAAGTACTTTAAAGTTGCCCTTTTTGCACAAACCTCATCATCTAATACCAATCTCTAATTTTTGAAGGTATAAGAAATGCATCAATAAAAAAAATTAGGGCAGGCTTCTAAAGCCCTAAGTGAAGTGAGTCTCCTTACATCACCCACTTGGGCATGCCAGAATACCAAATGTTCAGGCTCAACTTAAGGTCAGAAAACCAGAGTGGGCCCCTGACAGTTTTTGATAGCACAAAGAGAAAAAGTTTATAGACATCTGTATCCTTTATCTGTCTTCCTCCTGAACAACCCTTGCTACATCTGACACTCTGAGCTCACCCTAAGAGTGCTTCAAGCCTTACTTGAGGCCCTGTAGCTTTCTTCTTTCTACAGGGAGGCTGTTTTCCCAACTACAGAACATAACAAATACAAGGGTTAGAGATGTAACTCAGTGCCTCAGGACTTGTCTAGCATGTGCAAGGGGAGGCTCCCAGGTCGATCCTCGGCACATCGCAAACCAAAGATAACCAGGACATCTTAGCTAACCAGACGGTTCCAGCAAGGTGCGTCACTCCTAAGTTCTAAGTATTTCCTGAGGTATGATAACCACTGAGGCCATGCCACTTCTGATAGGTCAAGAGTAACTCCTAACACGTGGCTGTCAATCTCCCTTCCTCCTTATCCCAAGATACCAGGGCACCACCTAATTCTCCTTCAAGTAAAGCCCATTCTTTCAGATCCTCTCCATGGTTCTTCAAAGGTTCTAAGAAGCAGCTGGCTCAGCAGTTAAGAGAACTCCATGCTCTTCCCCAGGGCTCACACCCACCCAGTAACTCCAGTTCCAGGAAGGTTGCTACTTTCTTCCTCAGCTACTGGGCACGCACAGGGTGAACAGACATATATATGCAAGCAAAATACCCGTAAACATAAAATTAGGTGGTTAAAAAAAAGGGGGGGGGGGGATGGCTCAGTGGTTAAGAGGGTTCTGAGTTCAAATCCCAGCCACCACATGGTGGCTCACAACCATCTGTAATGAGATCTGACGCCCTCTTCTGGTGCATCTGAAGAAAGCTACAGTGTACTTAGATATAATAATAAATGAATCTTAAAAAAAAAAAAAAAAACCCCAAGTACCTTTTGGAAAGGCAGGCTCAAGTGTATAGAATACTCCCAACCCCTGAAGGAATACAAGACGCGCTTGCTTGCCAATATTTATCAGGTTTCTCTTGAGGAAATCAAATCTCCAAATTTGCATTTGACACCAAGAAGTTCGTTTTTAATGACACTGCTCTCTGTGCCCCACCACTACCCTGTCTCTCCCACTCCTTTGAAGTTTCCCCCCAACCAATCTGGCCCAATCAATCTGGCTTGTTCTTCTCAACTCCTGCTGTCATTAGCATATGGAACATTTTTTTTAACACTTGGTTGAGTGTACTGTTCACCAAAGTTTGGGGATATAGCCTTATCAGTTGATGTGTTAATCTCGTCTAGATGCCATCTGGCATTAAGACAAAGCAAGCAAGGTCAAAAGATTTGTAAAAGTTCATTCATCGATTTCCCATCTGGAGCCCTGGTTCCTAACCTAACCACCACTCTCACTCCCCCTCTGCATTTTAACTGTCGCCATTGACTACTACAGGAGAATGATAGCTCTTAGTTCTCCATAAGGATAAACATCTATTCTGGAGAAACCTGATAATTACAAGCTTTCCCACTTCTTTCTCATAAACAGCTTACTCACACAGTTAAGGGGCCTACCAAATAAAGATGTCTTTTCTACTGAGCTGGTATTTGCCTTTAAAACTGTTCCAAGAGAAAAAGCACCGTGTTCCAGTGGTGGAGAGCCGTGATCCAGCCAACTCTTCATTAACTGAGGAGGAGGAGCATCTCCCAGCCCACAGAGGACTCCCTGCATCCCTGCCGCACTGTAACTGTGGCAACTGTTGCCTTGCCGTGGGCTGCTGTCTTGGCTTTAGAGAGGAAAGCAAAACGCTGAGATGGGCCACCAAGGTTCCCTTTTAAGCCCACGTGGTAAGTCTGTGATGACTCTGAAGGTGCGCATCCTCTGAGCACTTAACTGCAAGATGCGGGTTAGACTGTGAACGTGTGTGTTGGTACTCACAACCTCACAAAAGAGGTAGAACAGCTTTCAGCTCCTTTAAGGCCTTTTAACAAGTTCGGGGCTTTTTAGAGACAATCTGCTTGCTTGGCCTGGTGGCCCAGGCCTAGTTTTGTTGCAAAGGCAGGAGAATCAGTGAGTTTGAGGTTATCTATAACCACATAAGAATGTTTAAGACCAGGCTGGTGAGTTGGCTCAGCAGGTAAGAGCACCCGACTGCTATTCCGAAGGTTAGGAGTTCAAATCCCAGCAACCACATGGTGGCCCACAACCATTCGTATAGATCTGACTCCCCTTTCTGGAGTGTCTGAAGACAGCTACAGTGTACTTACATATGATAAATAAATCTTTAAAAAAAAAAAAAAAAGAATGTTTAAGACCAGCCTGGGCAACATGGTTGCCCTTTTCTCAAAAAAGAAAGAAAGAAAAACCACCACCGCCACCACCTGCTTAACATGAGCAAGGATCTTGGTTTAATCTTAAGAAAAAAAAGGGAAGGTGCTGGCCTAGAGACAGCGCAATAGTCAAGAGCACAGCTGCTCTTCTGGATCCTTCCCTCATCTGGTGCACTCCCAACAAACATCCCCAGGATTTGACGCCCTCTTCTGGCCTCCTCAGGTACTCCCACACCCTTGGCACGAGAAGCACCCAATTTTTTTTTTTTTTTGAAAATGAGGGCAGTGGTGGCTCACGCCTTTTTCCCCAGCACTCAGGAGGCAGAGGCAGAGGCAGGTGGATTTCTGAGTTCGAGGCCAGCCTGGTCTACACAGAGAAACCCTGTCTCCAAAAAAATAAATAAAATAAATAAAAGAATCTTTATTTAAAAAGTGAGAAGGAAGAAATAAAAGGGATTTGAGGACTTGTTATTTCTTTTTTATAATGTGGAACCTGGGTATTCGATTTGATTTACCAAACTCAATAATCTTGTTCTTGAGCAGAAATGAAATGTTTCCAAGATACTTTGAAGAATGCCGCCCCTTCTGCAAAAGGCTTCTTCTCCACCCTCATTTAACGCCTTAGATGTCCTTCTTCTTACCTTTCCTTTCCGCGTTGTTTCCTTGAATGGTTCACCTTCAACCCTAACCAGTTTCTCTTTTTCTTTAAGTCAGGGTTTCCTGGAACTCGGTAAACCAGGCTGGCCTCGAACGCATAGACCCGCCTGCCGAGTGCTGGGTTAAAGGTTTGTGTCAGCACCTCAAGCTGCATCTTCTCCTTTCAAGTCTAGTCCTGAATGCTGCGACCGCCTGAGTGAACCCCGGAAGTATCAAGAGTTAGCACTACAGGTCACCTCCACCTTGTCACAGCAAAAATGTCACTATGAGACTAAAAGGTGTTTCATTTAATGACACAGGCCTTTGTGAGAGCTCCCCCCCCCTTAAAAAACACAGGACTGGAACCATAACCTGTACCCCAGGCTGGCCTCGAATTCAAGATCTGCTCCTGGTCAGGCTACACTTTGAATCCCAGCACTTGGGTGCAGGGTTCCAGGACAGCAAGGGTTACATTGAGACTCTCAAAACAAAAAAAAAAAAGAAATGTTCCAGCCTGAATCACCACATCTGCTTAAATCTCACCTCTTAAAACAAAACAAAACAAAACAAAACAAACGAACAACCAAATCTAAAAATCCCGAGAGTTTGTTGTATGTGTGTAGGCACACGTGGATGCCTGGCAACACCTTGAAGGACTTAATTTCTCTCCTTCCATCATGTGGACTGAACTTAGGTCTTCTGCATCTTCACCATTTGCACCATCTCCTTAGCCCCAAATCTCACTTCCTAATGGGAAGTAAGCTCTTTGAATAACCTAAAGCTTAGACTCATCAATTTAATATATTACAGACTCTTCTACAGTGAGTGACACGGCATAAGAATGAGCAACGAATCAATGACTGTATCTTTCCCCCAAAGCTGCAAGAAACAGGAAACCTGCCTACACCCTGTGCTGTCTAAGATAGTTTAAGTACCACAAAAAAGCCTGCAATTTCTTTCTTTGCTGCTAGGGCCTATTGTAAAACCCACAGTCTACCACTTCCCTACCCTACCTCCTTCCATCTATAGGTTTTTACCCATAAATCCAAGGGGTTTCAATTAACTTTTAAAGAAATGCATTAGACATCGGTCAGAAGCCTCACACTGCCAACTCTTTGACTCCATTACCACAGCTGTCCTTGCTCTGAACTACATAACCCACCTGTGCACACAGATGTGCCTAATGACAAATCCGGCTTCTGAAGGAGTTGGAGGGGGCTGGTACCAGCCAACCTTTCCACCACCAAACCTAACAATGTTCCTCCTTGAGACGAGCAACAGGAAAATGGTGTTACTGGGATGCTATCCATCCCAACAGTTATTCCACAACCCACCAAGGTTCTATAGACCCTGAGGTGGGGGCACGACCCTGGACTTTCAAAAGTCTTGCCTTCCTTCCTACCTTTTTGAGACAGCTGTCTCTGTATAGCCCTGGCTGTCCTGGAACTCACTCTGTAGACCAGGCTGGCCTCGAACTCAGAAATCTGCCTGCCTCTGCCTCCCAAGTGCTGGGATTAAAGACGTGGGCCACCACTGCCCTGCGATAACTCGTTAAAGAAAGCCTCATGAAACTTGGCGCCACGTGCTAGCCTTTAATCCCAGCATCCGGTAGGCTGAGGCGGGTGGATCTCTATAAATTCGAACCCAGCCTGGTCTACATAGACAAGGTCTAGGACAGCCATGGCCATGTCTTGGGGGGAAAAAAAGGCAACAAAAGACAACCACAGGGAACCTATACGTTCTAATGTACACTCTGTCCTTAAATTCAACCAATACTCTCTCAAAATGTACTCTAGTAAAATAAGGATGGTTACTGCATCCGAATGTTAGACGGCAATAACCTAATTTGAGGTAACAACCAAATTACACTTTCTAGAAAAGTACTATGGAATAATTGCTGGTTCTGAAGGAGCGCCTACATTAAGTAATTGCTAGATTTGAGGGAGAAACTACTCATTTAAAAGCCATACTTGATTTATATGTAGTTTGTGACCGTCGCAATCTGCTTTTAGGCAGAAAGGAGACACTTAAAAAACACAAGATGATGTACAGAACTGACTTCATGAAAGGTTGATTTACCAGGGATTTAAGACGAAGTGGAAGACTCCCCCCCTTCCAAAACATAAATAAATTAATGAGCGTAACGAGTTAACATGTGCTATTACTACCAGGGCTTTGAGAAGATTCAGAGCCTGTAGGCCCTGCAAACCCAAGATCATGCCATTTTTAGATATTTTTTCCCCTTCATGAGGATGTCCACAAGCCGTCTGCAACCAAAGCGTTACCGCCCTGCATCGGGGGGTGGGGGTGAGGGGTAAAGCAAAACGTTAGCGACTGGGGTCACTGTGGCCACCGGGGATTCAGGGGGATCAGACACGAACGCGGAAAGCGAGGCCCCCTGAGCGGCGTTCCCTCCCTCCCGACGCGACGCCGGGGTGAACGCAGGGGACCAGCCCGCGGCGCCCATTCATTCCGCGCTCCCGCTCACCTGTTCGGGGACGCGACCTCGCGGCGCCCGAGGCCGCCGCCGCCTGCAGTTGCGGGGACTTGGGCCGAGATCCGAGCACCGGCGGGGCGAGCGTTCGGCGCGGGCCGGGCACGAGTGTGCGGCGCAGGCCGGGGGCGTCCCTGAGCAGCAGGGCCGAGCAGAGCCGCCGCGGGCTCTGATACATGCCGGGCGCCGCCGCGCTGACGAGCCGGGCCGAGCTGGGCGGGCGACGGTGGGGTGGGGGTGGCGCGGGACCGCTGCGCTGCGGGGTGTTCCTTCCTCCTCGTCCCTCGGCGCCGACCGGGCGAGCTGTGCCGGGAGGCAGACGCGGCGGCGGCAGCAGCGGCGGCTCACTGAGGCGAGGGAGCTAGCGCCGGGGAGCAACCGGCGAGCGGCGGCGGAGCGGGCGCTACCACGCGGTGGCTGCAGAGGGGGGGATCCGCGCGCACGACCAGGGCGCAGTCAGACCCGGACAGCTCCGGCCGAGAATGGACCGTCTGGATCAGTGACAGCGACTGTAGATCTCCCACGGGGCGGAGGCTGGGGGCTGGCTGACACCGCGGGGATTCGTTAGAGAGGCGTTCCGGGAGCCTCTGTCCCCTCCCGCCGGCTGCAATGGGAGCGTCCACAGGCTGGGAATCCCGGGTTGGTGCCAGCGCTGAGTGTGTGCGAGCGCGTGTCTGGGAGAACGTCCTCCCCGAGCTGTGGGCTCCACGCTCCGCGGTGCTGAAGGAGATTAGGCACCAGGACGCGCTGGCTACTTGTGTGGCGGCTGCGACAAGCATCCGCCCCTCAGGCACGAGAGGCGGAAACGGACTGCAGGGCGTTGAGCGTCAGTCCTGCCAGAAGGTCTGGTGGAATTGGCCTTGGAGCTAGCTGGGCCCTGATTGGAGGGCTGGAAGTCACACCTGGGAGACAGCACTGTAGTTATGGAAAATGAAGGCTAAGGGAATTGGGGAGGGGGGGGGGAAACAAAACAAAACAACCCCCCCCAACCCAAAACAACTGCTTGGGATGGGCCAGACGTAATTTGGACTGTTACCGAATTTAAAGCATTATCCATCCAATAAACCACTGAAAAAGCCAAATTGAAAGTGGAAAGCAGGTGCGGCGGTGAGGGCGACCGCCTTTAATCTCAGCACTGGGGCAGGGGCCCGGATCTTCAACATGGTCTGGAGAGATCCGGCCGGCCAGAGCTACACAGTGAAGCTCTGTCTCAAAATAAAAACAAAGAAACAGAAAAACACCAAACAAACAAAACCCTCAAAACAACAACAAGAATACAAACGAACAAAACTGAAAAAAGGAGATGTACTTAATATGCCCACATGGGGTAGAAGGACGAAGAGTTAACCTCTCTCTGGGATCCCAAAATGAGATTAAAGTTCAAATAGAAGGCCAGGGGTATGCACATCTCAGCAGTCCGGGTCAAAGCGATCTGACTAGATAGAACTGTGTGAATTCCCGCTTCCTGAAAGAATTCCCCCTCAAGCAAAGGCCTTTTCCTTTTCCCAGCAGGAGTTTCCTGAAGGAAATTCCCATTTCTTGGGGGGTCCATTGTTTCAATAGTCTGAGAGTCAGATGCACACACCCACATTCTCTTGAGAAAACCCTTATTTTTGTCAGCTCTGTTGCAGGGATGCTAGGATATGGTCAGAGCTGTGTTTTAATCGGATGCCATATGTTCCAGGAAAATGCTGGAGATGTTGCTCAGTGGTGGAGCACTTACACAGCACTTGAGAGGCCCAAGACTCACATTCTCACCTAAGGGGGTATGGAGAGGGAAGGGGTGGGGGGAGGCGGAGAGGGAAGCAGGAGAGAATGAGTTGAAGAAATACCTCAGGTAGGTTGTGTAAGGAGTGACTAACCCTAACCGGGAATGGAAAAGAAACTTTGAATGAGTATCGTCACCAAGGATTCAAAATGCTTTCCAGACCTGGCCTAAAACATCTAACACCCACAGGATACGGATGAATCAGCTGACAAGCCGATGACAGCATCGGGGCCAGGAACTCCTTAGCTGGTCATTATTAGCGTCTGAGGCTCAGTTTTCTTATCTGTACAGCAATCAATCGCCCATGAGTCATTAGGCAAGGCAAAGGGTCATAAGAAGGTAGCAAGTGCTTTGCAGATAGAACAAAATACAGCAGTTGGTTTACAGTTTAGGTAATGGATCTATGGATGCTGACTCCCTCCCTCCCCCAACCCCCACCACACACCACATTTTCTCCCCCCCCTTCCCTTTCTTACTCCTGTAAGCAGTTTGTCAGTAGCCAAGAAAGCACAGCAGAGGGAGCAGAGAGGGTCAACCAGAACTTGTAATGAATGAGACAGCCTTAAGGAAATTAGATACTCCATGAGCGAATTAATTAACAAGTTTAAAAGTAGTTTGAGGGCTGGAGAGATGGCTCAGTGGTTAAGAGCACCGACTGCTCTTCCGAAGGTCCTGAGTTCAAATCCCAGCAACCACATGGTGGCTCACAACCATCCGTAATGAGATCTGATGCCCTTTACTGGTGTGTCTGAAGACAGCTACAGTGTACTTAGATATAATAATAAATAAATCTTTAAAAAAAGTAGCTTGAGTGGAAGTTTCCTGGGTAGATAAAGCTGTTCCCCACCCAAGCCATAGGCTATTAGAGCGCCCAGTGCCAGCTATGGGCTACTGTACATATAGTAGCTCCTGAAGCCATTAAAACACTACAGGCAATTGCCACTGCTATTGGCTGCCTACCAGAAATAAATGATAAGACCCTGAAGTGTCGACATATGTGTTAGTCACAGAACATGGAGGGATCCAGCTGGAACCGGACTGGAAGGTTCCTCCCAGTTAGCGCACACAAGGTATTCTATAGGCTGCTGGAGCAGGGGCGAGTGGGGGTGGGGTGGGGAGTGGGGAGCTTTGTCACCAACAGCCTTTGCTGTGGACCCTATGTGCAACATCAACTGACCAGACAACAACCTCTTGGTACAACGTGTCAGGACTGTTACAGGGGTAGCCAACCGTTTTCTGATTGGCATCGAGGCCTGCCCGATAGGAGGGAATTCATTTCTGCTATTGTGAACCTGTTCCAAAGCCTGAAGTAGAGTCCAGTAGGTAAGCTACTTCCATTGTTTTGATAAGTGGACATGATGTGCCTTTCTAATTACCTTCTAAATAGCAATGTTCCTGCCCGTTACTGCTGCCGTCAGCTTTGCTGAGAGGAGGTTCTTTTTGCAGTAGTCAGCGGGTGACTGCAGAGACTCATAACTAATCAAAAGTACAGAGGTTAAGTGACTCTTGAGTGCCCAGTCATAAACAGGACAGCTGTCGCATGTCCTCCAACATTCAGGGGACATTAGCAGATGGATAGAGAGCAAAGAGTAGCCAGGCGTGGTGGCACACGCCTTTGATCCCGGCACTTTGGAGGCATAGAAATCTGCGAGTTTGAGGCCACCTGGCTTACAGAGCAAGCTCCAGGACAGCCAGGGCTACACAGAGAAACCCTGTCTCAAAAAAGGGGGAGGCAGGGGGGGGGTGAGGGGAGAGGGCATGTGGAACTCTCCTTGAATGACATAGTTGTTCGACTTTGGCAACTCACAGATTATTTGCAGAAGATAGGGCCAGTCAACACTCAAGGGGCTTTGGAGGTCCTAGTCCTCATTTAGGACAGAGAGGCAGTTAGGTGTTGATGGGGGTAGGGAGTGACATTTTCTTCAGAATCCTGGCGAGGCACTCACCTGTGCTCTGGCAACAAAGCAACTGTTGCTACTGTAAACAACCCTACTGAGGCTCAGTGGAACCCACAAAGGCACACAAACACGGCAGGAGAAGGAGCAGTTATTAGGAGGCAAGAGACAACAGAGAAAGAGTGGATATGATGGGATACATCATGTACATATATGAAAATATTACCATGTCATGAAGAAGCCATTGTATCAGCAACCTCGAGAGTGAAGAGACTAAGCTGAGCGGCAACTGTGTACTGATGTGTCGGTCCCGTGGTTGTCGTTGTTCATAGTCACATATTGGGAAGGATGCTCTGAAGTTGAGTACTGTTGAAGCATGAACAAGACCCCGAGCATCACACACAAAAATATGCATAGTGAGAGCAGAGGTTCCTGGAAAGAACCTCAGTTTACAGGAAATGTCTGCAAGCCCGATTGGCTGGCCAGAGCTTCCCTGGCGTGGAGAGGGAGGAGTGATGCAAGTCCAGAGCTAATCACCTCCTGTCATTTTCAGGCTCCTTAGTACCGGCTCTGTGACTTAATCTCATGTGACTATTAAGTCCTCTGGAATGTACAGACACATTCCTAGCACCCCACAGCCCAAAGGCTAAGAATGCCATTCAGATAACATCTGAGCCAAAGCCTCCCATTTCCCTGCCTTTCTCTGATCCACCTATCTGATATTCTCACCATTGTATTTGAAAAGTGGCTTGATTTCCAATTCCTTTTGTTTGTTTGTTTGTTTTTTACTGTAAAAGTTCACTAGACTGACTGATCCCACATTAGAACATGGAGAGTGTGGAGAACCTAAATCTGTGTTCCTGAGTCACAGTCACTTACATTTGGTTCTAGAATAAAGCTATCTCTTATCTCTTTTGAAATGAGAGTTGTCTTTTTAGGTTGACAAAATTCACGATGTAATCAAGGTTTAGATCTGTCCTGGTGGTGCATGCCTTTCATTCCAACACTAGAAGAGGCAGAGGTAGGCAGAGCTCTGTGACTTCAAGGCAGCCTGGTCTACTTAGCAAGTTCAGGCCATCCAAGGCTACATAGCAAGACCCTGTCTCAATAAACAAAAGTATATAAATATAAAACAAATATTTAGCATGCACAAGGCATTAGGTTTGATACCCCAGCACCCCCATCCCACAAACAAAGGGTTTCAAAGAGGATGCTATCCTAACTGTAGTGTTAAACACGAACTTCTTTAAGCAATCAGAAAGCTAGAAATTAAAAGGTATGTACTTCAAAAATACATTCAAGGACTGGGGAAGTAGATGAGAAGGCAGACTCCTTGCTTCTCTAATGTGTTGCAAGGCTAAGTTTGACCCATAGCAGCACACACACATTCACATACAATTCAGCAACTATTTGCTTAGACAGAATAGACAAATATTATATAATCCCCTGTTAGTGTATTCCATAAACGAATTGAACAAAATTTGTCTAGTAGAGGAGACATTGCATAAATACAATATTTTTGTTGTGTTTTATCGCAAACGGTTTTATTTACCCGGTAAGTGCAGGATCAAGGGATGGAGAAGATATCATGGAAGCAGAAGAGGAGTCCTAATTGACTGGAGAGGCTTCATGTACTGGTATGGCACATTTGAAGTGGAAAGGGACCAGGGAGGATGTTTACAGATAGAGGGGAGGAGGCCTGTGTTTCAGGACCGCAAGTACAGAGCATTAATAAGGCTTGAGGGCAGAGTGTCCATAGGGAAAACTGGGCAGAAGTGTGAGGGTTGCAGCTCTAGCTGGGTAGAAACATAAGCTTAGCTTGGACAAAGCCTTGGGTTCTGCAGCAGGGTATGGAGGGTCTAACAAGCATGAAGATTTAGAGGGCAGTTCAGAGAGGTTGTACTTTCGGAGCTCAGAGTTGCTTTCGCGGATGGCCTGGGACTGTCTGTGTAGACCAGGCTAGCCTCTGGGTGATAAGAGTTTTGACTGCCTCTGTTTCCAGAGTGCTGGGATTAAAGGCCTGTGCCCCCAAGCCTGGCTCAGAGTTGCTTTTTGGAAACATCATCTAGCAAGACAAACTCCGAAAACCAATAGGAGATGACAGTTTAAGCTCTAGGCAGCTGGGTGCGTAGCTCAGTAGCAAGTGTGGAGCTCTGAGCTCCACCACGGCGTGGGCGTGGGAAGGAATAGTTGCTATGCCTTTAATGCCAGCTGTGAGTTTGAGGCTCCCATGGCCTACACTGCATTCCTGAGCAGCTGGAGCTACTTAGTAAGATCATGTGTGTGGGGCAGGTGGTACCAAAGCACCCAGGGCAACTTCACTCAGTTGGGCTATTTGGGAAGCAGGTTGGGAGGTGAAATGATGACCTGTTTGTTTGTTTTGTTCTGTTTTGATTCCTCCTTTTATTTATGTTGTCCCTTCTTGCAGTTGTCTAATCTTTTTTGTTGGTTGAGAAGGGTCTTGCTCTGTAGCTTTTGGCTGGCCTGGAACTCATGATGTAGACCAAGTTGACCTTGAAGGCAGAAAGACCTGCCTGTCTCTGCTTCCCAAATGCTTCAGTGAAAGGTGGGTGCTGCTATTAATGACGTGTGTTTTTCACTGAGATTTTCTGTAAAGCCCCTCTTTGTAGATTTGATTTTTTTTCAAATCTTATTTTTAATGATAGTTCTTAAACACTTTAACCTCTCTTGTAGTCCACCATCCACCAGAGATAGTGGGAAAGAAAGAATGGGGGTGGGGGTGGGGGAAGTGGACCTGTTTAGAAAGGTTCTTTGGAGCAATTCCCGTCTGTGTTGTCTGGAAATCAGCAGTTCAGTTCATAGGTTAGCAGGCAGCGGCAGCTTGATCCACTTGCAAACACTTCCCGGCTACACCAGCGGTCTAATTTGGTAGAGTCGGGTTAGCAACTGTGGTGACAAGACCTAGCAGAGACAGCCAGGCCTCAGCCTCAGCTCAAGTCAGCAGGTGGGACCAGGACCAATAGGAACATCAGAAGTCCTCAGCTGTGCCTCTCTTCTCGAAGGTCAGTGAAGTTGCAAGACTCACAAGCGTTGCACAGCCAGCTGTACCAGCAAGCCAAGCCCTGTTTCTGTCACTCCATGGAGTCCTGTTTATACCCTCTGTGGTGGCTATTCCTGGTTGTCAACTTGACTATATTTGGAATGAACTACAATCCAGAATTGGAAGGCTCACCAGTGACCCTTATCTGGAGGCTTGGAGATCCTTATCTGGATCTTGGTATGGAGATCTTGAGCCATAGTGGCTATGGATTCCAGAAGATTAAATCTCCAAGTTTAAGGAACACACCTTTAATCTGGGCTACACCTTTCATCTGGGATTAAAGGTGTGGTGGAACACACCTTTAATCTGGGCTACACCTTCTGCTGGAGACAATATAAGGACATTGGAAGAAGGGAGTTTAGTTCTTGCTCCTTTGCCTGCTTGCTGTGTGAGACTGAGTAACTGCTAGATCCTTGGACTTCCATTCACAGCTGCGACTGAGTCATTGTTGGGAATTGGGCTGCCGACTAAGTCATTAATAAATTCCTTTACTATCTAGAGACTATCCGTAAATTCTGTGACTCCTGAGAACCCTGACTAATACACCCTCCAAATATCGAGTGTCCTTCACGTGCCTTTCCTCGGCATGGTTCTTGCCTTGGCATGTGCATCCAATCAGCCCTTGGAGTCTCAACAAATGCAGCTCAACTTTGCAATGTAAGGCAGACCAATACATTCGTGTTGTTAGCAAAGATTCCTTCATCATGTGTCCTTGCATGTGCTTGCTTTAGCAGAACATCCTTCCACCTGTGTCTGCTTCAGTGAACTGTTCCTTCATGACTCTGCCTTAGCTTCTCCATCTGTATCCACTTCAGGAAAACACTCCTTCACGTGTTTGCCCCAGCAAAACACCAGCCGACACAACAGACTCTCCAAAGAACCCTAAGTTTCCACTTCACCTCTTCGGCTGTGCATATGACTTAGTTTGTCCAAACAGAAATACAGCTGCTGTTCCAGATCCAAATGATTCCCTGGAAGGGGAGATGGGCTCTGGATAAAAAGATCCTCCTGGCCTACCGTTCCCTCACTCTTGTGTAGAGGCAGGAGGATTAAGAAGTCAAGGAGATTCTATAAGAGACCATGTCAACACACTTAAGCCTGGTCCTGGGGGCACATGCAAAATGATCTGAGTTTGGGGCTGGGCCAACGTGGGCTATGGAGGAAACTCTATCTAAAAATTAAACAACAAAAAAGAGAGCTCAGATGTAGGTCAGTTGGTCACACATTGCCCCTGCTAGGGGCACTCCTGATATCCTATGTATTTAGTAACTTCCCTAAACTGCTGAAGCCTGTAGCAGCCATGGAGTAGGGTGGAACAGTAGGATTTGCTTTTAAATTATGGCTTTAATATCCTTTGTAGTACCTGTGCTAATCCGTTATACTCAGACATCCCTCCCCCTAAGCTTAGACGCGCCTTTCCACAAGCCTCCGAAAGCTAGGAATCCCAGTGTTCTGTTGGTTGCCGTTGGATCTCCTATCCCAGTTTCCCCCACTTTAAGGAACCAGGGTTGCTAAAGGGCACTTCCCCTTAAACCATCTCACGCATTTCTCTGTCAGGTCTGGAAAGAATCTGTTCTTTAAAACGTTCAGAATGATCCCCTAACATTCACGAAGCCTGGGTTCCATCCCCAGTGCCTCTTAAGGTAGTATGCTGGTGTATAACTGTAACCCCAGCACTGGGGAGGTGGAGACAAGAAGATCAGAAGTTTAAGGCTAGCCTAGGATACATTACAGCCTGTCTCCAAACAAAACAAAACAAAACAAAACAAAACAAAACAAAACAACCCTACAGAATAAAAATAGGCTGAAGGCTGCCTGGCCCTGAGCGGCATCTGCCTCTGCAGATGGGTTGCTCCTTGCCACTTCTGGGTTTGGGTTGGAGAACTTGGCTCTTTGGCCCCAGGCAGGATGATGGAGGTCATTTGCATTGGTGGAGTGGGGAAGCAAGCTCTCGTAAAATGCAGCATGGATGACATCATTGAGGACCTGAAGAAACTGGGATCCACTGGAACAAGCTTGCTCTTTAGGAAGTGATATATGATGACTCTCTGGGAGACTATGTCTCTGGGAGTCTATGAACCCCATTGACCCGTCCAGCAGGTCCAGTTATTCGAGGATCTCGAGGGGACCTCCTCCTAATAACCAAATGGGGGGTAGAGAGAGACGAGGGTCTTGTACGAATAACGACACGGAAACCGTTCTGAAGTTGTATCAAGACCCCAATGTATTGAGAAAGGTCCAAGGTTTAAATGCACAAGCAAAGGGGGAAGTACAGATACTTATCAGTGGGAGGGGTAGGGCAATACAAGCAAAAGGGGAAGTAATTATCAGTGGGAGGGGGGGGCAATAGAATTGCACATTCTTAGGCAGTTACACGGGGAAGCAGGAACTTGGTGGTGTCAGGGTGTGGTCAGGAGAGCGGTGATGACCCAGAGCTGGAACATCCTGTAGTTCTCGGAATCCATGTGTCGGTGGCCCGCTTTTGACCCTCTTTTCTTCTCGGGGGGAGAGGCCCAATTCAGAGACCAGGACAATAGCGTTGCCTTAATGGCTCCCAACACCCCATGATGGGATGAGGTTGGGACTTAATTACCAATAGATCTCCTTCCTCAGGCCTGCCACCTCCCATCCTCCTGTCATGCCAACGGGATGCCTACTTTGAGTAATTCACATGAATCAAAACTTAGATGCTAACAGCAGTGAAGTGTCTATGTGAATGAAAAGAATGAAAGAAGGAACAATGGGTGGGGGATGCTGCTCAGAGCTAGACTGACTACTGCTTACCGAAGCTCCAATCAACACTGAAAGAAAAAAAACTCTTCTTATGGAGAAGGTTCGGTCTGTAGGCATGTATCAGTGACCTTGGCCAGGGCACATGGATTCAGGAGGCCCCAAATACCATGTTCCAAAGTGGTAACAAGTCCATGGAGCTTTTATAATAGCTCACGTCTAGGAGCACACACCCTTTTCAAAAAGTTTTATTTTTTAATGTGCATCGGTGGGTGTTTTATCTGCACATGTGTCCATGTGAGGATGTTGTATCCTGGAGTTACAGACAGTTGGGTTCTGCCATGTGGGTACTGGGGATTGAACCTGGGTCCTCTGGTACAGCAGTCAGTGCCCCTAACTGCTGAGCTAGCTCTCCAGCCCCACCCCCACCCTCCATTTTTAAAAAAGCCTGAACTGAATCTTCCCCCAATACATTGCTATTTATTTCTTGTAATTCTAGAAGCTAGAAGTCCCAGTTTCCAGACTAGGAGTTAAGGTGAGGAGAGTTCAGTCTCTGGTGAGGGCTCTTTTCCAAACATGAGGGATATTGGGGGTCAAGCAGGTAAGAGGGGACAGCTTCCTTCTGTTTGTCTCAGTGATGCAGGGGAACTTTCCTAGAATCCTGTTTGAGTAGGCTAAGCACACATCCTACCTCTGTACTGTACCCTGGGTTCTGGTTTCCCTTCTGTAGGGCTTCTAGTGGACTAGGGCCCCATCCTTAGGACTTTCTTTAACCCAAAAGCCCTACCTCAAACACAGCCACACTGTGGGGTTAGAGCCTCGACTTATCAGTTTGTGGAGAGCATGATTTTGTCGTGAGGTTTATTTCTGTTGTTTGAGGCAGGATCTTCTCCGACCCCAACCGACCTTGGCCTTAAGCCTGTGGCAGTTTTCCTGATTTTACTTATGCTGAGTTCCAGGCTCCGGATGAGGAGGGTCCTGAGAAAGGGGAGCATGGAGCGGTGCTGGGTGCAGTGGATGCAAGCTGTTGGTTCAAGTGCTCTCTCCTTGCCCGAGGAGTCTCATCCTTCCTCCTCCCTCCTCCTCCTCCTCCTCCTCCTCCTCCCTCCTCCTCCTCCTCCTCCTCCTCCTCCTCCTCCTCCTCCTCCTCCTCCTCCTCCTCCCCCCTTCTTCTCATTCTTCAGCCTTCTCTCTTCTCATGCTTTAGCCTTCTCCTGACCCGAGAACCTGAACCCAGTCTTTTATTTACTAAAGTTTCATCTTCGAGGCTCTGAACATTGTTAATAATATTACTAGAAGTTCTTATATTTACATAAAAGTTTTATGAATTCTGAATCATTAGTTCCAACCCCCTGTTTCCTTAAACCAGAAACTAAACACCAAGTAAAAGCATATTCTCTTAGTTTTTACACAGCCTGTTCTTCATGGGTAGCTGGCCGCAGCTCTTGCGGTTTCCTGGCACAACAGACAGGAGTCTTTAGTGGCTGTTTTCATGTAAGAACAGAAAGGTGACAGACTACTAAGGTTAAAATAATTTCTTACAAAGTTTTAAAATGTACGCAAGCAAACCAGGGATCTCGCTCTAATATCTCTCTCTTGGCATTGTCACCTCCAATTCTTCAAGTGGCTAGGAGAACAAAGTACTAACTTTTTATATGCTCGAACATTGTCTTTTAGGTCTCTAATGTTCGTTTCCTATCCTGGCAACCCACGGCCTCGTGTACTCTCCTTTCTGATACTATTTCTAGATCCTAATCAAGGCTTTCTCTTATATAATGAGCCCATCAATCATTTGCTTCTGTTGTATAGATTCCCTTTTTCCTAGCCATGCCTTTTCTTCCTGAGACCACTTTAACTCTCTACCCTTGATGTCCCCAAGGTCTCCCTGGATAATTAACGCAGCCGTCATTGGGCCAGAGGGTACATGCATCTCCTCATGATTCCACATTCAAGGCCAAGTCTGTCAATGAATTATTTCTACAAAGGACCATGTAGGCTTTTATGGCCTCTGTGGTTATGTAGCCTAGATCCTTCCCCATGGCCAAGCGGAGGGCCTGCTCCTCGTCCTCCACAGCCTCATGACCACCTCCGTTCCTCATTCCTAAGAACTGTATCAGGCTGGTGAGATGGCTTAGTGGGTAAGAGCACCCGACTGCTCTTCCGAAGTTCAAATCCCAGCAACCACATGGTGGCTCACAACCACCCGTAATGAGATCTGATGCCCTCTTCTGTAGCTGTCTGAAGACAGCTACAGTGTACTTACATATAATAAATAAATAAATAAATAAATAAATAAATAAATAAATCTTAAAAAAAAAAGAACTGTATCTGTTTCATTTATTATGGGGTGATTAGCTCTTAGTGATGGGGGAAGTATATCCCCCCAAAACAGAGATTGAAAGTAAAATAGAAGAGACGGCAGATCAGTTTCAGGACAACAGCAGTCATCAGCACACATGGGGATCATGGGACTCAAGAGCCTGCTAATGTTCCAGGGGCAGGAACTGTGCCACACCTCCCCATGGGAAGTAGCCATGCCAGACCTGGCTACTTCCCCATGGCTGGGCCTACAGGTGCATGCCACAGTTTACAGATTTTCTGCTTTTAGTAAGTGAACCTACTGGGTGGTGGAAGCCCATGCTTTTAATCCCAGCACTGGGGAGGCAGAGGCAGGCAGATCTCTGAGTTCCAGGCCAGCCCGGTCTACAGATCGAGCTCCAGGACAGCCAGGGCTACACAGAGAAACCCTGTCTAGCAAACGACAAAAATAAGTGAAGCAATACTGAAATCTTTTTTTAGTTGCTTTGTCCCCTTTTTCCTGGCTGTCCCAGGTTTCTCTTCAAGATCCTTCAGCTAGGTGGGCTGTCATGGTAGTGCCATGAGATCTCTTGCTAAGATGTTTGTCTTGTGGGTCCTGAGCTATGCTTCCTTTCGTCTGGTCCCACCCATCTCACGGCTAAGCTTGGCAGGGACAGGCACACTAAGTTAGGCCATCCTTTCCAGACATGAGCCTCTTCCAAGGAGCAAAGTAGGCCAGAGAACTCCCTTGTGGGTTTTTCTTTTTCCTTTTTTTGATAGAGTCACAACTAACCCAGTTGGCCTCAGATTTGCTCTGTAGCTAAAGTCTACATGGACTTTATAATCCTCCTGCCTCTACCTTCTAAATACAGGATTCTAGGTGTGTGCCACACAGTTTTTATGAAATGCTGTTGGATGAACCTAGGCTTCAGGCCTGCTAGGAAAGCCTTCTACCAGTGGCGTGACATACCTTGCCCCACCCCATGGTGGAACAGTCTTTCTGAGCTCTCCTAGAACGACACTGCTGCCTAAAGTCTGTCTTCTCCCCTCCTTCCTTCTCTCTGGTTAGCCCCGGTCAGCTCTGTTTTGTAGTCTTTCCTTTTATTTAGATTTTGAAAGGGGAAGATAGATATCGTGGTATTTTAAGACTGATGAAAACACCAAGGGACGAGTTGTTAGGCCAGGGTCTAGAGGGTATAGGGCAGAAGTTTCTGCTGAGTTGTTTTTCAATAGAGACATTCACTTGGGCAAGCCTCCTGGAATAGCACAGTTCTGCTCAGGGCAATAGAAGAATAGCACACACCACATGTGGACTGGGTATTTTCAGCTTTCATTGCTGATTTCTTTTTGGCCTTTGTGGAATAACAGGCTTACACAGGTGCAAATACAATAGAAAGAAAAATCATTTATTGTTTTCTCTGAATCAGTAATAGATACTCAAGTTCTTGCTCATGGCAAGGAGAAGTTGAATTTTCTTTTTTTTGGAAACTTTTTTTTTTTTTTTTTTTTTTTTGAGACAGGGTTTCTCTGTGTAGCCCTGGTTGTCCTGGAACTCACTATGTAGACCAGGTTGGCCTCAAACTTAGAGATCTGCCTGCCTCTGCCTCCCAAGTGCTAGGATTAAACACATTTGCCACCACTGCCCCGAGAAGTTGAAATTTATTTATTTATTTATTTATTTATTTATTTAAGGCCAGTTTTCATGTTGATCAGATAAGAGCCAGATGTCCTCTTATTTCTGAGTCATGATATCCTCCAAATAAGCAGGACCCTGCCATGAACTGCTTCTGTTAGGGGTTTTGTTACAATGACAACAATGGTTATGTTTGTTTGTTTGATTGTTTGTTTGTTTTAATAGTCACAAGTGACCCAGTTGGCCTCAGATTTGCTCTGTAGCTGAAGCTGACATAGAATTAGGTAACAGGAAACATTATAAAAGAAGAAAGCTGGGTGTGGTGGCTCTTGCAATTCCACCACTCAGCCTTTAGTATGAACCTCAGGCCAGGTCTACATAGCAAGACTGGCTCAAATGCCAGTGTCCTATGTCTCCCTGTCACTGTGTCCTATCTCATATTCACTTCTTCCTCTCTGTCTTTACTTTTGTTGGCGCAAAGTCCCAACGTGAAGTTTGCGGTAGCCTCACTACCATGCTTGCCCCACCCTTACCAGTTTTTCCCCCACAGGGTCTCATGTAGCCCATACTAGTAGGCTGGTTTGGGTGGTAACTTCAAATCTTTGACTTTTGTGTATGGGTGATTGGCCTATATGTGTATCTGTGTATCCCAAGTGTATTTAATACCCAAGGAGGCTTCATGATGACATTGGTTTCCCTGGTAGCTGTGAGCTGCCATGTAGGTACCTGACAGCCTCTGCAAGAGCATCCAGTGCTCTTAATTGCTGAGCCATCTTTAGTTTCTTGGTATTAGTTATTGTTTAATTTTGGTTTTTTGGTGTGTGTGTGTGTGTAGTAGGAGGCCGGCCCGCGGCCTACATGAACCAGGTATTTCTGGAAGGCAGGCTGGGGCTGAAAGAGACTAGACTGCGAAAAAAGAATGATGAAGCCAAGACAAATTTTTCTCTGATCAAGGCCCGAGAGTTTACTAAGAGGCTGTGCTTGTAAGGGGGGAAGGCCCATATCCGCGCCCCCCTTTCCCACCAGTCCATCCTTGGTGCTTTGTCGCCATGCCGCCATGCAGCCAAGCCCGTTAGCACTTGGTTGCCAGGCTGTTGCTTATTCAGGAATGTCTCTGGAAGACAGGTTCAGCCTCTCTGCAGGTAGCAGAATCTCAGGGCAGTTGACTTCAAAAGAAGCCAGCCAAATAGGAAAGCTGCACCACAGGTGGCCCCACATCAGTGGGGACAAGGTCTGTACCAGCCTGCTTCAGGAGGCTGTGTGTGTGTGTGTGTGTGTGTGTGTGTGTGTGTGTGTGTGTGTATACATACATGAGGTGGGCTCTCATCTGAATGCATATGTACAGGCTACAAGTCAACTTGAAGTATGTTCTTTGTCTTAGATAGGGTTTGCATTGCTGTGAAGAAATACCATGACCAAGACAAGTCTTATAAAGGACAACATTTAATTGGGGCTGGCTTACTGGTTCAGAGGTTCAGTCCATTATCATCAAGGTGGTAGAGTATGGCAGTGTCCAGGCAGATGTGGGAGAAGCCAAAAGTTCTACATCTTGGTCAAAGGCAGACAGGAGAAGGCTGTCTCCCATGTGGCTAGGAGGAAGGTCTCAAAGCCCACCCCCACAGTGACACACTTCCTCCAACAAGGCCACACCTCTTAATAGTGCCACTCCCTGTGTCAGGCATATACAAACCTCCACATTCCTCTGTGCTCTCCACCTCCTGTTTTGAGGCAGGCTCTTTCTCTGAACCTGAAGCTGGCCCATTGGCTGAACAGGCAGCCCAGCATGCCCTGGGAGTCAGCCGTTACTGCCGCCCTGGCACTGGGGCTTAGGTGTATCCTGCTGACTTTCTGCAGAGGCGCTGAGGAGTCGGTTAGCAGGTCCTCTTGTCTGTGGAGCAAGCAAGCACTTTATACATTGAGTCATCTACCCGTTCCTCTGTGGTATCGTTTTGCAAGAAATTACCACTGGGGGAAACTGGGCCAAAGGTCCCTGGGATCACTCTGTAGTATTTCCCTTTTTCTTTGTAATAGTCTTACAAAGGTCTGTAAGGCTACAGTTATCGCAAAGTAAAACATTCAATTAACAGCAGCAACAAAAAACCCCAACAGATCAAGCCTGCTTGCTTTGCCCTCATAGCTTCTTGGCAGTACCTTGAATTGTCCAGCAGTCTTTGTTCTTGTTCTCCCTGACCCCAGCCCCACCCCTGAGGTCCAGGAAGGGTGTCATTTCACCACAGGTGTTACTGGGCAGGTCTTCTAAATGTGTCAAGGGGACCTGCTATTTGCAAATAGCAAATTTTCTTGTAAGTAGTTTGTTGTTGTTGTTGTTGTTGTTATTATTATTATTATTATTATTATTATTATTATGTTTTTAAAAGACAGAGTCTCACAATGTAGCCCTGGATGTCTTGGAACTCACTATGTAGACCAGGCTGGCTTTAAACTCTCAGAGATCGCCCCCCCCCCCCCCCCGCCCGCCACCTACCATGCCTGGCTAGTGTGAGCAGTTAGGTCAGGCACCCGGACCAAGTCAATTACAGCATGGTTTCCCTTGGGAGAATCCAGGAGAGCTAGAGTCAGGTACTTTAGACAGAGGTTGGCACACGAGATAAACTTTATTTAATTAGGAGGGTTGAAAAGACATCATGGAAAAAAAAAAAAAAAGCCGGGTGTGATGGCGCATGCCTTTAATCCCAGCACTCGGGAGGCAGGCAGATTTCTGAGTTCAAGGCCAGCCTGGTCTACAAAGTGAGTTCCAGGACAGCCAGGGCTATACAGAGAAACCCTAGATCGGGCAGATTTCCCACTACACAACTCTATTACTCAGCCATGAGAGCCCTTGTTACTTGTGGCTTCTCTGGGCCACGTGGCCCTGCTCCATCTTCCTCCCTCTCCTCCTCCTCTGCCTCTCTTCTCCCTCTCTTAAAACCTTCAGTTCCACCTTCCCCTTCCATTGCCCAGCCACAGGCTCTGGTCTTTATTTGACCAGTTACAATGGGGAGAAGATTCACAGGAAACCACCTGAGGATTGGGGAAGCCTCTCTTGAGGAAGCAGAATTAGCATCAAAATGCAAACAGCACCGGGGCCATCCACAGCAACTCTCTGACTGTCTCTCACTAGGCTCAAACTTAAGGCCTCACGCTGGCTAGGCAGGCACTCTTCTCCTGAGCCCTGTTGCTTTGAGCATAGAATGGCAGGAACATGGCATGGCGGGGTGGGGCGTCTAATCTCATGGCAACTGGGGTAAGAAGAGACATGTGAAGGAACTAGGGTCTTATTTAACCAAGGTTGTCTCGCTAAGTAGTCTAGACCGGCCTTGAATTCACTCTGTAGTCCATGCAGGCCTTGGACTTGAGATTCCTTAGCCTCTGTCTTCAGAGTACTAGGATTGCAGCCGACAGCCATCATGCCAGCATGATAAGCAGCTAAAAATGTCTTTTATTGTGTGCATGCCACAGTTCTTATATGGCAGTCAGAGGATAACTTGCTGGACCTGGTTAGCTGGTTTTCTCCTTCCAACGGCTGGATCCTCTGGGGTTGAGCACAGGTTTTCAGGCTTGGCAGCAAGTGCTCTTTTCTGCCGAGCCCACCTAGCTGGCCCTAAGGGCAGTTTCTAAGGAGCCCTTTATTTCACCCTTAGAAGACAGACACTGGGCTGTGGCTACAGCTCTGTTGACAGGATGCTGACAGAGCATGTGTGATGTCTTGGGTTCCATCCTCAGCACTGCGTGAGGTGGTGGCACATGCTTGTCAACACAGGGCTCGGGAGGAGAAGGCAGCAGGATCAGACTTTAAAGTTGTCATTCGCTCTATGCTAAGTTTGAGGCTAGCTTGAGCTACATGAGACCCTGTCTCAAAATGAGAGGGAGGGGGCGCTGGGGAGGTGTTATTTTAACTTCACTGTTGTGCACACAGTTGGGTCCAGTCTTTCCTGTTGATGCTCGGCAAAGACCTCACACTGGTGCTCACGCTGGCAGTCACGTGAGGCTGGGTTATTTTACTGAAGGCTTGCTGTCCTTCGTGCAGTCAGCAGCAGGGCTAGGTGGGGAACCCTCGGGGGAGAACTATGTCAATCCCTGTGTCCGTTCTCCAATTCTGTGATTAAGAAGACAGACACTTGGAGGGTTGATTGTGCTATGACAAGTGCTTTGCTCAGTGTCAAGAGAGAACAGAAGGCCATCTAATCCTACTTAAGGATCGTTTACTCAAAGCTAAGAATGGGCCAGTTGCTAGGAGTGGTGGGGAGTGGAGACAAGAGGATCAGGGTTTCCAGGTCATTCCCCGGTAAGTGGTGAGTTGAAGGTCAGCCCTGTCTCCAGGATCAAAAACAAGACACAAGGCATGCATGGTTTGAGTAAAACACAGTAGCGTCTTAATAAGTAGATATGGCCGAATGAATACACGGGGTGGCCTGTGTTCTGTCTTCAAGCTGCTCGTTGGCTGATTCCAAGATGATGACTTAGCTCCTTCGTGTCACGAAAAAGCCAAAAAATATATAGTGGATGTAATCGTTCCAGTTCTAAGGAGCAGGCAGGTGCCATGTGCATCCATTCGGAAAGTGTTTACCTGCACTCTGATCCCCTGTAACTTCCCATTATTGTTTGTTTCTATCATTAATCTTTCCTTCCCAGGCCTAGACACGCTGCCTTTGGCTATTTTCATCTTATTGTGTTAGGTCTTAGAAAGGCACATGTCCAGTGTCTATAATACAGGAGACAGGTAGGAGACCAAGACCTGCGGGAGAGAAATTTAATAAAACTTTGTTTCCCCAAGGATGGATGTACCAGAAAGCAGTGACTTGAGTCTGCGAAATGATGCAGCCATGACTGAGCTGTGTGGGCAGCCAGGTTGAAGGGTGGGCTCCCCCCCCCACCCCCCTTCCCCATGCACTAAACATTTGCTCTAGTGAAAAACAGAATCGGAAGCCCTACATTCGAGTCACCCACGAGGGCCAGAAAAAAATGTTACTTTTATGCTACCCATTAAGACATTTACCTGTCCCATATGCCCCAGCACTTACAGGGGAAAGAGGGATTTGCCCAGTGAAAATTGAGAGCACATTCCTGAGAAATTGTTTTCCATAAATCTCGCAAATTACTGTGCTCAAATATTCTAGGCTATCGTCAGCCGGACCGCTAGGGAGAGATTATGGGGAAATAACTGAGAACAGCAATAAGATCCTGCACGGCTCTAACCAGAGCTCCGGGCTATGACCTTTTTTGCACAGGAAGCATTCCTGTTGGCTGCCTGAGTTGCTAGGACACACAGCCCAAACCTCCCCCATGAAACTGGAGATTGCCTGATGCGCAAGTGAGACCACTTGGGTAGAAGAAGAAGACCACTGAATGGGCAGTTGAGATTTTGTTCAGTAGAGCCTTGTGCCCGCTCATCCAGTTGCATTTAGCAGATGCCACCTGCCACCATGCTCAGTGCTCACAGGTGGATGCCACCTGCCACCATATTCATCAATCTCCAAGTTTCTTTTACTAAAATTTTTATTTGATTCATCTCTTTACTTGAGAAAAGTCCTTCTTTTATGGAACAGATATGTGACTTCAAACTTGAGATTCCCCCGTCTCAGCTTCTTGTGTATACTGACTACAGGTTTGGACCACTGAGCAAAGGTTCCATATTGATATTTTTGGTTTTTATGTTTTGCTCCGAGACAGGGTCTCATGTAACCCAGGCTGGACTCAAACTAGGTGTGTATCTTCTGCTGGACTTGAACTCTTGAGTCTCCTGCCTCTACCTCCAGAGGGGTCGGAATACAAGGGTGGGCTACCACACCAGGTTTTCCATATTGACTTTTTGTTTGTTTTTGGTTTTTCTAGACAAGGGTTCTCTGTGTATTAGCCCTGGCTGTCCTGGAACTGGCTCTGTAGACCAGGCTGGCCTTGAACTCACAGAGATTCACTTACCTCTGCCTCCCAAGTGCTGGAATTAAAGGCATGTGACACCATGCTATGCATATTAACTTTTGAACCACTGATTGGGTTTTTTTTTTTGCCAACTAGTAGTCATTGACTTAGGCGAATATGAAAGTTGAAACAAATCTTTTAAAAAGCAGAACTAGGCCTAGCATAGGTATGTAATTCCAGTTACTCAGGAGGCAGAGGCAGGAGAATTATAAATTCATTGCCTGTATGGGCTACAAAGAGAGATCAGGGCTAGCCTAGGCAACTCAGTGAAACCTTGTTTCAATGTAAAACATTTTAAGCTCAGTGGTAGAGCACTTTGCTAGCATGTGGTTCAATCCTCAGTACCACTAACCAAAACTAAACTAACCAACTAATCAACTAACCAAACCAAACCAACCAACTAACCTACCAGCCAACCAACCAACCAACCAACCAACCTATGAAAACCCTGGACTGGGGATGTAACTCAGCTGCTAGAACTTCCCTATGGTGCAGTGGGTACTGAATTCCATCCCAATACTACACAAACCAGGGCACAGTAGTGCACATCTGTAATGGGAGCACTCAGAAGGCTGAGGTAGGAGGATTAGAAGTTTCAACTACATAATGAACCTAAGGCTATTGTGGGCTAAACGAGATCCTGTTTCAAAAAGACAAACCAACCCCCTCCACCCCCAAAAAACAAAAACAAAACAAAACCCCAACACCAAAACTAAGTTACATGTCAGGATATCGCTTGCGATTAGCTTTTGAGGAGAAAGTATTACTCGTCACCATTCAGCGTGGAGGTCTATTGGTAATAGATGCAACGAATTATCCGGTGGCTCAGCACTGTGGTTAATTTTTAATTAAAAATACAGAGCTTGACCGCTCAATGATGACTTGTGAAGCTGTGCTGTGATAAGCAGCACAGGTGGTCAGCAGTTGCGGCTGTCTCTAGGGAAACCGGGAACTTTTATGGTGACTGACATATGGCGGCAGCAGACAGGCTTCTGAAACTGATGCAGCAACGTCGGTGTCCTTAGAAACATCGGGTTGTTAGCAGCGGGGCCAGAGCCTCCACTTAGTCCTGCAGCTAAGGGAGTTTTTGAGTTTCCACGATTCTGCAAAGTGCTTTCTTTCTTACTAGAGCCACACAAGTGAATCTTTATCGATAGTGGGGACTGGAACAACACAGGCTCATATTCCCCTAAGCTTAAAAAATTTCATGGGGGCTAGAAAGATGGGTCAGTTGTTAAAGCAGGGGACCCAGGCTGGATGCCCAGCACCCACAGGACAACTCACAGCCATCTGTTACTACAGTTTCAGGGATCAGACGCCCTCTTCTGGCCTCTTTGGGCACTGCACACATGGGCACTGCACAGACTTCTTTGCAGGCAAACACCAGCATGCATACAAATAAATAAAAATTTAAAAAGTTAAAAAAAAATCTTAGCACAAACATGTAATATCACTCTGTAGACCAGGCTGGCTTGGAACTCACAGAGATCCGCCTGACCCTGCCTCTGGCGCGCTGGAATTAAAGACACATGCCATCACCGCCAGGCACATTTAAAAATTAATACTCATTTATATTCCAGTTGGTTTACAGGAAAAAAAAACAACAACCCTGTTTTTGAATTATACTAATTGAGATGTGGTGCAAAGTAATTGTGCCTAAAAAATTAGATTTGAGATAAAAAATTATTGTTTTTAGTGAAAAGATTAATTTTCATCACCCATTTATATGGAAGTGGATTAGTTAATACTGGTTGACACTTAGCAAAAACTTGATGTGGAACTGAAGTATAAGAACTACGTTCAATTGGCAGGGTCACTGTGGGGTATTTCAAAACAGCTCCTACGTCATTAGTAAGCGTGCAAAGGTGGCTTACATGACCTTCTGGACTTACATGGCACTGACTTGTGGTGGCAGGTTCTCACCATTACATAATGCTGTCTCTGCCAGGAGCTCTCCCTAAGGATGACTATGCTGCATAAAACGGCAAGACCCCAGTGAGTGATTGCTCCACAATAGGGAAATTC
Organism: Mus musculus; assembly: GCF_000001635.26. Taxonomy (NCBI): domain Eukaryota; kingdom Metazoa; phylum Chordata; class Mammalia; order Rodentia; family Muridae; genus Mus; species Mus musculus. The sequence continues at coordinate 51,203,952 of NC_000069.6, read as the reverse complement.
GTTCACAAATTTCCTCCATATAAAATAAAAAAATGTATTCTCGCATTCACTGCTGGGAGCCCTCCTGCTTGCAGTAGTTTAGGGAAAGTGATTGGGTGAAAGCTTCCAGAGAGCACAGTAGGTGTGATGGGCTAGCTGGGGGACGGTGACTTTATAGTACAGACCCACCAGCATGCACACCTACCCATCCGGCAGCATGTGCGCAGTGCACGTGGTCCTCACTGCAACATGTTTGCAGGGACAGGAGCCTGAACAAGGCTGCGCCCGATGAGACCTCAGCATCACTGTGCTGCTGAAGGGGACAAGGCTGTGCCTGGATCCCTGACATATGGGCTCCTGGTTTAACAGCAAGCCACCTCAAGAGCAACACTGTATGTAATCCAATATACACAATAAAATATGTGGAAAAGGACTGGTGAGACAGCTCAGCTTGGAGCTTGATGACCCGAGTTCTCAGAGCCACAGAAAGGGAGGAGAGAACTGACTTCTATAAGTTGTTCTCCGATTGCCATGCTCGCTCTATGGCCCTCTCATATTCAAATACACAAGCACTATATATACAAATCTATGTACACACACACACATTACAGCATTCAAAACACTTCTGCATGTACATGTGCACAGAACCACTGTGAGCTGTTAACTATGTCCCCTTCTGATACAAGAGTGAGGAGTCCCACTTCTATAAGGTCCGAGGAGGCATGAAAGGGAGTTTTATGTTTATATTCTAGATGCCCCTACATGGTTAGACTGCTTCCCCCCACCCGCCTTGTGCTCTTCTCTCCTCCCCTCTCTTCCCCTTCCTTTTCCTCCCTTCCACTCCCTCCCTAAGTTTGGACTGAAACCACAGGGCTGACATTCCTGGGTCTCCACCTTGGAGGCAGCACATTGTGGGCATATTACTCTCCACAGCTGGAGAGCTGACGCCTCTTGGTAAATCTCGCCAGAGATCCCCCTGTGTCTCCTCCTATTGGTTGGCTCTTCTGGAGAGCCCTAAGATTTTTCCTTCTCTTCAGAATTTTCCATCCGGGGCTGGAAGAAGGATAGAGGTCAGAAAAATCCAAGTGGTGCAACGGAGACCCAGAAGCACAAGGTCAGAGGCCAGCTGCCCAGTGGACTCATGTACCCTTAGATTGCTAGTACTCAGAGCGGCCCTATATCAACCTCCGCCAAGATCCAGGCAGCTGGCCAAGAGGCAAGGGCAACCTAGGACAGGGCAAAGGGGCAGGCAGCACCTGCCTAAAGGCAGGGCCTACTTGGTCATCTAGATGGTCAAATTATAGGGCTCAGAATAAGGAGGTGCCGTGAAGCCTATCCCTGAACATATGATGCCCAATACCAAAGAACTACAGAGCTGGGATGTAATTTATTATCCCTGTAGCTTTGATAAAGAGCTCACTGAAAGGCCGAAAGCTACCGCAGCGTGGGAGGGAGGATGCCAGAGGGTGGTTGGTCTGAGGACCAGAGCTGAGCAGATTGAGGATTAAACAGAAGTCTTGAAGCTCATATGGGGAAGGGAGATGGAGCCATGATCTATAGATACAAGATGCCCCCCAACTTCTGCTGAGCATACTGGGAGCCAGACAGTAAATGCTAACTTGACTGGGTTTCAAGTGAAGCTTCCTGTCACCGTGGATGCTTGCTTGTACAAGGCCCTAGGTTCAGCTTCCAACACCTTCCCCAGGGAAACATAGCGAGAGCAAAACTGAATTTCCCCTCAAGCGTTAGCCCAAAGCCACCATAGGCAGCCTGCTGTGGACGAGACTGTCACTCTCGAAACTGAGCCAGGTCTGAGTCAGCACAGTTAGTTTACCTTGAACCTTCTCCAAGGTAAAGATGGAACATTTCATGGGTTTCGTACACGGTAATGAAATGCCACGTCTGTGTCCATCCCCAGAAACACTCTTTTTAAAGAGTATTTTCTTTTTAAAACGGCATTTCTCTCCCTCTCTTCTTCCTTTGTTCCCTCCCCTCTCTCCCTCCAACCTTCCCGCCCTTCTCCATAGCTGAGGATGACCCCGTAGCTGAGGCGCTCTGATCCCCAGCTTCTGTCTCCTGAGAGCTGGGACGTCACGTGTTCACCACCACACCTGGCTTATTCAATGCTTGGAGTGGAACATAGGGCTCCGTGCATGCTAGGTGAGCGATCTACCGAGCCCCGTCTCAGTCTTAAAATAGCATGTTCAGTGATTTCTCCAGAATATTGTTGGTTAGCCAGAGCGAGAGGTTTCAGAACCTAGGGATGGGCTCACCCATCTGATAGAGCAGACCATGAGGCTGGCGAGTCCCCAGCCAGTCTGTGCTCTTGTACCACAATAGGTACAGCCTTGGCTTCTTCAGATGGGGTAGCTATGCTCGGCTTCTAATGTCAAACTCCTTGTTACTACGTTCGCGTTTGTCTGTAGGTTACAAGCTCCCAGTCAGGCAGACAGGCCCCTGTCTTGTGAACCTCAGAGTATTTTGTTCTATAACGCTGCAACATGAATCTCTCTCCTAACTCAAGCTTCATAACACCCCTCTCTGGGCGTTTCTGCTCCCCTGACACCCTATTTCTCAGACATCTAAGGATTCTGGGAGTGAGCTAGTCCACCTAGCAGAATCTATTTCTGATCACACAGGGGCTGCCGGAGCTGGTGAAATGTTGCTCAGACACGATTGAAATACAAGTCTCACTCCCTGCCTTGTCAGATGTACAAGTCAATCGTTCCCTCTTGCTCGACTACGCATTGATGGCATTTTCTATCGACCAGAGCTCAGTCCAGCCCGGAGCCTTTAGTACTATACATGACTTTGGCCTTTCTGTATTGGCTGCTGGAGGAGGAGGTGCTCTGGGCCCTGCAGATACAAGGGTCAGGTTATTCACAGCTCTCTTACCTCAGCACTGGCTGTATTGAGAAGTTTTGTTTGCTTTGTTTCCAACCAGATCACCTTAGCTGTTGCCAGAAGGTGTGGATTCCTTCTCATTTTTATGATTGCTGTAGCTTGGTGTGGTCTCATAAACGATAAACTAATGCCACTCTGTAGGTAGTTCTAATTTTACACGTTTGTCAAGCTCTGAGTCATCGGTTCTGTGATTCTGAGCTCCCTTCTTTAAAACAAAACAAAACCCTTGGCTCTTTTGGGAGCCGAGGATGTAGCTCAGTGGTTAGAGCTCCTAGCATGCATGACAACTTGGGTTTGAATCCCGGCACTTGGCAGTCAGAAGCAGAACTTCAAGGTCACTGCCCCCCCCCCCCCACATATATATGGAGTCCTGCATTAGCACTTGAGACTCTGTCTAAAAAAAAAAAAGCAAAATTCTGTTTTCTTCCCGGGGGACAGAGTTTGGGTTGAATTCCCTTCCTTAGAGAGAGGCAGGAGGGAGGGTGGACTGACATTTGCTCCCTTTTGTGTGGGATTGTGGGTGACATGAGGGCACCCTCCCTGCTTTCTCGGTGACCAAACCTGTTTTCCAGGACAGAGCAGCCAGCTTTGGCACACTAGCCGTTTCCAGGGCAGCACAAGAGAAGCTGAGTTAGCTTAGGATGGAAATTCCATTGCTTGTATGGAATTCAGACATTACTGGGTGGGAAATCAGCTAGCTTCAGAAATGAGCACACAAATAGTCATTAGAAAGTGGATAAGGGAATGGGGCCGACATAGGGAGTCTAAGTAACATACACGAGGGCTAGAAGAGGTGACTCAGGGGTTAAGAGGGTGTACTGCCCTTGGAGGGGACCCCAGTTTAATTCCCAGCACCCATGGTCAGCAAGGAGATTACAACTGCCTGTAACTGTAGGTCCAGGAGAACTGATGCCCTCTTCTGGCCTCCTCTGGCACGGCACTCACCTGCATATCTGCACCTACCCAGCATAGCATAATTACAAATAAAATTAAAAACCTAATAGAGATGATCTAGCAATTCTACCCTAGACAATTACCCATGAGAAACAAAACCTATAATCCATACAAAATGTGGATATGGCCGCTCACAGAAACAGAAACGAGTCAAATGTCTGTGGATTAGTGAAGGGGAAATGTGCTCTGTCCTTACAATAGAGCGTTATTAAGCCATCCACAGAGAATGAAGTACCTGATAGGTGTTATAATATGAATGAGGCTTGAAAACATCACGAAAGTCTATTTAAAGGAAATGTCTCAAATCAGCAAGCCCACAGAGACAGGAAACAGATTAGTAGTTGTTTAGGATGGTTTTAAGGGTGATGTGTGTGTGTGTGTGTGTGTGCGCGTGCACGCGTGCACATGGAGATCAGAAGACAACTGTGGGATTTAGTTCTCTCCACTCTGTGGGTCCTGGGGATGGAACTCAGGGGTGAGTTTTTTTTTTTTTTTCCTGAGTGTTTTATCTCAGTATCAGAAAGGGACAAGAAGGCTTGGGCAGCAACGAGTTGAATCTTCCTCTCACTTCTCTTCCTTCTCCTGCTCCTACTCCCTTCCCCTCCCCTCCTTTTCTTGCATGACACCAGGGATCAATTCAAGGCTTTGTATCTGGAGGCAAGGGTTCCACCACTGCACTAAGCTTCCATCCCGGAAACTGGGTTTGAAGGAGTCCTGTGCGCTGGTGCGCTCCGCTCCTGAACCTCGGGGTAATCACTGTGGGAAAGAGAGAAACACAGCCAAGAGCCAGGGATAAGAAACCACATGACGCCCTCCTCACAACTCTGTTTCCTGTTACTGAAAGAAAAGCATCTCTGTGTGGAATAGTTAGGAAGAAGAAAAGAGCAAGCTGGGGGTGGTGCTGTTGTAATCTCAGTTCCAGGAGGCAGAGGAAGAGGGGTGAGAACTCAAGGGCTACACAGAGAGGCTTTGTTTCAAGAAACAGAATCAGCCGGGCAGTGGTGGCGCACGCCTTTAATCCCAGCACTTGGGAGGCAGAGGCAGGCAGATTTCTGAGTTCAAGGCCAGCCTGGTCTACAGAGTGAGTTCCAGGACAGCCAAGGCTACACAGAAAAAACCTGTCTCGAAAAATCAACAGAAGCAGTTAATTTCCCTGTCATTGCTTTTATTTTAATGTGGAATGTCTCTCCCTCTCTGCCCCGCCCCCCCATACACATGCCCATCTCCTACCTTGAATGTGCCAAAGTGCCGAAATGTCGATGCTTCTCTTAATTGAATTCAATTAGATTGTCCATCCTCATTTCTGCTGGCAGAAGGAAACCATTCCTTAGGACAAAAGCTCACTGGAATTTGGGGGTTTTCCTGTTCCCCCTTTCTTTCCTTCTCTTCTGTTTCTTCTCAGACTAGCCCAGGTCATGCATTGCTGGCTTAGAGAAGGGCTGACCTTTGCAAACTGTGGATGCTGCTGGGTATACACTTGCAATCCCAGCACTCAGGGGGCAGAGGCAGGTGGGTCTCTCTGAGTTTAAGGCCAGCCTGGTCTAGACAGCTAACACACATCCTTTCCTGGGCTCACTTAGCACTTCTATCCCTCTGCCACCCAGAGGTACTGCAGTGTAATGGAATCTGTGGCTCTGGTCCCTTTGGAATGGGAAGACATCCAAGCTTGCTCATTCACGGTTGGAGCTGGAGTGCTGTGCCTGGAACCAGGAAGATGCTAAGGAGCAGATGAAAAGTTAAAGGAGATGGTGACTCTCAACACACACAAGGTTCCTGAATAAGAACAACACAAAGGGATGTGTGGGCTGTTATGGGGTGGCAAGTCACAAGTCCACAGTTAAATGACTGTCCCTTTAGGAGACCTTGAACTCTCAGGTATTTGCCTGCCCCTGCCTCCCCAGTGTGGCTTAGACTTGATTATTGACAATCTCTCTATTTTTCTGAGAAAAGACTATGGAGCCTCTGTCTCGTCGGAGCATATTTCAGGAAACATACCAGGCCAGGCTTTGTGTGTGGAGTTACTAAGCCTTTATTCCAAAGATGTATTTATTTATTTTAAGTATGAATACAAGTGCTCACAGAACCCAGAGGTGTTGGCTCCCATGGAGTTATAGGCCCTTATGGGGCATCCTTTGCGGGCGCTGCTAGCAAGCTGGGGTTTCTGGAGGTGCAGTTCATGTTCTGACCCACTGACATCCAAACTCTATACAGGTGCCTTTGGGTATTTTCCCAGTGAAGTGGGTATGTTTAAATTGGTTGTCAACCTTTTGGCTATTGGTTAGAAGCAGCAAAAAAGAAAAAAAAAATCAAGACTAATTGTTTTCAGTAATATCCTTTCTGTAAAAAACGCAGTGTGCTTTACTGGTGATTAACACAGTCCCTCTGAAAATGGAAGCCAGGGCCCCATGATGTTTGCCTTGGACCAGCCTCCCCTCTGGGACCCCCTGGTGGCCCGGTGGAGGGCTGGGTGCAGCTGGGGACTGTAGAGGCCATCAGTACCTACAATGCAGCTGTTCCTGGTTTTCCGGGATCATTTCCAGTTACAGAGAATTCCCCAGGAGATGACCAGTCAGAAATGCAGGGGGGAATTCCTCCACAGAATTTCTGGAACGAAAAGGATTCCATTTTCCTTAAAAAGGCTCCGCTGTTGAACCTCCTCCTGCCTCTGACTCACTTATAATTAATGGCATCAGCAGATCGGAACTTGATGGCTGTTCTGAAAACTGTTTGTGGGTTACATTTATTTTTGGATTTCTATGCAAACGACAAAGCAGAGTTTGGAAATGTTAAAAAAAAAAAAAGGTCATGATGTAATTTTTGTACTGTGATTTAACCTGAAGGCCGGGGCCTGAGAGGAAGTGGAAGGGAGCTGGTGTGAGGAGCTATTTCAAAAGCTGGGTGTCATGGCACTAGCGGGCATTTCCAGCCCCCCTGGGAGCTGCGGAAGGAGAGCCACTGTGAGGTTCAGGCCAGCATAAACTACATGAAATCCTGTCTCAGAACAATAAGTACAGCTCCCACACAATAACAATTACAACAACAACAAAATGAAATCCCAGCCCCCTCTTCCCCGGGGTCAGGAGAAACCTATTTCCAAGCTGAGCGTTTTCATGTGTACCTGTAACCACAGCCCCTGTGAATCCAAAGCAGGCATGAGGGTTGCTGGAAGGTAAGGCCAGCCCAGACCTCAGAATAAAGCCTTGTCCTGGTAACTGAAGAGAGATGACAGACAGATAGACAGATAGACAGACAGACAGACAGCAGTCAGATTTCCTAATTACCCCTCTCCTCAGTTACTGTGGGTTGTGACTGAGTGACCCCTTAACTAGTGGGTCAGGGATGCAGTTAGAAAGGTAGTCATGGTGTTTCTCTGACTATAGAACCGCTGTGTACACAGAGAAGGAATCTTATCCACAGGAAAGAATGAAAGACCGTGAAGAAGAGTGTAGTGGGAATCTTAATAAATCCCAGCTTGGGGTTCCTTCCTGCCTTTGACCATTTATGTCCCCGAATGAAAGATACACACAGCTATATGTGTGTGTATTAAGATTTACTTATTTACTTTATGTATATGAGTACACTTTAGCTGTACAGATGGTTGTGGGCCATCACGTGGTTGATGGGAATCGAACTCAGGACCTTTGCTCGCTCTGGCTCCGCTCGCTCCGGCCCAAAGATTTATTTATTATTATATGTAAGTACATTCTAGCTGTCTTCAGACACACCAGAAGAGGGCGTCAGATCCCATTACAGATGGCTGTGAGCCACCATGTGGTTGCTGCGATTTGAACTCGGGACCTTCAGAAGAGCAATCAGTGCTCTTAACCGCTGAGCCATCTCTCCGCCTTATATTTTTAAAATATGCCTTATGCAGCACAAGAGCTGGGCAACTGCCTACCCTCTATGCTGTTAGAATCTACCTCCTTCGGGTTGCTACTTACAAATTTCTGTGTTCCATCTTGGCTGCTCTTAACTCCAATTGGTCAGCCCACGGTCTCTTGGCCCAGAGCTCAGGCCTCTGCTTGCTTCTCTACTTCATGGCGGATATTATCTCTCTCTCCTGAACATTCTTCCGAGAGATGGCAGCTCTTGTCCCCCTCCTCCAGTTCCTCGTGGTCCCAAGCCTGGGAAACCTAAACTGCTGCCTATGTCTCTTCTCCCCAGCTATTGGCTGCTGGCATCTATCTTAACCAATCAGAATCAACTGGGGGAGGGTCCCTCAGTGCGGACTTTCTCGTGCTAACAGTTTTGGGGGACCCAATTAACATTAGACTACAAGCAACTTTAGGCCTAACCCAATACAGAGGAGTGTTCTGCTCTTCTCCGAGCCGGAAATAATCTCTCTGAAGTAACTGTTGATGTTAAAGAGCATTTACCTTTAGTGCTTGACAGAGACGGTAATTTTTGTGTGAAACATGTAATTTGGACACTTAGGAAACATGCTAAATGCTAAGTAGATGCTTTGCATCCAGGAGCACACCATCCAGAGCGGTGACTATTTTAGCAATCTCTTAAGTTTCACGATGCTGAGAAACTCAGCTGCACTGACAAGCTCTGGGGGCGGGAGTGAGTCACCGAGTTGTGTGACTCACACAGGCTGGGCGGCTGGCTTCCCAGGGGTTTGCTTTGCTGTTTCCACATTTTGGCGTGATGCTCTATGGCTGGGAGAGTCTGGCGCACCCCACATTTCACTCTCTTCCTGCTCATTGGCTAGATGAGTCACCCAAATAATAGAAGACATTCTTACTTTCTTTGAGGGGTAGACATGTGAGTAAGTTTTGGCCAGTGAGACATAAATAGACGCATAGGCAGCTCTCTGGAAGTGTCCCTTTCTCCAATGTCTTCTGAGGTGAATACAAAGGCAATAGCTAGGCTCATCACCTGCCGTGGGCCTCGAGGATGAAGAGTAGAAAGACTGAGCTCAAAGAGTTCTGGGTCCCGATGACTTTGTGGAAACACTATCCTGATTGGGTGTGCTAATTCCTGAATTTATTTCTTTATTTTTAATGTGTGTGTGTGTGTGTGTGTGTGTGTGTGTACACAAGGGCAGGTGCCTGGAGAGTCTAGAAGGTGTTGGATCCCTTGTAGCCAGATGCTAAGTGGACTGACTGTGCATTCGTGTTTTAGACAGCTGTGGACCACCTGACACAGGTGTGGGGAACTGACCCTGAGTCCTCTGAAAGATCTGTACTGCTGAGCTAGCTCACCAGCCACCCCCATCCCCAGAATTTATTTTATATGGAAAAAGAATTACTTTTTAAATTACAGGGAACTTTTATTTTATATGTGCGAATGTTTGGCCTACGTGCACGTTTGTGTACCACGTGTGTGCCTAGTGCCTGAGGAGGCCAGGAGAGGGTCTCAGATCCCCTCAAGCTGGAGTTACAGACAGTTGTTAGCTGCTAAAAGGTGGGTGCTGGGAATCAAACCTGGGTGTCTTCTGCAAGAGAGGCAAGTGCTCTTAACCACTGAGCCATCTCTAGCCGCATGCAACTGGATTCTCTCTCTCTCTCTCTCTCTCTCTCTCTCTCTCTCTCTCTCTCTCTCTCTCTCTCTCTCTCCTTTTGATACAGGGTCTTCCTATGTAGCTCAGGCTACTCCTAAATGTATAGGGATTCCCTTCCCTCAGCATCCTGGGTACTGGAGTTACAGATGTGAGACACCCTGCCTGGTTTTCAGTTTCTGTCCTAGCGATCAGTGAAGCAGACTGGATACTAATGCTTCCTGTTACCCCTCACCTGTGTGGGGGAGTTGTTGACTCAACCCCCGGAAAGCTGAAGTACAATGATTACAATGATCTCATCCGGAGGACCGAGCCAGGAGCCTCTGGCCTCAAGTCTTCAAGCCTGCTCTTGCCGCACGCTCCCCCCTGGGACCCAGCTTTTATGGATCTAACTTGGAACAAGGATCTTTCTCTGTGTCTCCAAGTGTGAAATGAGGTGAAATGTCCCTCCAGTCTTGAGAGGAGGCCCATCCTGGCCAGGGAAACCAGCAGTGGAGACTGCTGGAAGGTAAAGACCTCTGTGCAGGGGTTTCTTCCCAGCTGTCGCCACTTCTGTGTGTACAAGAGTAGAGTTTGGTAAGTTTATGTGTCAGAGTTCAACACTGGTGCTGTAACATTGAGATATTATTTATCTTTTCTAAAATATTTGAGAAGCACTGTTTTATTATTAAAAAAGTAAAGAATCTTTTTATTAATTTTAAAAACTCTAATACATGAAATAATGGGTTTCATATGACATTCAAACGTGAGGCTTTCTCTATCTGTCTCTTTTTATTTATTTATTGTTTGTTTGTTTTTTGTTCTCTTTCTTTCTTTCTTTCTTTCTTTCTTTCTTTCTTTCTTTCTTTCTTTCTTTCTTTCTTTCTTTCTTTCTTTCTTTCTTTCTTTCTTTTTGAGACAGGGTTTCTCTGTATAGCCCTGGCTGTCCTGGAACTCACTCTGTAGATCAGGCTGGCCTCGAACTCAGAAATCCGCTTGCCTCTGCCTCCCAAGTGCTGGGATTAAAGGCCTGAGACAACATGCCCAGCCTTTCCCCCTCCTTTGCGAGACCCTAACAGCAAGCCGTGAGTGGACTTTTAGGCGGGCCAAAGAGTCTTGGTGACTTCTCAGCTCTAAATTACTATTTCCTAGGGACACTAGGGCGAGATTAGTTTTTGCCAGCTCCATACAAGCTAGGGTTGCCTGGGAAGAAGGAGCCTCAGCTAAAAAGTACCTTCTTTTGGTTGTTCTGTGGGTGGGTTTGTGGGCCCTGCTTTCCTCTCCTTTCCCCTCCCCTCCCCTCCCCTCCCCTCCCCTCCCCTCCCCTCCTCTCCCCTCCCCTCCCCTCCCCTCCCCTCCCCTCCTCTCCCCTCCTCTCCTCTCTTCTCCTCTCTTCTCCTTTCCTTCCCTCTATTTTCCTTCCCCTTTCTATCCCTCCCCTTCTCTGTCTGTCTGTCTGTCTGTCTGTCTGTCTGTCTGTCTGTCTGTCTGCCCGTCTGTCTCTTTTTCTCTTGTCTCTCTATGAAGCCCAGGCTGGGGACTCCCTCTATAGCTGAGCTGGACTTGTCCTGACACTTTTGCTTCTGTCTTCACCCTGCTCCTATAACCAGGCAGGACTGTCTTCCATTTTAAAATAGGGTCTTCCTGTGTCGTCCAGTTTGCGGTGGAACTCACTGTGTAGCTCAGGTTTTCCCTGAATTCAGGATCCTACAAATCAGTGGTTCTCAACTTTCCTAATGCCAGAGCAACTGTACTAAGGAACCCTTTAGTACGGTTCCTCACGGTGTGGTGACCCCCAATCATAAAATTACTTTTCCAGGGCTAGAGAGTTGGCTCAGCGGTTAAGAGCCCTGACTGCTCTTCCAGAGGTCCTGAGTTCAATTCCCAGCAACCACATGGTGGCTCACAACCATCTGTAATGGGATCCGATGCCCTCTTCTGGTGTGTCTGAAGACAGCCACAGTGTACTCACTCATATGCATAAAAGAAATAAATCTTTAAAATATTACTTTTCCTTGCTATTTCATAACTGTAGTTTTGCTATGAATTATAATACAAATATCTGATATGCAGATGGCCTTAGGTGACCCCCGTGAAAGGGTCACTCGGTCCCCAAAAGGTGTTGCAACCCACAGGGTGAGCGCCACTGCTCTAAAGAAAATTAAGCAGAATTATGTTTAAATTTTTTTTTCTTAGCCAGGTATAAACCTTTAATCTCACCACTCAGGAGGCAGAGGCCATCCTGGTCTCTATAGTAAGTTCTAGGCCAGCACTTGCGCCTGTCATACCGGTACTCAGGAGGTAGAGGCAAAAGGTTGAGGAGTTTAAGGTCATTCTTGGCTTTGTAGTGAGTTTGAAGGCAGCTTGTGCTACGTGAGATCTGGTCTCAAAGGAAGAAGGAGAGTGAAGAGTAGGAGAGGGAGAAACAGGGTAAAGTCTAGATGCTTCGGTGTAACCTTCAAGATGATAATATCACTGTGTATAGGTCTGTCATCATGGCACAATTTGCCATTTTTTATAAAACCTCAACTTAAAGCATGCAGACATGGCCACTAAATTGGTCCCGGGGCAGGCAAATTTAGCATGACAATTTCCCAGCTTGTAGTGAGCAGAAGTGGATAGGCGTCAGCAGGCATGCCTCTTGTTGGGGGTAGAACCCAGGGTCCTCTCTCCACATCTCCAGAGGATTTCCACTGCACACACAGGCTTTTGGTGCTTGTAGAAAAATTATCAGAGTATTCGAAAAATCTTTTTGAAAAAGTATTTACCTACAGACTTTTCTGTTTCTGAGAACCTGGGGCATACCGACACTGCTGATTGATTTTGAACTGTGTTATAGATATTTAGAAACTTCTCTTTTGCTCAGAAGTTTGCCAGGGGGGACTACAGCTATCTCCAGGGTTCCTGGGAAAAGACTGTGAACTTGTCATTTACAAGGAAACATAAAGAATAGCAGGTCCTGCACATTGGCTTCCTTGGGGCCCAGAGCAACCCTTTCTTTTCTGGTGTGCCTCGACTATAAGGGAAGATAGACCGTTAGCAATACTTTCCATGTCCTCTCATGACTGTGGGCCTCAGGTTGCCAAGAAAGACCAAATGTCTCACTTGATTCCCTGGAACAGTCTCGCTATCTTCACAGCTTGGCTTTGCTCGTGTCCTTTCCCTTTGGCTCCTGGTGCAGACCTGGGGTTCCTCAAGATGAAGAGCTGTCTTGTCCAGGAGAAGGCCATTGGTTCTGCTGGGGCAGCTGTCACAGGTTTCCTGATCTGCTTGAGGGTATGAGTGGCTGGCGATGGGGTAGCGGTGGACGAGTTTTAGTGAATGTCTGGGTGCTGCCCAGAAGGCTTTGCTCCAGGCAGTGGACCATTTGAACTAATTTCCCTGATCAATCCTTCCAGGACATTTGTTTTGCCTGCGTGTTGGCCTGTGCACTGAGTGCATGCCTGGTGCCTGTGGAGGTCAGAAGATATCCTGGAACTGAGGTACCGATGTTTGTGAGCCATCATGTGGGTGTTGGGACCCAAATACAGGTCCTCTGCAAAGACAACAAGTGCTCTTAACCGCTGAGCCATCTCTCCAGCCCACACTATTTTATCAGCTCTGTGATGTTCATTTTCCACATTTAAAACTCTGAGTAGCTGCTAAAATTAATGACTTTTTTTTTTTGAGACAGAATCTCATGTGACCTACATTGGCCTTGAGTTTACAAGGTACTTAGTGTGACCCTGAACTTCTAATCCTTCCCTGTCTATTTCCTTGAGTGCTGAGATTACAGGCTGGAGCCAACCTGCCTAGTGTGTGTCATGCAAAGGAGAGAGCTCAGCTCTATGCAGGCCAGGCAAGCACTCCACCCAACAAACTATGTCCCCAGCCTCTAACGACATGCTATTTAATTTCAGTGCTCCGTGACTTATAAAATAATGGGGTGTGTTGCAGATGATGGTGTCTTAGCTTCAGTGACAAACAATAACACCTCGCTTGTAAGTCCCTCTGGGCTCTGCCATAACAAAATGTCACAGACTGGGTGGCTTAAATAGCAAAAACCATTTTCCCAATCTGGCATCTAAAATAGAAGATCAAGCTTGCAGATGACTTTGTTCCTGGTGAGGGTCCCTTTCTTGGCTCACAGATGGCCAATGTCTTCAACGCCACACCCCCACCTCACCCAGTGCCTTGTGTGTGTGTGTGTGTGTGTGTGTGTGTGTGTGTGTGTGTAGCAAGGTTTTTACAAAGTTTCTAGTCTATGTGAATGTGCTCCTGGAGGAGGTAAGGGTGTGTAGCATGTGAATTTGGAGGACATGCAATTGATTGTTTTGACTGTGTTTGAAATCATGGGATACCAAAAAACCCAGAAACTGAAGATCAACGTGGCTGAACTTTTTTTTTTTTTTTTTCGAGACAAGGTTTCTCTGTGTAGCCCTGGCTGTCCTGGAGCTCACTTTGTAGACCAGGCTGGCCTCGAACTCAGAAATCCACCTGCCTCTGCCTCCAAGTGCAGGGATTAAAGGTGTGTGCCACCACCATCCAGCGATTTTAGTTTTTTATGAATTATTTTTTTTAAAACAGAATGAGAGGGGAAATCCACTTATCCTAAGAGAGGGAAAGTAAGAAAGGCAAAGGCCACTCTGGAAGTGCTGGGATTAAAGGCATGAGACACCACGCCCGGCTTCTAGAACATTTTTAACCTTTGAAAATTCTACCCGGTTTTCGAAAGGATATTCTGTGAACCAGGGGTGTTTGCCAGAGACATTTGTGATGCCCAACAGTCTTATACAAACCTGTACTGCTGTCCACTTCCAGAGTGGCCTTTGCCTTTCTTACTTTCCCTCTCTTAGGATAAGTGGATTTCCCCTCTCATTCTGTTTTAAAAAAATAATTCATAAAAAAATTAAAATCGCTGGATGGTGGTGGCGCACACCTTTAATCCCTGCACTTGGAAGGCAGAGGCAGGTGGATCTCTGAGTTCTAGTCCAGCCTGCAGGTGAGTTTACAGAGTGAGTTTCAGGATAGCCAGGGCTTCACAGAGAAACCTTGACTTGAAAAACAAACAAACAAACAAATAAAACAAAACATTTTTATTTGTTTGGGTAGTTGTTTGTGTGTGAACGTGCTCATGTGGAGGTCAGAAGACAACTTTCAGGAATCAGTTCTCACTACTACAGTGTGAGTTCCAGGGATGGAGCTCAAATTGTTAGCACTGGGGTGAGCATCTTTACCTAAAAGCCGTCCTGCCCACATTTACGCCACATTTTAAGCCACAAGAGACACTTTGTAACATTCAATTATTAGGCTACATTGTATTACCTTTTCTGTCTAATTATTTTACCAGTGTGGTCCCGGATGAAGCAAATATATATAAATCCAATAATTCTCCCGCAATACTAATACCTATTGTCATGGCCAGAATAACTGTGGGTGTGATGACCATGATAAACACGCGGCACCAAATTCTACTGCTATGATTTCCAACATATATCTTGCATTTGGTTTTTAAAATTCTTTATTTTGGACTGTGGCAGGTTACTCCAAGTTCAGCCTTAGAGTGTACGGTGGTCTCCTTTCACTCAGGTTCATAAGGGAAACAAAAGTCTCTTCCTCTGGTTGGCACAGGTCAAGGTGAGCCCTGCCTTCAAAAAACTTTTGTGGACAAATGACAGGCGCTCAGGGCCCTAGTTCTCCCCCTGGGCTGATGGTTCTATCTGTGAGCTCTAGCTGGTCCTGCATGAGCCTGGGAGGTGTGTCAGTGGTGGGGAGCTGGGAATGGAAGGGTTT
Source organism: Mus musculus (assembly GCF_000001635.26). Taxonomy (NCBI): domain Eukaryota; kingdom Metazoa; phylum Chordata; class Mammalia; order Rodentia; family Muridae; genus Mus; species Mus musculus. Next base: position 51,188,861 of record NC_000069.6, on the reverse strand, counting down.
GGGGGCTAGGGGGAGGGAGACTGAGAGTGTGAGTTAGATCAGTGAGCTAAGCACTGTAATGAGAGCCACACTCAGTGCCTTAACATGATCCCGGTGCTAGAAACACTGAGTTGCTGTTTGGTGGTGTCAATTTTTTGCAGTTTTTAAATTAAGATGAAAGCAAGAGTCAATGTCTAGATACATCTGCTGCGAAAGGCTTAGTCCGGAGCTAGGAAGGCTGAGCAGGGAGCCCTGTCTTCCGGACTTGGCACTGCAATTGAGGTAAGAGGTAACTCACTACTGTAGACCAGCCAAGATGTCTGACTTTTTTTTTTTTTTTTTTAAACTTAAATTGTATTGCTTATTACATTTTGTGCTTTTCTTTTTTTCTTGCCAGTTGGACACAGGCTAGAGTCATTTGAAACGAGAGAACCTCAGTTGGGAAGGTGCCTTTGGTCTGTCAGCAAGTATGTAGCAGCATCACCTAGATTTGATTGCTCCGTGTAGGAGGCCTTGAGTGTGTGTGTGAACCGGCCTCGGGAGCAAGCCAGAAAGAAGCTTCCCGGGTGGTTCCTCCCTCGCCCAGCTGCCCTGGCTTCCCTCAGTAATGGACCATGATTAGAACACAAAACCCAAACAAACCCTCTCCTTCCAAAGCTGTTTTTGGCCAGAATGTTTAATTTTGTCGGCAGAGAGGCAAACTGGGACATGTTTATTTATGGTGTGTGTATTCACTTGCTATGGTCTACATGTGGGGATCAGAAGGCAGCTTCTGGGAGGCCATTCTTTCCGTCTGCCACATGGGGCCAGGGGACCACACTCAAGACTATCAGGCTAGGTGATGAGCCATCTTACCGGTCTGTCTGTTGGTCTGTCGGTCTGCCTCCCTCCTCTCCTCTCCTCTCCTCTCCTCTCCTCTCCTCTCCTCTCCTCTCCTCTCCTCTCCTCTCCTCTCCTCTCCTCTCCTCTCCTCTCCTCCCTTCCTTTCTTCCTCCTCCTCTCCTTTTTAGAGACAAGCTATGTAGCTCAGGCCGTCTCATATTCTTGACGCTCCTCCTCAGCCTCCTGAGTGCTGGGATGACAGGTATGTGCCTTCACACCTGGTTTATACTGGGCTGTTCACTGGCCTCACCTCAGCTGGAATCTCCGGACTCCTCTCTCTAAGTCCTGCCTCGTCCATCCTCACCTTCCCTTACAGCAGTCACAGACGTCTCAGGCTTCTTAGGGGTCTTAGGTGTTGGGAGTTTTGCTGAGCAGGAGCTGGACTTAGATGCTTCTGGGAAGAGGTGCCTTGCCTCTCCCTACCGGGTATTTATTTATAGTCAGTGTTTTGTTTGTGTAGCGGTTGGATTGGGCATGGTGCTGGTGTGTGTCTGCAGGTCCAGCACTAGGTTAGGTGGAGGCAGGAGGATCAGGAGCTTGGGGTTATCCTAAGATATACGGTGAATCTGAGGCCAGCCTATGACATGAGACTCAGTATTAAAGAACAATCAATCAATCAATCAATCAATCAAACAAACAAACAGCCAGGATTACTGTTTGAGGGAGGATGAACGTCCACAGAGGCGGGACCTCACATGTGTGACTTTTCTATGGTCTGAGCTTGGAAGAGGCACACATCACTCATGCCCATGTTGCACTGGGGAGAGATCATCCAGCGTCACGGCCTACAGAAGGGCCGGGAATGTAGTCCAGAGGTTGGTTGCTGCCTGCCCTGTTATAACACTGTCACAGGGTCAGGTAGAGAGAATGGACTTGGGGGGACCATCAGTTATCATTGATTCACTGAGTCCGTATGACTTGGCTTATGTGGAATCGGGTGGTTTTGATATGGGTCTGTATTTCTGTTCCTGCAGGGAGGACTGAAGTGGCATCAGATCTTGCATTCGGGGCTATGTTTGGGGTCCTTCTCCACCCATGATGGTATCAGTAAATTGCTACCATGATTGGAAAACTCATGTCAGTGCCTCTAGGGAATTCTTAGACATACTAATTTCCCTCTGTATGTGGCGTCCACATCTGTGCATTCAATGAACAACACGGACGTGTTTGACCAGGTGTTTGCATTCATCTGTATAGACTCTTTTCCTTATTATTTCTGAAATAATAGAGCATAGCAACTCATGTAGCATTTACATGATGCTATATATTATAAGCAATCTAGACATGATTTAAAGAACACAGGCTGCGGATTGGAGAGAGAGAGATGACTCAGTGGTTAAGAACACTGGTGGCTCTTCCAGTGAAGCTAGATTCAGTTCCCAGCACCCACATGGCTGCTCATAGTTATCTCTAACTCTAGTTCCAGGGATCTGGTACATTATCTTGGCCACTAGGGGCTCCAGGCACACGTGTGGCACACAGACACACCTCTAGGCAAAGCACCAACATACATAAAATGAAAATAAATTAAAAAAAATGAACACAGTTGGGTGTGTGTAGGTTATATGCAGGCCTTTTTATTTTACTTATTTTAATATTATTTTTACCCTGAGAATTGCATACCATGTATTTGATCATACACATCCCCCAATTCACTCCCTGCCCCTCCCAAGTTCATGTCCTTTAAAACAACAACATCATAAACAACTTATAGAGTCCATGAAGTGTCTGCTTCATGGGTATGGGAACATCTATTGGAGTGTGGTCAAACTGCCAGAGGCCACACCCTTAAGGAAAACTGTCTCTCCCCCAGAAGCCATGAGCCATCAACAGCTCCTCAACAGGAGTGCCTTTATTTTATTTTTTTATTGAGACAGGGTCCTATGAGCCCTGGGATAACAGGCATGGGATTTATTTTAACTTTATATGGCACTGGGATTGGAAACCAGGGCTTCTCATTTGCTGAGCTAGCCCTCTTCTAACTGAGCCATGTGCCAAGCCTCTATGCGTCATAAGGGACTTGGGTCTTGCAGGATTTTGGGAGGTCTCAGAACTGGTCCTCCTTAGATTTGTAGGCATGACCGACTGTATACGGGAGGATAGACTCACAAAGCAAATACTCAGAGCATTAAAGATGAAGTAATATTGAAACATGGCCATACTGGGTTGTTGAAGTCTGAGATTCCAGGTGCTCGAGGATTTGATAGTGATGTGTGTGTGTGTGTGTGTGTGTGTGTGTGTGTGTGTGTGTGTGTAAGAAAAGCCTCTTTGCTTCTTCCTGCTGCAGATGAAAGTTGTTCTTTTCCACAGCACTCAGCAGTGTCTTGAAGACTGACCGGAACCAACCAATCAAACCTAGTTCTCTCTCACCAGTTCCGTGTTCTGGCTGTGTTGGCTGCTCTTCAGGCATTTTCACGCCTCTGTGCCTTCGTACTTTCTGTTTCTTATGCCTGGCACATGATGCCACTCCAGGATTAAGTTTACCCATCCTCCAAAGGGGGGTCATATTAGGTGATACCAGGTGTTGCCGCACTCGTACTTGCTGTATTTCTGGTTGTGTTCTGTGCATGTTACCACTAGAATTTCACAGCCGATGTGAGATAGGTCTCATTGTTTCCCACATCTTACTGCTGATATGATTGGACATTGGAAGTGACTGAGGTGACCAGCACAGGTGGGCACCTGACCCAAGCTGCCCAAAGCTTCTCCAGCCCTGACCCCACCCCTGTAGGCCTTCTTTTCTGTGCCTTGCTGAATAAACTAGGTCAAAGGTACTCAGTTTTCATCTTTGCCATCTTCTGGTTAGCACACTAAACAATATTAGTAAATGTTAATAATTTCTTGATGGCCAACTGGACTTCTCCTCCGTCCAGCACCAATTCAGGTGTTGCTGTGAGGTGACTTGTAACTCTCAAGGGCTTGTACGATCCGTGGATTTTGGAGGAAGGGGATGTACGGTCACTGTTCTTCTGGGTGACACGGAGTTAATCTGCCGTAAAAGCAGAACCAGGTTTTCCGTGACGTCTGCGGCTTCCAGCTTGCCATCTGCCCTATGGATTTTGAACTTGCTTAGCTGATCCACAGTTATGTAAGCTAAGTCCTTGCAATAGATCTCGTTCAGCCCAGGTTCTGCCTGTCTGGTTAGATCCTGACCGTTGCAGTGTGTTAGGGTTAGTGACACTGACTGGCTTCTGATTGGTCAGTGTGCTTTTTTCACTTCCCAGGACTAAGTCCATCCTTGACAGTCTTTAGCATATATTTAGCAACCTCTCAGAATTCCCAGAGTTTTGAATATGGTTACACCTGGATTAGGTCTGGTTTTTGCTTGGGTGACATGGCCTGAAAGAATGAAGGCATTGTCTTACATGGTCTGCAAAGCCCTGGAATGGCTCTCATGGTAACAGTGCATTTACCAGGATACTTAGAAAGCTCACTTCACAGAACCGCTCTCTTCTAGCCTAACATTTCATCTTCTTTTAAATTAAAACCATTGTTTTTCCAACCCTGAGAGTCCACCTCACACCAGTCAGAATGGCTAAGATCAAAAATTCAGGTGACAGCAGATGCTGGCGAGGATGTGGAGAAAGAGGAACACTCCTCCATTGTTGGTGGGATTGCAAGCTTGTACAACCACTCTGGAAGTCAGTCTGGCGGTTCCTCAGAAAATGAGACATAGTACTACCGGAGGATCCAGCAATACCTCTCCTAGCATATACCCAGAAGATGTTCCAACTGGTAATAAGGACACATGTTCCACTATGTTCATAGCAGCCCTATTTATAATAGCCAGAAACTGGAAAGAACCCAGATATCCCTCAATATCTGCCAGGAACTGGCAGAGCCTCGTAGGAGACAGCTATATCAGGCTCCTGTTAGCAGGCTCTTGTTGGCCTCTGCCTAGTGACTAGGAATGGATACAGAAAATGTGGTACATTTACACAATGGAGTACTCCTCAGCAATTAAAAACAATGGATTTATGAAATTCTTAGGCAAATGGATGTATCTGGAGGGTATCATCCTGAGTGAGGGAACCCAATCACAAAAGAACACACATGATGTGCACTCACTGATAAGTGGATATTAGCCCAGAAACTTAGAATACCCAAGATACAATTTGCAAAACACATGAAATCAAGAAGAAGGAAGACCAAAGTGTGGATACTTTGTTCCTTCTTAGAATGGGGAACAAAAACACCCATGGAAGGAGTTACAAAGTTCAGAGCAGAGCCTGCAGGAACACCATCCAGAGACTGCTCTATTTGGGGATCCACCCCATAAACAACCACCAAACTTAGTCACTAGGCAGAGGCCAACAAGAGCCTGCTAACAGGAGCCTGATATAGCTGTCTCCTGCGAGGCTCTGCCAGTTCCTGGTAAATACAGAAGTGGATGCTCTCAGTTATCCATTGGATGGAGCACAAGGCCCCCAATGAAGGTGCCAGAGAAATACCCAGGGAGCTGAAGGGGACTGAAGCCCCATAGGAGGAACATCGATATGAACTAACCAGTACCCCCAGAGCTCCTTGGAACTATACCACCAATCAAAGAAGACACCTGGTGGAACTTGTGGCTCTAGCTATATATGTAGCAGAGGATGGCCTAGTCAGTCATCAATGGGAGGAGAGGCCCATGGTCCTGTGAAGGTTCTATGCCCCAGTATAGAGGAATGCCAGGGCCAGGAATGGGAGTGGGTGTGTTGGGGATCATGGGGAGGGGGAAGGGGATAGGGGATTTTCGGAGGGGAAACTAGGGAAGGGGATAACATTTGAAATGTTAAATAAAGAAAAATCAAACAAAACAAAACAAAACCGTTGTTTTTCAAGACAATGTTTCTCTGTGCAGCCCTGGATGTCCCAACCTTGCTGTGTAGACTAGCCTGGCCTCGAATTCAGAGCTCTACCTGCCTCTGCCTGCCAGTACTGGGATCCCTGCCTGGCCTTAAGAACGTTTATAAAGTGTATTTGGTCATCTTTTTCTTCCCCTCACGCTTCTCAGGTCCTCCCCGCTTCCCACCCCACCTGGCTTTATGTGCTTGCTTTCTTTTCCAAAGCAAAAACAAATGAAAATTTTCACAAAACAGAAATTAAAAACGATTAAACAAATGATCAGTAAGACAAGAGAATAATATATAAACCAACCAACAACAGCAACAACAAAAAAATCCACACTGCGTTTGTTTTGTCTTGGCTAACTACTCCTTGGAGTGTGGTTGGTATACCCAGTGACAGTTCACTGAAAAAAAAGCCCTGTATTTTTATTATTACAGTTTAGTGAAACTTACGTAATAATCTAGTTCATCTTTTCCGTGGCCCATCTGACCCAGCTGGCCTGTACTCTTCTCTGGTCAAGGGTGAGGAGCCCTTTCATCCTGCTTGAATACTTATCCTTGCCTATTCACAAAGTGATTGAGTAAAGGGTTTTGTATGTGTTTTGCATACAAATGACTGACTGTAAACACTGGTGTGCAAATGCCTCTGTGGTGTGTGACGTGGGTAACTGGGTCACTCGGAAGGAAATCCTTATCAATTACTAGAGTAGCTTACACCCTTACCGGCAGTGTCTAGCCACTCCCTTCGCTCTGCGTTCACGCTCGCCATTTTCTTTTTTCCTTTTAGATTTATTTTACATGGTGGGAGCATTGGTTCTTCCCTTTCACTTTTACAGAGGTGCCAGGGTTCCCACTCAGAGCTTCACGCTGGTGCGGCAAGCAGCTGTACCAGATGACCCGTCTCAGTGGCCTCTCAGTGAGATTATATAATCCAGCCTTTCAGCCTGAAGTCACTACGCTATCTAGAACAGGGGCGGTTTTAAGTGACGAGTCCTGACTTCAGCAAGCAGAGGTGGCCTCTGTGTTATGTGCTTTGTGTCTGTTTAGAAAGTTTTTTCCCCCCCAGAAGCAGAACAGATAAGGTCTTAGTAATTTTCACCCTGAGGAAAGGCCTAAGTTTTCCAGTAGTGGAGAACTTCTCCTTGGGTCTGAAGGTGGGAGAATTCCTGCATAAAGCTCACCCAGGAAGGGGCATGGATGGCTCTGCTCTGTCATGGCCTCAGTGGCCATCAGGCCAGTCTAGTGACAGTGACAGAGCTGCCTACCTCTTTTAGTTGTCACTGCTCACCACTGGTTTTCATCTTCATGATCTTTTAGGTGGCCCTAGGCTATGGCATGCAACCGCATGGCCGTGACCCAGGAGCCAGCTATCCCACACGGGATCCTCTGTAGGCATTTGAGGGACTGCGTGAGATGACACCACTGACCTCATTGTCTGAGCTGAGCGTGGTGGCTCGTGCCTGTGATTCTAGCACTAGGAAGGCTGAAGCAGGAGCATTGCTATAAGCTGCAGACTGTCCAGGGCTGTATAGAGAATTCTAGTCTATCCCGAGCTATACGCCGAGACCTTGTCTCAAGAAACCAAACCCTCAAACAGAAAGAGCCTCTCCTCCATCAATATCGACTTCATCCTTTAGTTACATAACCCTGGCGTTGGTGTGGACTTATCTGTGCTCTGGAAAGGCAGAGCAGTCCCCAGATCTTCTCACCATCTGTGATTTGTGTATGCATGTGTGAGTCTATGTATGTGCATGAAAGTGTGTATATGTGAGAGTATATTTGTGTAAGTGTGTATATATGTGTGTGTGTGTGTGTGAGTGTGATTTTTCCTTATCCCAAATATTACTTTTTTTTTCTATTCACTCATGAATTTTAAAAAAAAATATTTTTTGAAACAGCATTGCAATTGTCACCCAGGGTAACCTGAAACTCACCTGGAAACCATCCTGCTTTAGCCTAGTCAATGCTAAGATATAGTCCTGAGCTCCCGTGCCTGGCTTGTTCTTATTTCTAAGACAGAAAGCTGACCTGGAATTCAGGCTTCCTGCTTGTCATAGCTTTCTTCCTTTCTTTCTTTCTTTTTTTTTAATTACTTTTGTTTTTTTGATAATGTATGTATGTATTTATTTATTATATGTAAGTACACTGTAGCTGTCTTCAGACACTCCAGAAGAGGGCGTCGTTTCTGGTTATGGATGGTTGTGAGCCACCATGTGGTTGCTGGGACTTGAACTCAGGACCTCTGGAAGAGCAGTCAAGGCTCTTAACCCACTGAGCCATCTCTCCAGCCACCCATAGCTTGCTCTCTATTGCTGGGATAAACACTGTGACCAAAAGCACATTGGGGAGGAAAGCATCAAAGTCCCAGTCTACCACAGACAGAAGTCAGGCAGGAACTGACACAGAGCCTACGGAGGCATCTTGATTACTGGCTTGTTTCCTTACACCACCAGGGCCGTCTGCCCAGGGGTGGCATTGCTCACAGTGGGCTGGGCCCTCCACGTCAATCACCAGTCAAGAAAACACCCCACAGACTTGCCCACAGGCCAATCTGAGAAAGGACTTTTCTCAGTTAAAGCTCCCCCTTCCATCCTTCCTAGCTGACCCTCGCTGTCCCAAACTGACAAAACAACCAACCAAACATCAAGTCAGCACACAACCTTAGCCAGCTGACTGTGGCAAGGGGGTGGGCAAGGGGTTGCCGTGATTCACCACAGTACACACGTCCGGTGTTGGTCATTTATGGTGGCTAAATTGGCAGTGGCAGCGTCCTTCTGTTTTAGTTAGTTATTTTTTTAATTGAATTTTAGGAGGCTGGAGAGATGGCCAGAGATAGTTGAAAACACTTTATATTCTTCCAGAGTACCAGAGTTTGATTCTCAGCATCCGGGTCAGGCTGCTCACACCACCTGTGTCTCCACCTCCAAGAGACCTGGCATCTTCTTCTGGCCTTCTTGTACACATGGAATTCACTCACACAATCACGTACACATAAGAAGAAACAGCGCTTTAAATTCTACCGAGAAGTAGGCTTAATTGTGGTTGCTGGCACTTGCAGGCTGTGGGCATAGTGACAGGATTACTGGCTACACCCCCAGAAAACAACGACTCTCCCTCTCCCAGGGCTCAGGAACTGCAATGGTTCTTCAGCTAGGGACGAGGCCTTGCCTGCTTCTTCCATGTATGATGAAGTGATGCTGGGCTTGATTTTGTGCCAGTGTTGTCCTGGTGACCACACTTGCTGTGAGTTAATGAATGCAATGGCCATGCATGTCTGAAGCCAGCTTTTCACTACACCCCTCCCCATCCCTGGCTCTCACAGTCTTTCCACGCCCTTTGGCACAATGGTTTCCTGAGCCGTAGGTGGGATGATGCCATGTTCTGTCCAGGGCTGAGCAGTCATTGAGTCAAAGCCCATTGACTAGTGGTCTGTGCATCATTGACTAGTTCTGTCTGTGCATCATTGACTATTTCTGTCTGTGCATCATTGACTAGTTCTGTCTGTGCATCATTGACTAGTTTTGTCTGTGCATCATTGACTAGTTCTGTCTGTGCATCATTGACTAGTTCTGTCTGAGCATCATTGACTAGTTCTGTCTATGCATTAACTGCGGCCCACTGTAAAACTAAGCCTCTCTGAGCAGTACTGTCTAAAGGTATGATCGTAACTATTTAGGAACCAGTTTGGCCATTAGCCAAACAACAGTAGAGGCTCTCCCCTAGGGCCTATGACCTTCCCAGCTATGGCTTTAGACCTTGTTAACAGAACTCTGCATGAGTTTCCTCTTGTAGAATAGGCTTTGAATCCAGTCAGAAGGCAGTTTGATATCCCCACCACATGCACTCTACTGTTGCACCAGTGGGCACACTTGCCCGGCAGTCACTCTTGTAGCACGCAGAGTCCACTGCTGGATAAGACCACCAAAGCCTTTTCTTTCTCAGTAGTTCCCATCGAACCTTTCGTGCTAGGAAAACACGGCCAGGGATGATATTACCAGTCAGTTCCAGAATGGTGTTTTTTTTTTTTTTTTTTTAAATATGTGGTTCTCATGTAGCCAAAGCTGACCTTGAACTCCCTATGTTGCCAGGCATGACTTTGAACCTCTGACTTTTCAGTTCCCTGAGTATTCTAACTACAGGCCTGTATTATCATGCTTGGCTTATGTAGTACTGGGGTTCTAACGCAAGGCTGTGTGCGTGCTAGGCAAACACGCTACCAACTGAGCTGTCTCTCCAGCCCTCTACTTTAGGTTTTCTCTGTATACCTTCAATGCTTAGAAACTCCCACTATATTCAGGGGCAGCGGATCACCCCCAATTCCTTCGTCTTTAGCTTTTAAGTGAAGGTTCCCTTCTGAGCACAGGGAGAAGCCACAGGTCATCTTGGGTGTTATGACCTCATCTTATCCCCAGACAAACTACTTCTTGGATCACTTTATTCTTTACATAAAGTGTGGCTCTTTTTGTTTGTTTGTGTTTTGATGCGAGGTCTCATGTAGCCCAGACTGGCTTTGAATTCCCCTGTGTAGCTGAGGCTGGCGTTGAACTCTTGATCTTCCTGGCTCTATCTCTCAAGTGCTGTGTGCAAGGAACGCTGGACTAAAATACCTTAAACCATCCAGATCTAAGAGTCTAAACAGAAACCTATCCTTTGATAATTTCAAGTGCTTATGCTTGATACCAAATTTGCGTTCCCCTTTGCAACTGCCTTGGAATGGGGGGTGTCAGTTTAGTGCTTTCTTTTAAACCCTTCTTCTAAACCTGTCCGAGGCCCTCTTCCAACTCTGTCGGTACACACTAGATGTCACTGTCTACCCGGTGAATCACGGAGCTGAGCATCCCGAGTTAATTAGGAAGGAAAGCTGTTTGGGAAATGGCTCGGAAGTGGCTGCTGCAAAAACATATTTTCAATTACTTCCAAATAGAAGTTTTCTCCGACAGTTTTCGAAGAGGCATTCATTATTTCTTTGGGAAAAAGAAGCCCTCTGAAACCCATTCCAGCGAAGAAGAGTAAAGTTGGTGGCAGCTTTTCTCTCCCTGCTCTAAAGCCTGGGAATGCTGGCAAGTGTCAGAGGCACTGAAAGAGGGTGTGCCCTCCTGGTCCCCTCAGCCTGTGCACGTGCACATACTGAGTCTGGGCTTGTTAGGTGCTTTGAGTTTAGAACACTCAGGCATGCCTCAATCTTTAGTGGGGCTTTTTTTTTTGGTTGCTTTTTTACTGTCCCCAATCCATCCTTCTCTCCCTCCCCCTCCCCCTCCCCCTCCCCCTCCCCCTCCCCCTCCCCCTCCCTCTCCCCCCTCCCCCTCCCTCTTCCCCCTCCATCTTCCCCTCCCCTCCTCTCCCCCTCCCTCTCCCCCTCCTTCTCCCCCATCTCCTTCTCCCCCTCCCCCCTCCCCTTTCCCCTTTCCCCTTCTGTCTTAGAAGCCTTGTCATAGGATGACATTCCTGTCAAGGATGACCTTGAACCTTAGGCTGTCCCTCCCGCCTCCGTCTCATAAGTGCTGGATTGTAGGCCTGTGTCATCACAACCCAGTTCTAAACCTATTGTCTTCCTTTTTTTACATTTATATTATTTATTTGTGTGCTTATTTGTATTTTTTGTGTATTTTTTATATGTATGTATGTATCCATCTTTTTAAAAATTTTTTATTTTTATTTTGACCTAAGGTCTCATGTAGCCTATGCTGGCCTTAAATTAGCTCTGTAGTCAAGGGTGACATTGACTACTTTTCTGGCTCCCACCTCCTAAGCAGTGTGTGCCACCATACATACCTAGATTTTTTTTTTCAAAGATAAATATAAAGTTTTGTTCTGTGGCCCAGAATGATGGCCAAGCATTCACTCCGTATCTTGGACTGGCTTTGAATTTATGATGACCCCTCTGCCCCAGCCTTCTGAGTACTAGGGTTAAAGGTATGCCCTTCCATGCTGGGGCCCTAAGTAATCATTTTCTTTCTTTCTTTCCCCTTGGACTTTGTCTCTTTTGAGACAGGGTCTCCCTTTGCAACTCTGGATGGCTTGAGATCACTATATAGACCTGTCTGGCCTCAAACTCGTGACCGTCACCTGAGTTATCACCTGGGTCTGATTAGTTCTTTAGGACAAAGACTGTGGCAGAATTTTGGGGCTAAAGGGTTGTGACTATTTTTAAGTTTTTGCCATTTGAAAATTGCCTTTTTCTTTCTCTTTTCTTTTTGGTTTGTTGAGACAGGTTTTCTTTGTGTAGCCGGTTTTGGCTGTCCTTGAACTCACTTTGCAGACAAGGCTGGCCCCGATCTCAGAGATCTACCTCTGTCTCTCCAGTATAGGTATAGGCACAACCACCCAGCCTGCCTTCATATTTGCTTAAAGAAAAGTTACATTTATTTCTTCCACCAGTAAACAGACATTCCTGAGTGTGTGCATTGCTGTCTTGGAAATTACTTGTCACTTTGAGTGTGTACTGAGTCTTCCTGGTGGGAGACAAACAGATTTGTTTAACACCAGCCTTAAGATCATTGCCTTACCACCTTCATGAAGGGTTTTATATTAGATTACAGGAAGAGCAAACACACACTAAAAAGTAACAGCATTATCTCTGGCTCTGCATTTACTGCACCGTCGACAGCTTAGTTTTAATTACCATTATAAATACTTCATAGTCTACTAATAAATGTCTTGCCGTATATTCAGAAAAACGCAATAAACTCATTGTCAGGTGAGAATTACTGGAGTTCTTGGCTTCGAAATCTCTGCCAGAAAGAAGGATAAAATTGCCCTTGCTGCAGGTGAGAACTGTTGGAAAGACTGATAAGGGATGAGTCTTGGGTAGGGTCTATAATAATTATTGTCATCAGGACAGAATGAGGAGAATGAGTCCGCATATTAATGTAGTACCAACATGAGGTCGTGTCAGAGCTTAAGAAGAGGGTAGATACAGCACTTAGCGGGGAAGTCAAGGCTAAATTAGGTCTTGCTTTGGAAGGGAGGGGACTTTAGACATCGTTTTTAGTAGAGTGAGCAATGCTGTGACAAAAATATTGAAATCGGGAGATGGAGCAGGTTTGGTAACTGGGTTTGGTGGCACAAGACTGTGTGTAACCTTGGAATTAGGAAGGCTGAGATAGGATTCTGAATTTGAGGCCAATCTGCAGCAAAAGACTGTCTTAAGATAAAAAAGTTGGGACTCTAGGTTATGATCTTTATTCATGCTGACTTGAGGGACGCTGCTGGAAGTCATGAAGAGAGTTGCTAGTGTTTTATTTTGTTTTATTTTGTTTTAAAGCTGGGGTTTTGTGTAGCCCACATTGGCCTTGAACTCGCTATGTAGTCTGAACTCTCCTGTCGGTTTCAGTCACAAAGCTGGTCCTAGGAAAATTTCTGGATTAGTTTTTCTGGTGGTCAGGGCCCAAGTCATGGGTTAAGCATCCAGTCAGAGGAGACTTCGATTCTAGTAGCTGGGCTGGAAATGGATCTGTGCTCTCCATAGTTAATGCAGGGCCAAGTCTCACATCTCCCAGAGAGTGTGGCCTCTGCCACCCAGCCTGGTGACATAGGCACACACTCTTGGCTAGCTGGGGTGCTTATTTTGATCCACTTATTCTGGGTCTTGTCTTTAGGAAGGATGCTGTGCGTATGGGCAGCATCTTCAATGTCCATCTTGCTCCTTAGGACAGTAGTCCCGTGCTCTGTGTCAACAAGCCTCAATCCTCCTATCCATGACCATAAAAAGGAAGATTTTATAGCTGCACTTGCAAAATAACCTTTTTCCTTAACTTAAAAATTATATTAATTCATTCATGTGTATGTATGTGTGCATGTGTTGTATGCGTATGCATCTGTCTGAAGACAACAAAAGAGGGTTGATTCTCTTCTTCAACCAAGTGAGTCCTGGGGACAGAATCCAGGTTGTCAGGCTTGAGAGCCATTACCCACGGAGCCATCTCACCAGCCTGCAAAATAATTTTTCCAGAAAGCATATTTGCAGAGCAGCTGCTTTTCCTCTGCCCTCGATGCAACTGACTCCCAATGACGCGTGAGGGACCCTTTATACAAGTCTGTAAAATGCTTGAAGAAGCTTCCTGACTCAAAGACCTTGTGCGGCACTAGGCCCTGTTATCACTTGTTTGGAAGTTTGTGTTTTGTTACTAAACAGTCTCCCCCGGTGACACTCGGATCGGCATGGTTTATCATAAGTGTGGCCGTACGTGGCTTCTCGTATCTCCATTGCTGGCCTGTGGAGAGTCTGAGCCTTCCTGACTTTCCAGATCAGAACAAAAGCAACCATAAAAGTGCAATGAAAACAGTCACGGAGGCAGGGGGTTTGGAGTATTCATTTCCCCGACCAACAGCGAGGAGCCTAACGTCCTAATCCATCAGATCTTGCAGACAAAAGCCATAAATCTTTTTTTTGTTGGTTCCACATATTGGCACCGTGACAAGTTCATATTATATACTCGGTCTAGAATCTCTCTTGCAACCTCACCACATCCCAGCAAGTTCACAAAGAGGACCGAGGCACACAGCCCCGGAATGCAGGCGGGTCGTTTATTTATGTGCACACCTTGTTCTGAGTCTGCCGATACCAGAGGCCTTGGCAGAAGAACTTCATAAAATGTAATGTTAAGTGACATCTGTGACACGGAGCGCTTCTTTTTCCATTTCCTGCTTCCTTAATGGATCCCTACAGAGGGTGGGGAGCAGAACCCACTTCTGCGGATGATCCGATTACTGCACTCTCTCCAGGCTCATCAAAAATTCTCTTGCTGTGGAGGGAAATGTCATTTCGAAAAGATGACACGGATAGATGTCTGTACCGACACTTACCCACCATTTCCCTTGACCCCCACATCATTCGGGTCCCTTCCCAACATCCAGAAGTCTCCCGAGGCTCCTTAAGGACCCGAGGAAGGAGGTAGGGGGACATAATAGCAACTTCTTGCACTTAGCATCATCGCTCAGGAAATTCCGAAGCACTTGCCCCTGTGAGTGTCCTCCATCGTTCTGATAAAAACCCTGAGAAGTGCTTGGGCTGATGGTGATTCTCTCTGTAAATCTTGATCAGGGTGGACACATACATTACGGGAAGAGAGAGCCTCTGTACATTTGGAGTTTCTATGTGGGGACTCGCTCAGTCTTTTCTCCTGCTCCTCAGTCTTCGTTTGTCTTCCCTCCATGCACCCCCCTTTCCTCCTCACATTTCTCCTTTATGCCTGCATTGCTTTGAAGAAACACAAATTGTTTGAAAGCTGGTTATTTTGATCCCTTACTTTGCTGGCAGGCGACTTTGACTCTCAAATGTGTGACTATGTGGTCTTTGAAGTGTGTTGTTTTTTTGGGTGTGTGTGTCTCCATTACAAACCCTCAGGTTTGGACATATTCATGCCCAGACTTATTACAAGTTGAGTGGAGGCAGGAACTGAAGGAAGGGCCACCTGATTCTCTCAGGAAGGTTGCCTCTCTTCCCTTCTTTCCCTTCAACCCTTGAACCAGGTCAGGGGCTTCTCTTTGCTGCTCTCATGATCTTTTTTTTTTCTTTTTAAAGATTTATTTATTATTATATGTAAGTGCACTGTATCTGTCTTCAGACACGCCCGAAGAGGGCATCAGATCCCATTATAGATGGTTGTGAGCCACCGTGTGGTTGCTGGGATTTGAACTCAGGACCTCTGGAAGAGCATTCAGTGCTCTTAACCACTGAGCCATCTCTCCAGCCCTGCTCTCATGATCTTATGCACATTTTCATCGTTGCATTGACCATTAAATCACTGGCTGTCTCTGCTGCTTGTCATTGCTGGGTGATTCTTAGTCATTGGTGGAGCTCAATGGGAAGACTAAACATTAGTGTCCCCAGGGTAGTGCAATGCTAAGATTAGAACCACTCTGTTATAATGATGTCTAACTTAGTAATAGTTTGTTTACTCCATTTCTTGGTTTATTAGCTTGAACAGATAAGAACCAACATTGGTGAGGAATTCCCTAGTGGAAGTTCTTTGATTTAAAAAAAAAAATCACTGAATGCGGGTTGGGGTTTGTGACTCTGAGGTCAAGCGTTTGACTAAAATGAGAGAGAAGCCATCCTCAGCTCTCATGGGGGGTGGGTTGGGGATCAATAATCAGTGAAGGCAGTTTGAGTACCTGCCTCGGTCTTTCAGAGAGAAGACACTGGAAGGCAAATGGTTAATCAATACAAGATAAATCAGTGGGTTTAGGAAGTAATGACTGTTTTTTCTGTCTTTTTTAATGGTAGAATCTCTGCTCTTCCTCCCCCTTCATCCCCTTTTCCCTCCCCCCCACCTCTTTTTTGAGACAGGGTCTCATTGCGCAGACTTGGCTGGTCTGGCGCTTGCTATGTGGACCAGGTTGACCTTGAACTCATAGAGATCCATCTGCCTCTGCCATCCTTGTGCCTGGCCAGAAGGCCCCCCCCCCCCCAGCGCTTTAATTATGGCTTCTAGGACAGAGAGAAGGAATGGAGGTAGGAAGTGAAGGGTCTGCACATGTGTTGCATGTTGCTGATGTTGGGATAGATATTTATATGCATGGCTGGACAAACTCACATTTAATTTTATGAAGAACATACAACACACAACAAGGAAACAAGCTTCGTGATCAAGTCACAAGTGGAACTCAAGCCAGGGTGGCAGATTCCTTTCAAATTTAAGGCTCTTGCTCACTAAAATGATGTTTCTCTTACAAACTTTCTGGACAATTTGGTGTAAAGGAAGGGTGTCCATCTTTTTTGACATTGTGACATGGCATACATCCTTACGAAGATGTTGGCCCCTGTTCCTAGTCATCATAGGTGCACGTAGTTGGAGGACTGCAGGCTGAACATATGTGCTCATCAGAAAACTCTGGCCCTGGCCTTGGTCCTGGCCCTGTTCTGCGTCTTCTCTGTGCTTTCTGAGCACAGAGCCTTCAAATACCCAGAGCGGTGAGAGAAAAATGTCATATTTAACTTAATGTGACAAAGGGAATATAATTTGATGATATTTCTAATGTTATTTATTGTTATTTTTAAAACATCTGATAATGTGATTTTCCCACCCAATGCAGATTTCTAATGAGTTTTTGGAAAATGAATCAAGCTACTTATTTTATGAGGTGGGGGAGAGGGGAGAGAGGAGAGGGGAGAGGGGAGAGGGGAGAGAAGACAAGAGGGAGGAGAGGGGGAAGGGGAGGGGAGGGGGAGAGGGAGGGGAGGGGGAGAGGGAGGGGAGGGGGAGAGGGAGGGGAGAGGGAGAGTGGGGAGGGGGGAGGGGAAAGGGGAGAGGGGAGGGAGAGAGGAGAGTGGGGAGGGGGGAGGGGAAAGGGGAGAGGGGAGGGAGAGAGGAGAGGGGGGAGAGGGGGAGGGGAAGGAGGGAGGGAGGGGGAGAGGAGACTTATGCTATGTGTACTAATAACAATCATGATCAATTAGCCTTTCTCTTATTTATTCATTTATTTATTTATTTATATTTATTTGGTTTTTTGAGACAGGGTTTCTCTGAAAAGTCCTGGCTGTCCTGGAACTCACTTTGTAGATCAGGCTGGCCTTGAACTCAGAAATCCGCCTGCCTCTGCCTCCTGAGTGCTGGGATTAAAGGCGTACTCCACCGTGTGAGGGGATGTGGGCTTGAGTGTGGAAGCCAGCGAAGCTGGTTTGTTCCTTTCAGTGTGGAATCTCGAGGCATGCAGGGTGAACACTTTGACCCACTGACCCATCTCACCATCACTTCTTTGTTTTAAGATTTGGGGTTTTAGAGTGAAATTTGTTAACTTTCACTTTTTTTTTTTTTGGCCTTGAGGTTCATTTATTCATTATCTATCTATCTATCTATCTATCTATCTATCTATCTATCTATCTATCTATCTATCGATACTACACATACACCTTTCTGAACTCCTGCATTGTTAAAAATGAGGAGGAGTTGGGAGAAGGGAGAAGTGCCACCCGAATATATTGTATGAGAACAAACCACCGGGAAACTTGAGTTTGTCCTTAAAAGCCAAGGCCTCTCCCGGGTGCAGACTAGCATGTATCTTCAAGTCTGGGGTTAGAGCTTTTCTTTTTGGGACATGCTCCTCCCATTGGAGCCTGGTGCTTTTGACCTGGACCCACCCCATTGTGAGGGCTGACGGGTATCGTTCTGTAAGACACAGACTTGCTGATTTCCTTCAGAATGGAGCATGCCCTCAAATGTCCATGCGTGGCTTCCTTCCCTTATCTTTTTGACTTGGAAGGACAGACAGGGATGGCTGTCAGCTAGTCTTTGATGTGGGGGACAATGACTAATAAAAACATTGAAATCATCTTCTCCTCCTATTTCACTTGACTCCCGGTGTCTGTCGCAGACCCTGCCTGATTGACAGAATATTACCCAGATAACCCCCTTCTTAAGTGGCGGCGAGGCAGCAGCGGGCAGTTTTTCATTTAGAGTCTATCAGCTGAGAATTGATAAAGTCATCATGGAACAACTGTAGTTTGACCCCGACCTGACAAAAGAGATCGAAAATGTCTTGGATAGAGAGAATCACGGGGCTGGCTCCATCCCTGCCTGGGAAAAAGCGTTGGAGTGGGCCAAGGGCTAACACCCAGGCACTCCACGAGTATGTTTAATAACTGAGAAGTAAATAATGAAAGGGATGTCAATAAACAATCGCGATTTAATAAATTATTCATTTTAACAATCCTACCAGTGTTTGCCCAGGGATGTAGTGTTTTTTTCTCCATCTGCGGTATTGGTCTGAACCTGCCTGGTTGCGGAGCTGTTCACCATCGTTGACAGCAGGGGGCACTCACGTCACGCCAGAAACATGCCAAACTCGTGGTTTATGTAGGAGGGAAAGATGGAGCAGATAGAAAAGCTTCAAAAGGAGGTGGAGGGGAATATAGAAAATGAGTGGAGAGATACTGAAATGAAAAAAAAAAAATTTCCGCAGGCAGATCAAATTCACCCTTGCACCGAAGCAAAGCGTAAAGAAATAAATAGAAAACAGTCACTCTATATTTTGCTGGTTAAAATAACTTATTTATTTGAAACTCATAAGATGACAGATTTGGAGCAGTCAGGGCAAGGGCAAAAGAGATATTCGAAATTTAACAGATTTATTTCCATCTCGAAAATTCCACTGTGATTTTTTTTCAGGAAAGACTCCCAGATCACAACTGATTCTCTTGGGCTGATGTGAAACACGCACACAAAAAAATGATTAAAAAAAGCAAACTTCCAAACAACCCCCAAACAGCTGTTGAGGGGCTATAGACTGTGTGTTCTTCTTCTTCTCCTTAGAGGCAAGGTCTCACTGTGGAGTCCGGGATCGTCTGGAGTGTTGGGCTCACAGGTTTCCGCGCCTTTGTCCAGCTGCCGAAGCCTTTGGAACAAAGCCCCACCACAGTTTAAGGCTAAGTTTTCTCGGAAATGAACTCCTAGGGTCAGTTCGCCTCCGTGTGTGCTTTCTTTTCTCATGGACTGTGTGACAGTCCCCACTTTATGAAACTGTCCCATGTGAGGCCACGCTGCTTTTACACATTGAAGAAAGGCCGTCGTGGTCCCCGGGATATTTACTGTGAACCCAAGGCACAGAAGAATGTGTTCTCGATCGATGGCCATGCAGATGCTAAAGCGAGTGGTATTTATTTATAATAATGCGTGAGGCGGCCCGCAGGGAAATGTCATCTTGTTTGTAATCAATCTCGGTGTGAGGCTCCTGCTGCAGCACAATCAGGCTCTGCATTAAGTGACAAATTGGCTTCTTCTCCTCATTCGGACTGTCATTTCTCTTCAGTGGGGATACATCATCTCTGTTACAAGGCCTCGGAGCTTGTACCACACACAGATACACATGCATATGCAGGCCCTGCCAACGTACTCGGGATAAAAGCCTCCAGCGATAGCGGGTATGACAGGAAACAGGAAAATGAGAAGGGCCCCCTGTGCTCACCGTGTCTTGCCGCCTGGTGATGTCATTGTATCCCGTGAAGGCGTGTCACTGTTAGGGATTGAACTGTCTCTCAAAACCTGTGCGTTGAAGCTCTAACTGCCAATGCAACAGCATTTTTTTAAAAAATGATTTATGTGAATAGGTGTGAGGGCGTCAGATCCCTGGAAGTGGAGTTACAGACAGTTGTCAGCTTCCATGTGGTTGCTGGGAATTGAACCTTGGTCCTCTGGATTGAAAGCAGACAGTGCTTTTAATTACCGAGACATCTCTCCAGTCCACAAAGTTTACTGCCCCCTCCCCGCCTTTTTTTCCTGAGATAGAGTTTCTCTATGTAGCTATGGCTGCCTTGGACTCACAAAGATGCCTGCCTCTGTCTCCTGAGTGCTGGGATTCACAGTGTGGGCCAACACTGCCTGGCTGCCACGGTGATAGTATTTAACAACAGGCTCAGGCTTGAGTGTACCATGATAGAAAAATTGAGACTCTATAGGCTTAATCTCTAGCTATGCCTTCATCCCTAAATAGGCCATTTAGGGGGTAATTAAGGTTAGATGAAGGCCCAGGAATGGCACCCTAATCCAGCTCAGCTGGTCCTCTTAGTACCCCTCTTTTGGAGTCTTTGAATCAGGGATTTACTCAGTAGCCCACATTGGCTTGGAACTCACTAGACCCAGGCTGCTCTTGAATCCATTATGTGGCCTAGACTCGTCTTAGACTCATGGTCTTCCTGACCTGTATTATGGGCATCATGTCCAGCCCTCCATAGGCCATTATCCAGTTTTCTTTTTTTCTAAAACAAACCTGGCTGTCCCGGAACTTGCTCTGTGGACCAGGCTGGCCTCGACCTCAGAGATCCACCTGCTTTTGCCTCCTGGGCCGGGATTAAAGGCACGCGCTTCCATCACCTGGAGACACACAACTGCTATTTGCTGCTGCTATTCTAAAGTGAGGAAGGGATGCTAGATGTGAATAAGGATTTTCCTCTCTGAGTATGAAGGTAGCCACCTGCTCAGAAGAGACTTTGGACTTTTAAATAATGTTGAGACGATGATAGACGATTGGGACTTTGCAAGTTGGACTGAACTCAGTTTTGCATTATGATAAGACTATAAGCCTTTGGGGGGCAGGGGGGTGAATAAGAATGGCTTCCCTTAGAGTCATATAATTGGATGCTTAGTCATCAGGGAATGGCACCAGTTAGAATGATTAGGAGGTGTGGCCTTGTTGGGGAACACACCAACAGGAGTAGGTGTAGCCTTGCTGGAGGAAATGTGTCACTGGGGGTGGGCTTTGAGATTTCAAAAGATCAAGACAGGCCTCTTGTTTCTCTGTCTTCCTGCTGCCCACAGATCCAGCTGTAGACCTCTCAGCTGCTTCTCCAGCATCATGTCTGCTTGCATGCTGCCATGTTCCCTGACATGATAAGAATGGACTAACCAACTGTAAGCCAGCCTTGGTTTCCTTTATCAGAGTCGCCGTGGTCATGGTGTGTCTTCACCGCAATAGAACATTGACTAAGGCAGACTCAAACTTGCTTTCTTTTACATAGGAGGATGAAGGGGCTGGCTCCAAGCTGGGGAGCTGGCATTTTGATGTTGGACTTCAATTTACTAGAGCTGGGAAAGAGATTTCTGCTCTTTCAGTTTCTCAGTCTGTTGGGTTTTGAAATTTAATTTAAAAAATATTTTGTATCTCTCTCTCTCTCTCTCTCTCTCTCTCTCTCTCTCTCTCTCTCTCTCTCCCTCTCTCTCTCTCTCTGTATGTGAGTACATGTGCACATGCCATGGTGCACATCTGGAGGTCAGAGGGTAACTTGTAGGAACCAGTTCTCCCCGTCTCCCACGTTGGTTCTGGGGCTAGAACTCAGGTTGCCAGGCTCGGAGGCATGCACATTTGCTCGCTAAACCATCTTATTGCTCCCAGGCAATGGATTTTGTGTGTGTGTGTGTGTGTGTGTGTGTGTGTGTGTGTGTGTGTGTGTGTGTGTGAGAGAGAGAGAGAGAGAGAGAGAGAGAGAGAGAGAGAGAGAGAGAGAGAATCTAAGCAGACAGAAGCAAAATCAGCAATAGGAAGTGGAGTGTGGCTCTAACAAATATCTAAACTTGTGGAAGCAGCCTTGAACTGAGAGCAAGGTATATTCTCAGAAAAGCCGAGAAGGGCTCAGAAAGGCAGGGAGTTCTCTCTAGAGGAAGCTTCAGGTTTCTTAGAAAATGCATAAGTGATCATGAATAGGATGGTGGTGAGAACAAGGATGGGGAAGGTCATTCTGGTGACATCTCAGACGGACGCAGGGAGCAGCGTGTCATCGGCAGCGGAGGGGGAGTGCCTTTACAAAGAGAGCACCTTGGGCAGAATTGTTTCATGTTCTGATGTTTGGTGGAAGGCAGAGCTCACAAGCAATAGAATTGGATATTTAGTGGAGGAGCCTAGTAAAATATTTTTAGGAGAGCATAGGTATTCTCTCTCTCTCTCTCTCTCTCTCTCTCTCTCTCTCTCACACACACACACACACACACCGTTTTATTTTCTTTTTCATTTCTCTCATCCAGTCTTCCTCCCTTGCCCCTAAGCATCTCTTCCTGGCTCCCCATCTCCTCTCAGATTCCTTTTTGCTTTCTTTCTTGTTTCTAAAGATTATTCAGTATGTCGTGTACGTGTGTGGACATCTTCAGAGTTGACTCTCTCATTCCACCACATAGGCTCTGGACTTTGAAGTCAGGGCGTCGTTGAGTTCTTTGCTAGCTCTTGGCCAGAGGCAGCCCATAGCATTTCTGGGCTGTCTGCAAACCCTGACTTCACACGCCTCTTCAACTTGGCTTCTTGTTTCTTCAAAGTCAGTAGTGGAGAGGCAGAGAGGGCAGCAAAGTGAGCGCTCTGGGCCCCTCTGTCGCTCCCAGTAGGCCATGCAGCTGAAACCTAGGATGCCACCCCTTCACCTCTGCTTACCTCCGCCCCCTACAAATATTTGGAAACCAAAGAGGCAATGATGAAGAATGTCAGAGCAGTAGCTCTGTGGTCAAGGCTTGGATCTCAGGAGTCTATTCGCCTTCTTTCATTTCACCCTGTCTGCGTTCCTCAGTGTTTCTTTTGGAGGGCGAGCTTTAAAGCCACATTCATCTTCACAGAGTGGTCACTTAGTCATACCCTTGGTTATCTTTCTGAAGAGGTATCTCAATTCTGTTCTTCATTGTTGTTTAGAATAAGGACAGCCTGAGATTTCCTCCCCAAATCTTTATGTTCTGCCTCCTTTTTACTTCCCAGTTCTTCCTTCATTTCTCTTCTTAATCTTCTCCACAAGCCGCTAGGAAGAAGCAGATAGTTGCTCTGTGGTTGGGTTAGAAGTCTGCTCAGCTAGGGCCGTATAGACAAATGTCAGGAATGTGAATGGTTGTAGTCGCTGTGGAAGTCAGTGTGCAGACTCTTTAGAAACTAAAAATTGCATGTGATCAACGGTGGCATACCTGTGTTTAAACTGAACCGCTCGGTTAACGCACCCTAGAGATCCTCATGTCTGTGTTTATTACTGCCTTGGTCACAAGAGCTAAGAATGGAGCCAGCTTAGATGTCACAACCACAGATGAATGGATGAGGAAAATGAATGTATGTGTGTGTATGTGTGTGTGTGTGTTTGTGTGTATTTTGTTGAGCTTTAAAAAATGAAAACATAATGCTAACATTTTCAGGAAAATGGATGCCACTGGAGACTCAGAAAGATAAACGGTGTTCTCTCTGTCGAATGTATTTTTTATTTGCATGTTTGTGTATGTGCACGTGCATTTCGTGGCACCCACACGGAGGGCAGTCATTTCCTTCCACCATGCGGGTTATAGGAGTTGAACTCTGGTCCTTAGGCTTGCCACGAAGCACCTTCTGATGACGATTCTTGGTTGTCAGCTTGACCACAACGGTAACTATCTAAAACCCAAGTGTCTGTGCACACCTGTGAGGGATTTTGGTGGGAACTCACTGTAAATCTAGGCCACACCTTCCCTTGGCAGCCTAGATAAAGGTTATGGAAGAAAGCCAATTTGTCCTTTGCTTGCTTGCACCCAGTCTCTCTTCCCTAGTTGGTGTTAGACCCCACTTCTTTTTTTTTCTTTTTTAAAGATTCATTTATTTATTATATGTAAGTACACTGTAGCTGTCTTCAGACACTCCAGAAGAGGGCATCAGATTTCGTTACGGATGGTTGTGAGCCACCATGTGGTTGCTGGGATTTGAACTCTGGACCTTCGGAAGAGCAGTCGGGTGCTCTTACCTGCTGAGCCATCTCACCAGCCCCTCCTTTTGGTTTTTCGAGGCAGGGTTCCTCTGTGTAGCCCTGGCTGTCCTGGAACTCACTTTTTAGACTAGGCTGGCCTTGAACTCAGAAATCTGCCTGCCTCTGCCTTCCAAGTGGTGGGATTAAAGGCCTGTGCCACCACTGCTCAGCTCCCTCGCAGTTTCTTAGTGTCTTGCAGGTCCTTCTCAAATGCTAACTCCTCCCCCCTCCCCATTCACGTCTAGAATGCTGGGATTAAAGGCAGGCACCCCCATTCCTCAGCCTCTCTTCGGCTGGCAAAGGCGTGTCTGTAGGAAAACTGGGCTTTGTGTGAGGTTGATTCAAAGGTACACAGCTCATTGGGGCTCTGAGAAGTTTCCCTTTACCTTCAAAGGTTTTATTTCCCTTTGGCTTTTCTCTCAGTAATGAAAATGACTTCCTTTCACACCTTCCAGAGGAAGGGAAAATACTTCTGCCCTAAGGTTCCGAGGCGGAGTCCCAGGATGGGTCTGCTGACGCTGCAGCATCCTTCTTTGGCCTGCTCCTTTTAAACTGGGGCTTGGAAAGTCCTGACTAATATAGAAAGTCCCCGAGTCTCCATCCTGGAACACACTCAGCTCTTCTGAGACCGGGGCCTTTTTCTAAAGGTGATCTGTTTCTACTCCACCTTATTCATCTACATCGGCCCCCTGGTTTTCTACTTTTAAAGAAAAAACGTAACAATAATGTAGGGTTAAGGAACAAATTGGGCACATCATCTTGACAAGTTAGTGCTGTTCTTATTTTCAGACAGTTGAGTGAAGTTGAGATGTTGGTCTTCAGTTCTGATCCTTCTGCATTTTGTGTGTGTGGGTTATAGTTCCTTCCCAATTAGAATTGCTTCTTATTAATTTTCATTGTATTTATTTATGTTTACATGCATGCATATGTGTGGGGGGACATGTGCCAAGGTGCTTATGTGTAGGCCAAATGGATTGGTTCTCTACTTCCATCGTATGGGTCC
Organism: Mus musculus; assembly: GCF_000001635.26. Lineage (NCBI taxonomy): Eukaryota > Metazoa > Chordata > Mammalia > Rodentia > Muridae > Mus > Mus musculus. The sequence goes on along the minus strand of NC_000069.6, from coordinate 51,164,002 downwards.
TGGATAAAGAACCCGGGTCATCAGGCTTGGCTATGATAACCTTCACCCTCTGAGCCATCTCTCTGGCCCAAGAGCGCATGCCTTTTAAATGCAAGGTCTATATAGTATTCCTTGAATGTTGTCCCTAAACCAATAAAACCAGCGGGTGCAAGCCAGCTGATCTTAGGAACTGTAGAATATCAGCCTTAAAAGTGTCTTTCAGTCATCCCTGATACTACTTTAAAATAGTTATTATAAATGTGAGTTTGATGGATTTTTACATAGATCGGATGTTTGAGAGGGTTATTTTCAGGTGTCATCTTACCTGTCTGCTGAGGTGTAAGGCTTGTGGGTGAGCCTGTGAGAGATGCTGTAGGAGATTTGCATGTGAGGACTGGTAAGGATGTTTATCATTGCCTTGTGGAGGCCATTCGACTGGCTGGTAGGAGTGATGGAACAAGAAGGAAGAGGGGTAACCTCCTCTCTTCTCCAGGCTCTCTCCTCCTCTCTGGGGGTGACAACCTTTTAATGACTGTGACCCCTTGACCTCCATTTTCTTAGGCTAGAAAGTATATCAGCACCTCTTGGACTAAGAGCTGTGCTATTGCTATCCCTAGTTCTTGGGCCTTTTCAACTCGGACTTAGCCATGCTTCTGGAATTCCTGGTTCTAAGCTTTTCAGTGGCCTGCAATGGGACTTCTTAGCCTCTCTACTCGTGTGTCAATTCCTCTAATAAATCTGCTCTTATAGTATCATGCCTATCTCTGTCCATCTTTGCAGCATTGTCCCATTGGTTGGTTCTGCCTCTCTGGAGAATTCTGACTAATTCAATCTCTTATGTCAAAGTTATTAAAACATATAAAAGGACAGCTGAAATCTCATTTTGCACCCTCCTCCAATAGACAACCCTATTGACAGTTCTTCTGAAAAACAATATGGGAATGGTGTCACATATCTGTAAATCTCAGCTCTTGGAAGGTGGAGACTGGAGGATCAGGAGTCCGAGGCCACTCTCAGCTATGTGGTGGGTTCAAAGTCAGCCTGGGCTACGCTTAACTTGGTCTCTAAAACTAAAATTAAAACTAAAACAACAATAAAGGAATAAACAATACAAGAGTCTACATGTATACATGTTCAGGGTCTGGAGGGGACAGACTTGGACTTCAGTCCTGGCCTTAACACGTAAGGCTGTGTTTCATAACATGCTTTCTTGGGCTCTAAACTTCAGTGCTTTTTTTTTTTTTTTTTTTTTTAAATAAAAGAAATTACAGAAACAGAAAAGAAGGGGTCAAGGCACATGAAAATAGAGTTCTTTGAAAGGAAATAAAAAAGCCACTTAAATATATATATATATATATATATATATATATATATATATATATATTACCTACCACATGGATCAAGCAAGTGGTTTAGCTCAAGTATGAACTCTAAGCCTTGACATATGCTGAGATTGTTAGCGGCTCTGGGAAACAGACCATATTCTGTACTGTTAGCAAAGTATTTGCTGGTATCTCTCGTATGGGGGTAACAGCCAATGGCCGTCTTTAGCAAAATACCTGTTGGTACCTCTCTTAATGTGGGGAATAACCTATTATTCACAGTGACAGTACTTTTCTTTGTTAGGGTTTCCATTGCTGTGAAGAAACACCATGACCAAGGCCACTCTTATAAAGGACAGCATTTAATTGGGTCTGGCTTACAGGTTCAGAGGTTCAGTCCATTATCATCAAGGTGGGAACATGGCAACATCCAGGTAGGCATGAAGCTGGAGGAGCCGAGAAGGGAAGTCAGAAGCAGACTGTCTTCCAGGTGGCTGGGAGGAGGTTCTCAAAGTCTAGCCCCCATAGGCCACACCTTTGCCAACAAGGCCATACTGCCTAATAGTGCCACTCCCAGGGCTAAACATATACAAACCACCATATTACATTCCCTGGCCCTCATAGGTTTGTTCAAACACATGAGTCTGTGGGGGCCATACCTAAACATAGAATAATGCAAAATATATTTAGTTCAACTTAAAAACTCTTCACAGTTTATAACAGTCTCAACAATGTCCAAAGTCCAAAGTATTTTCTGAGATTAATTCAGTCACTTAACTGTGATCCCCTATAAAGTCAAATCGAAGAGCAGATCACATACCTTAAACATCGCAGGATATACATTACTATTAAAAAATGTCATAGTGAGGAAATTCTGGACCAAACAAGACCCCGGAATCTAGCTGGGCAAACTCCAAACTTTGCATCTCCATGTCTGATGTCAAAGTGCTTTTCAGATCTCCAACTCCTTTCATCTTTGTTGACTGCAACAAACTTCTTTCTCCTGGACTGGGTCCATTCCCTGTTAGCAGCTTTCCTTGGCAGGTATTCCATGGCTCTGGCATCTCTAACATTTTGGGGTCTCTACGGTAACTTTAGTGTTACAGCTTCAAATGTCTGGGATCTACACATGATCTTCTGGGCTCCTCCAAAGGGCTGGTGTCACTTCGCCAGCTCTGCCCTCTGTAGCACTCTAAGCTCAGGTTGACTCCACTCCACTCTTCTTGGTGATCATCCCATGGTAATGGCATCTCCAATTCGCTGGAGACTTCTGCTGCAAATAGGCTTCACCAATAGCCTCTCATAGGCTCTCTGCATGGTGCCAAGCCTCTTCTTTGCATGTGCCGGCTGCACCTTCACCAATGGCCTTCCATGGCCTCTCACAGTGCCAAGCCTCAACTACTCTCTATGACCCCTTCATACCACCAGTACCACCTTCGTGACTCTTACACATTACCAAGTACAGCTGCAGCAGGAGGTACAACTTTGGCTATCTCTGGAACACAGCTTCCTTGTGTTCTCAAAAAAGCACGTTGCAGAAGAATTCTTCTCAGTGATGCTGGTTTTTTTTTCTTAATCACTGCTAATTTCTTAGTTCCAGCTAACCAGCTTCAATTGTCCCAGTAGTCCCTTCTATTCTTGACTCTAAAGCCAGAGACACATGCCGTAAGCTGCCAAATTCTGCTGCTTGCTGGAACTGGAACACTACCTCAGCTTTCTGTTTTCCAGATCCTTCAATGCCTAAGCTTGACTGTCCTGGAACTTGTTGTGTAGATTGACCTTGAACTCAGAGATCTGCGAGGCTGTGTCTCCTGAATGCTAGGATTCAAGGCGTGTACACCATGGCTGGATTTCAGCTTTTAACACCACAGTGCTCAATGGCAGAAGATCAGAAACAATTAACCGCTCATTACTGTTTAACTGATTAAGCTCTGAGTGCATCAGTACAGTGGCATCAGAGCTACGGCACAATGTAGAACGGAAGATAATGAAGGTCCCTGTGAATTGCGGTGGAAGGACTGACTTTGCTTAAATGCAAGAGCGAATGGGGAAAACCAGCAAGGCACAGAACAATCCTAGAACGTACTGCGTTCAGATGTATGTGGCAGCATATGCCTGTAACCCTGCCACTTGAGAGGAGGGGGCAGGAGAATCAAGGCAAGACTCAGCTACATAGTGAATTCAAGGCCAGACTCGGCTACGTGAGACCGTCTTCATCCACGAGCGCGCGCACACACACACACACACACACACACACACACACACACACACACACACACACGATTCATACTCACTGTATTTGCATAAAGGAAGGCTGGAAGATACTTGATGATCTGATTAAAGTTTACCTTCTGGAGAACAGACTGAGGATAAGGCAGAATAAGTTGTTTCATTCTGGCCCTGTAGGGTTTTTTGTTTGTTTGTTTGTTTTTAATTTAAAACCTGCAAATGTTTTGCCTATCCAAAAGCATTGAAAAAGATCACCAGCACTTCTGATACTCTTTCCCCTCCTGCCTGTCTGGAAGTGGCAGTTGCAACACTTCTGTGGACTCATTTATCATTTATACAGCGAGCAGTGTCTCTCGCCTTAGGCTGGAGGGAACAGCTTAATGTGAAGGGAATGAGCGCGGCTGGAACTCAGTCAGCCAGACCTCATTTCAGATTTGGCTCCAGCTCTTGCTAGCTGTGTGATTCTGGGCAAGCCACTTCGCCTCTCTGAGCTTTGTACATGTTATAAATCTGGAGAATAAATTCGATGTTAAATAAGTCCTTCCATGATGGTTAACACTGAACGGTCAAATCGGGGATGGAAGCCCGTTGTTATATTTCATTTTCTTTGACTGAATCAATCCTGAGCGTGCCTAGTGCCAACTCAGACCCAGGGCTGCACATGAACACGAGATGGTATGGGTGGTGACAGGTTTGTTTCCTGAGGGATTGCAGGGACAGAAGCCATTCTGTTTTCAGCTCATAATTAGGACGAGTAAGCCCACACCTATCTCAGAATAAAGGGTAGAAATTGTTGCTTCTTCCCCTTCAAGGCATGCCCTGCCTTGTTTGCCAGCATCTACTGCTGCGAGAGGACAACCACCCATGAAATCAGGGTGCTTAGTGGCTGGGCTCCCCACCAGGACTCTGCAGGAGGGGTCAGGGGTCAAGCAGCAAGAGGCTCAGCCTTCCAGTTCCATTCCAGGCTCTTTATTCTGATGCTGAGCTCAGGGCACATCATTAATTCAACGCATAATTATGAGTACCTAGAGTGTGCCTGGCAACTGCTCGTGATTCAGAGAAACAAAGATCAATGAAGTCTGACTTTTGATCAAAGCTAAAATCAATCCTTCAGACATCTGTCCTGTGTTTACCTTGCTGGGTTCAATAAGTGGATTTTTTTTTTTTTTTTTTTTTTTGCAACTCCTTCCTTCCATATTGGCTCTGTCTTCCAATCCCTTTTAATTTTGACATTTAGACCTAGCGGAATATATATATATCTGAATAAAAAGCTTTTAAGGCCCAAAGCATTTAAGGCTATTAGTTTAAAGAAACATGTGCACATATTCACGGAGGGAATGGCTTTGAGTTTCTGCGTTGTGTCTGGCTTCACCCATATGCTGAAGTAGGACCACAGCAGAACAGGAAAGAGGAAGGCAGCCTGGATGTATTTGCATTAAGTCCCCTGATGAGGAAAAAAGGCAGTTCCTCAGGTTTGGATTTGTGGCTGGGGTTTGGAGCTTGTGACTTCTCATCCTCAACCTGGCTGTGAAGCCTCTCACCAACTCAAAGCTTAATGGCTCCTCTAATTCTGTCTTACTCGTCAGTGTGAAGGCATGATCATCATTAGGAATCTTTAAAGTACGGACTGGGGAGATGGCTCAGCAGGAAAGCACAGGACCTGGGTATGGGTCCCCAGCAGGAACATAAAAATCCGGGAACATAAAATACAGCACATTGTAATCCCAGCGTTGAGGAAGCTGAGATAGGAGGATCAATTTAGCATCTGCTAAACTGCCCAGATGCACACCCACACATAAATGAAGTAAAACATACTTTCAAACAAGGCCTTCCCAGTATCTTTAATGTCAGAGACACTTTGTATTCTAAGATAACTTAAGACCCAACAGGTCAGAAGGAAAAAAACGGTAGGCAGTTAGATTGATTTCTCACCCTATGGGAAATGCATAAGGCTGGAACCAAGCCTTTTCTCCTCTTAGCAGCAAATAGTAGTTTGTAGCCAGGCAGTGGTGGCACCCGCCTTTAATCCCAGCACTTGAGAGCCAAAGGCTAGTAGATCTCTGAGTTAGAGGTAAGTTTGCTCTACAGAGACAGTTTCAGAACAGCTAGGGAGGGCTACAGATACAATTTGCAAAACTCATGAAGCTCAAGAAGATGGAAGACCAAAGTGTGGATACTTTGTTCCTTCTTAGAAGGGGGAACAAAATACCCATGGAAGGAGTTACAGAGACAAAGTTCGGAGCTGAGAGGGCAGGAAGGACCATACAGAGACTGCCCCACCCTGGAATCCACCCCATTATACAACTACCAAACCCAGATACTATTGCAGATGCCAACAAGATTTTGCTGACAGGACCCTGATATAGTTGTTTCCTGTGAGGCTATGCCAGTGCCTGGCAAATACTGAAGTGGATGCTCACAGTCATCTATTGGATGGAACACAGGGTCCCCAATGAGGAGCTAGAGAAAGTACCCAAGGAGCTGAAGGGCTTTGCAGCCCTATAAAAGGAACAACAATATGAACTAACCAGTACCCTCAGAGCTTGTGTCTCTAGCTGTATCTGTAGCAAAGGATGGCCTAGTTGGCCATCAATGGGAGGAGAGACCCTTGGTCTGGCAAGGATCATATGCCCCAGTATAGGGGAATGCCAGGGTCAGGAAGTGGGAGTGGGTGGCTTGGGGGAGCAGTGGGGAGTGGGAGGGGGGGAAGGAGGGTATAGGGGATTTTGGGAGAGGAAACTAGGAAAGGGGATTTCATCTGAAATGTAATGAAGAAAACATTTAATTAAAAAAGAAAGAGAGAAAGGAAGGAAGGAAGGAAGAAAGAAAGAAAGAAAGAAAGAAAGAAAGAAAGAAAGAAAGTGTCTCCTTGGCCAGCTGAAGGAGGAGAAAGGTTTCAGAAAATGCCAGGTAGAAGATGCCAGAGGAGCCTATCTGCCTGTGTGGGGGTCTCTCCCATGTTAACAGCACCTTCTAGAGTTCTGGGAAATGAGGCCGAGAGGCTCCAAGTGGTGACCTTGGGTGGGTGACAGTGCTCAGGCAGCTGCTGAGCTTGATTGAAGGAGCTGTTAGTTTCCAGTCGCCTCTTGGAGAGCATCCATCTTCATCCCCACCCCTGACTCCAAAAGGGCAAAGCCTGCTGAGAGCTCCGAGGCTCAGGACTCAGGTTGTTCGAGTCATTTGCTGCAATGTTGATCCTGTCCTCTCTGTGTACTTTGCCAGCTTGAAACGAAACAGCGCTGCTATGGAAACCGCAAACACCAGGCAATCCTGGCCCCTGCACTTGGCAGCCCAGCCAGGGAGAGATAATGGCTTCTGTTGTTATCTATTGGACGCTGATGCTCAGCCGGTTTTACCCTCAGGGCCCTGACTAGGGATGGGCTGACACTGTACCATAAGTGCTCTCTTGTCTGTTCCCTAGGCTCCTGATGCAGGCTAAGATAACCAGTGCAGCCAGGGTACCCTTCATTATCCCGGTGACAGCCCCGTGTTTTACACTTCCCTGCCGTCTGTGGTCCCTCATCTCAGGTTACTCTGAAGGCTTAAAACCATCCTCTGAACTGCTTGGCAGGCCTACATCCTGTTTTCCAGAACTAATGGACACAGTTTCGGATCACGTGCTTCATTTGTGGGTTGGGAAAGGCAGCAACGCCCCCTAGCGGAGCATTTTGTCGTGCTCAGAGCAGGTGGCTGGGCAACTTGGTCCTTGGAATGAATATGAATGACAGCCATCTGAAAACACATTTAGTGTGAAAAAGCAAAAGACTATTAAAACCTGTTTGTTGGCTGCAACATTTAATAAGAGGTCAGTTTGCTATATGCAACGTCAACAATGATGACGGGAGGAAGTAAAGTCGTAGGTTGGGTAGTCAGAGGCCTTTCACCTCCCCCTGAGCTGCCAGGTTAAATCAAACATGACCTAGCAGGCAGGAGGCGTGGGCAAACACAGCTGTGTTTAGAATGCGCTGATGTCTTGGTCTGTTTTTCCAATATTTGTGCTTTGGAAAGAGCTTTCTGCTTGAAATGAGCTTCTCCTGCGTTTGGAACTTCTACGCATGGGAGGAGAAAACCATGCCACCTCTGTTTCCCAGATATCTCAGGGTCTTTCTCGCCCTCCTGAAACAGGCTATTTTTCTCAGTAACGTCCATTTTCTGCGGTTTGAAACTGCTCTTTTCTGGAAGAGATAATCGTGGGGAAAAAAAAATCTTCTAACCCATTTGCTTGCAAATGGCAAGAAATGTTTGATATTCTTGAAGTTCTTGCCACATAAAGCAGGGTGATTTTCAAATTCTATTTGATCCTTCTGAAAGCTAGCTAGCCTTGTTCTCTGAAAAATTGTAGCACAGGCACAGAAAAATGCCTCTAATTTCTGCCTATTACTTCTTCTTCTTTTTCTTTTTTTGTCTTTTTCTGTAGGATGTTGCTCTCAAGGATATGTGGAAGAGAGACGTGAGTCAGGCCTTTGCCATTAATGGTTGTCCCTTGCCCCAGAGGGAAAGCCAGCAATGTGGTATCGTGCTATGAAGATAGTGGGATAGATACTTACATGTGGTGAATGAAAAGCTCCGGGAAGGTCTTGGCATAACCGAGTTAGTCAAGTTATGAGTCATTAGTCAATGGCTCAGTTTCATATGTCAGGCCTCGGATGGTCTTCCTTTTATTTGACAACTGGAACATTTGGCAAACATCCTGAGTGGTTTTGTGTTTCATGAGGCAGAGTACAGAGAGAGCCCAGGGGTTGGGGACCTGGCCCAGCTACAAAAGTGCTTTCTCAGCAACTGTGAGGATTTGAGTTTGGAGTTTTCAGAACTCTAGAAAGAGTCAAGTGTGCATGCCTGTAATCTCAGAGCTGGTGAGGCAGAGACAGGCTGGAAGATTCTCTTGGGCTTGTTTTCAAATCAGTCAAATCAGCTCTTCATTCAATGAGAGACCCTGTCTCAAAAACAAAACAAAAGACAGACAATCTTGCCCCCAAACAAAACCAAATCAAACAAAACAACAGCAGCAACAACAAAAATAGTGGAGAGTAGTTGAGAAAGATAACTGATATTTACACTTGCTTACACACACACACACACACACACACACACGCACACGCACACGCACACGCACACGCACACACACACGTGCACACGCACATGCACACGCACACACACACTTGCAAGAAACCTTGTGGAAGGAAAAGCTGGAGTCTGTCCTCTATTGGGGCAGTGACTTCCTCTTTGAGAAGCCTGTATCCTGGAATCCTGGGCGGTTGTCTGTAGCGTGCGTGATGACCTGGCTGAGAACAGGGAAAGCACTCTAGCAGAGGACTCAGGATCAAGGACAGGGATGTACCCTCTTGCTGACACCAAAAAGAGTGGCCCTTTGAAAGGGGACACAAAGCACAGCTCTTATCAGTGGCTGCTCACACTAGTTGGTACTGTTAGCTGAGTGTCCACACAGCTCGGTTCTGCTGGACACTCTGTATCCGTCCTCATCAGCCTTCATGAGGACTCCATGGCATAGATGGGCTTCTCCTATTTTACAGGAAAGGGAACAGATGCTAAGAGTGTGTGATCTTGCCGACTTGCTTGGATCTAGAATAAACCAAGAGACAGGTGTCTGGGCAGGTTTGTGAGGGCTTATTTGAGAAGGATTAATTGAAAAGACCTGCTCTCAGAGTGGGTGTAACTTTCCAGTGCTTGCCTTTGTGTCTCTCCCTTTGTGTCTCGGTGGTGAGCATGCCACCTCTGCTGCTGCTATTTCCCGTGGTTAGCGTGGCTGATACTTTCTGTGGTGAGCATGTTCGTCTCTGTTGCTATCTTTGCTGGAGCCATCTTCCACTGACCTCACACTCCTGTCTTTGGGTTCCAATGTGGACTGAAGATTAGAGGCTCCAGGAACTTTCCAGGCTTTTGGTGCCATACTGGGACTGCTGAGGGTTCATCTGTGTGTACTGAGCAGCTACCGGGTTCTCAGGCCCCTCCTTTGCGCAGGAGGACACTGTTGGATGACCCAGTCCCTGTTGATTGAGACATTCTAGTAAGTGAACTTTTGTTAGTTCTGGTCCGTTAGACAACTCCAATACAGAGGGGTCAGCTCACCAGCGTCACAGGAGTGGGGGCGGGGCAGAGCCAGGGGTCTCATCCAGGTCTGTGAGTTCCTAAAGTCAAGCTTACGTTTCCCACACTGGCAGTGCAGACTTCATTATGCTCATTGCTCACAGCAGTGTCTTGCACAGGGACCTTCATTTGTGAGCCTCCGTCTGTGGCTGATTTAGATCCACCAATGAAATTCAAGGAGTTCTGATGGGGGTGGGAACATCCTGGGGATACAGTTGGAATCAAAATGTCTGCTTGGCAGGTTTGATAGAATCCCAGCATTTGGGGGTTGGAGATAGAAGAATCCATGAAGGCTAGCCTGAAGTTCATAGTGAGACCCTGTTGAAACACAAACATGCACGCGCGCGCGCAAACACACACATACACACACACACACACACACACACACACACACACACACGGTGGGGGGTGGGGGGGGGAGGAGAGAGAAAGTGAGCTTGTTCCATGAGTTATTTTAAAAGCCTTGATGTACTAGAATTCTGGGGGAGTCTAGTCAGGAGCTTCCAAGGCTCTTTGGACGGAGTCTTGAAAATTACACTTGAATTGTGGATTGGAGAAAAAAGGGCACAAATAACACATACATATGTGTACATGCGTACACATATACATACTACATGTGTATATATGTACAATGCTCAAATCTGTAAAGTTTCATGAAAGGATTCTCAACTCTGACACTGTTTGAATCAGGCTTTGAAGCCCTCACATTGGCTGCAGCATGACTGGGAATAAGCCCAACTGTAGGAACAGGAAGGGGCAGCTTGGGTGGCAGAGTGTCCATCAAGACGTGCAGCTACATGCTAGGACTCCTAAGAGCCCCCGTGGGACATCAAGGCCCGACCACACAGCATGGTTGTGGGCCAGGCCCTGGAGTATGCCAAACTGAGCTGGGTAGGAGGCCACAGAGCTGCGTAATTGGATCTGTAAATGGTCTTCTGAAAAGAGACTTCAAAAAAACCCACCTGGGAAGATGTCACTTAGTGGGAGTCCTTTTCCCTCTGTGAGAGATGTCCGATTAGAATAGGTCCACGCTTGCTGGGCTGGAGTCCTACAGGGATCCTAGGGCTGGCAGGGTTCTTCCCTTTCAGTTAGAGACCTGGATGCTGAGCAAGCAGAGCTGATGTTTTCCTCCCTGCCTCTCCATCCTGACTCCCTCCTTTCTTCTTTCTCTTGGTTTTAGGTCTTATGCCTTTTAAAAATTACATTTTATATTGTTTTTTTAAAATGTGTTATTATTGTGTGTGTGTGTGTATGCATATGAGTGAGTGTATGTGTGCATACATGGTGTGGTTTTGTGTGAGTGCATGGTGTGTGTATGCATGGTGTGTCTGTGTGCATGGTGTATGTGTGTGCGTGCTTGGTGTGTGTACATTGTGTGTCTGTGTGTATGGTGTGTCTGTGTGCACGGTGTGTGTGGTTGTACATAATGTATGTGTGTGCATGGTATGTGTGTGTATGTATGTGTGTGAGTACATGGTATGTGTTCATGGTGTACGTGTATATGTGTGTGCATTGTGTATGTATGTGTGTGCATGGTATATGTGTATGTATGTGTGTGAGTACATGGTATGTGTTCATGCTGCGTGTGTGTATGTGTGTGGGTGCATAGTATGTGTGTGTGTATGCATGTGCATGGTGTATGTGTGTGAGCACATATTCCACGAAGTTCATTTGGAGGTCAGAGGACACCTTTGTGGAGTTAGTTCTCTCCTTCTACCTTCATGTAGGTCCAGGGGCTTGAATTCAGATCTCTAGCCTTGCCTAGCAAGCCCCATACATGCTGGCTCTAGGCCTCATGCCTTTTTAGTGAACACATATTTGCATTTAGAGACTTGGGGCACTCTTTGGCTTCTTTGGCCCGGTATCTGAGGATTGTCTATCAGAGTAACACATAGGGCTGTAGTAGCTGATGAACGAATGAATCAGTGCATGACTTAAACTGATGGGTGAGGTTGCAGGTTAGAGAGATAACCAGAACCTTTCTCGTCTCCTTCGAGTGTGACACTGGGAGGATCTCACTTCAGGGCTGTAGCTGGGCTTCGGAAGGCAGCACGAGAGCTGCTTAGGTCAGCCAGGAGGACCCTCTGATGATTTCTGGTTGTGGGGGAAAGGGAGCACCCTTGATAGCTAATATGGAATCAATACCCATTTATTCTCTGGACCCAAGTGTATTATTTTAATTTTAGGCGTGGGGAGATCCCAGGCATTCCAATCACAACTCAATTTTTTTTTTTTTTGGTCCTATATAGAGTGTATTGAACTACAGCAAGCTTAAAAGGGAGAGGAGGGAAAAACTATAAAACACAGAGTGTCAACAGCAGAAGCTCTGTTGCCCTAAGGCTGTTAGCTGTTTTTACGCAGCACAAAGTAGATAGGATATAGATACTATTTAAAGACTCAGAAAGAGGTCTTTGAGGTGTGATGTATGACCAGAATCAGGGGGCTCAAGCCACGGTGGCATTCTGCTAAGTCAATCGGAGCCCTTCATCGAGGAAGTGTGTGTGTGTGTGTGTGTGTGTGTGTGTGTGTGCGTGCGCTGATTGGATCACTGGGGTTTGTTATTTGAAGATCAAGAATTCTAATCGAGTCCCTGTGACCGCATGTCTGACACTGCAATTTTGTATGGCCACATTCTGTTTAATCTTCACCGTCAGCTTGGCTGTATCTAGCAACACCTAGGAGACACAGCTCCTGATATGTCTTCAGTATTAAACAAACAAACAAACAAACAAAAAACCACAAAACCTGAGAAGGGCTGAGTGCCTGCCTCCACGCTCTGCCTACTTATCTCCATGTCCAGCCCCTCACTCTTGCCATCATGTCTTCTTTGCCAAGATGGACTGTATCCCTTCAAATTCCAAGTCAAAAGAAATCCTTCACTTGCTCTCCTCAGGTATTTGGTCACAGTCATAAGAGGAGTGACTAATGGAGAGGGTGTCACTGTTCATACTTTGCAGGATGGAGACAGAGGCCACGCGTCAGTGGAGAGAGACTGCTTTCCTATTTCACTGTTAACATTAACCGAGCGTTCACAGTGCACCAGGCCAGGTTCCAGCCTCTTGATAAGTCCTGGCAGTCAGTCACTCTGATGTCACAGAGCTGTGGTCTGCTCTTGTGTTTCCTGTTTTACAGTGGATAAGATGTGGGAAGAGACAAAGAGAATCTTCCAGAATCACACAGTAAATGAGCAGGCAAGAAGTTAAACCAAGTTTGTCTGACTCCCTAAACCCTTTTGTTTTTCATGCTTCATCAGGAAATATCTTAAAAAAAAGTCTGAAAAATATACTGGATGTCACTCAACCCAGAAGACAGCAAATTATTAAATAAAAGATTATATAAAGGGAGGGGCATTTTTTATTTCTCCTTACTTCTTCTGGCAGCATTTGTGCTGATCTGGCTCTTTCCACCACAATGAAGTTGTCACCCCAATTTTTAAGGGAGCAAAGGAAGATGGTCATGCCACAAGGTTGACAAGGATAGAGGAACCAAGAAACAGCGCCCTGCTTCCTGTTGATCCCCAAGGTGTGTAGGAGACTCAGGAGTTCATGAGATGTCAAGATCTAGTAACATAGTCCAGCATGGAAGTACCCAGAGCAGGATAGAATGTCTTTCCTGTTTATCCAACCCCTAGGAGAGGCTGGACATGGTGGGGCACACCTTTAGTCCCAACCAACATACAGTAGACAGAGGCAGGCCGATCTACGAGTTGGAGACAGGCCTGGCTTATATAACAAGTTTCAGATCAGTTAGGGCCACATAGTGAGACCTTGTTTCAAAACGATGACAACAACAACAGCAGCAACAACAACAGCAACACACACACACACACACACACACACACACACACACACACACGAACAACCCCCCTACTCCCAACAAATCAAAAACAAACAAACAAACAAACAAAAAACAAAGCAAGGAATGTTTGAGGGATGACATTGTCCCCTGGCCACCTCACGGGCTCCACACAAGCACACAGAGTCACAGCTCAAGTTTTGGTGGTATGTGCAGTATCCACAGAGGCCTCCCTCAGTTTGAGAGCCTTAGCTGAAGGCCAAGTGGCCTAAAGCTTTCTCGCATGGTTCATTTGTTTTGTGGAACTCTGCATGTCCTTTTTTAAGGCCAGAGCGGGGAGAATTTGCCTGGAGCCACCATGCATGAGTGGAGCTTTCCCATCAAGGAGCTGGATGCTTGGCTGATGATGAGGACAGCAGGCTGGCTCAGGAGCTCTCTGTGCACTTAGGAAGGAGTCCTTTAAAAAGCATGGCAGGCGGCACGAGTGAAGGGTTGCCCACCCTGCCTGACCGCACACTCCTGGGGTTTCTAGTTGGTAGTGTAGCAGTTGGTAGCTCTATGAAGTCATTTTGAGTCTGAACGATGAGAAGGGAGGGCAGAGAATTTGGGGAAGAATTCATACACATGTACACACACACACACACACACACACACACAAATACACACATGGATATACTTATGCAGACACCAACACATGCACACATATACACCAATACATACACATGCATGCACATACATGTATATATACACATGCATACACATACAGATAGACTCAGATACATACTACCAACACACAGACACACACAGACACACACACACACACAGACACACACACACACACACACAGACACACACACACACACACACACACACACACACATTTTTTCTTTTTTGAGAGAGGGTCTCATGTATCCTTAACCCCTGATCTTCCTGCTCAGTGTCCCCTGTCTGTATATGCCTAACCTTCTTAATGGCTCTCTTTGGTTTTGCTTTATATATTTATTTTGTGGTGCTGGGGATTGACCCTGGGACCTTTAACAGGCTGGGCTAGCCTTCTACCTACTGAGCTGATCACTGGCTGTCCTGGAGCTTCAGTAATAAGAGATGAGTGCTCTCCTAGAACTAACTGTGCTTGCAAGTTCGTGGGTTTAGATTTTGAATGAGGTAGACCTGGGAACGGGGCTCATTGTAAAATCAATTCCTAAAATTGCCTGGACTGTGGCTTGCATATATCAAGGTGATTGTCAATGAATGTCACACTTTAGTGACTCCTCGTACCATCAGAGAAGCTGTTGCCATTGTCCTTGGTTACCTCCCAGAACTTGAAGTTAAGACTCTATTGCCAAAGACACACTGTGCACAGTGCATAGTGCAATGGGAACAGCATTGTTTTGGGCGAGTCCTTGAGCAGCAACTCTTAGGGAAGTCTGGATCGTATACTCTTCTCCTCCAAACCTTTCCTACATATCCAAAACAGTGCAATCTCACTGACAATTCTCTGAGAAATGCCTGAAAATCTTTCCATTACAGAACTTGTCATTTAAACAGGATCCGCGAGTGTAAGGGCTCACTGTGCAAACGTCATAACCTGAGTTTAGATCCCCAGAGCCCATGTTAGGATGGGTGGAGAAAATAGATCTTAGAAAATTGCCCTCTGACCTCTCCATGAATGCTTGTGATATATTAACCCAGATACACATCGTATTGAGACACAACAATAAAACTAAATAGAAAAGAGCCTGGCCACAGGTGTCTGTATAGAGTGAATGGCGTCTTCAATCTGCCCACCATGTATATTGTTCAGAAGTCACAGCTTTGCTTCATCCAGGCTAGCTATGAGTTATCACGGATAGTCCAAGTATTTTATTTGTGTTTTCGGTGCCAGGTGTTGTGGTGCCCACCTGTAATCCCAGCATTCTTGACTACACAGTGATACATTGTATCAAAAAATTAGAAAAAAAAAAAAGGAAAAGTAGTGATACACTGAAAAGCAACCTTAGTGCACAGGCACTGCAAACGTTAATGGGATCATCCATGACACCTGTTTATGTGAGCACAGCGGCTGCCTTAAGCCTAGGAGCAAGCCACCTAGCCCATGTCGGGATGTTTGAATACATCTAGATGGGGGGTGGATACTCCCCATAATGTGAGCCATGGTACAATCTATCATTCTGATCATTAAAACCAACCAACCATCCATCCAACCAACCAACCAACCAACCAACCAACCAACCAACCAACCAACAACCTATTTATTGGGGCTGGAGAGATGGCTTAGCAGCTGAGAGCACGTCCAGAAGACCTGAGTTTCATTCCCAGTACATGCATGGTGGCTCATAACCATCTGTAACTCCAGTTCTAGGAGATCCAATGCCCTCTCTGGCTTCCTCAGGCATCAGGCATGTGTGTAGTGCACATACATATATGCAGGCAAAACACCCCCACACACGTATAAAATATTAATTAAAAATCAAAACTATTGTTGTTGTTGTGTGTTTGTGTGTGCATGTACAAGCACATGGGTATGCATGTCACTATGTGGAGTGTGCTTTCTTTTACTTCTACGTGGGCTCTAAGGTTTGAACTCAGGCCGCTGGGCTTGTACAGCAATGCTTTTATTACTGAGCCGTCTTGCTGACCAAGTATTGCTGATGCACTCTCAAGTCAGTGGTTGCAGGTGTGTGTGTGTGTGTGTGTGTGTGTGGTGTATGTGTATGTGCACACACCAGGGATTGAAGTTAGGACTGCATGCACGCTGCTCATGCACTCTGCCACTGAGCTGCACTCCCCCCCCTCCCCGCCCCCAGTGTTTGCTCCTTAGTGCTTCTGCATCTCCCACAGTGAGGGAAAAACTCAGATTTGCAGACATCAATATATACTGCATTCTTCTGAGTGTATTCTAGACCCTTTGGGCTTTTCTTTCACTCAGGAAGCAAAATCCCAACTCTAAAAATAACTGGGCTCTGACAGTGTCACTCAATGACTCGCCTCTGCCCCTTTGTTCCAGAGTAAACTTATGCATATCCTGCACTGAGGGTAGTCATGGAACTCGGGTCCCAGCCGCTGTACTCGTCTGCTGTCTCTGCTGGGCTCCTGCAAATCTGTGCAAACCATAATTCAAGAAGAGTTCATGTTCATGGACAAAGCTCACAGCTTTGTGAGTTAGCGAGTTACTTGTCTAGAAACCATTCCCTCTGATTTTTCTCTGTGGTTCTTACGTGTAAGCCTGCACTGGACTCATTCAGTCAGCCAAAGGCCAGCAAGATGGCTTAGTGGGTAGTTGCTGCCAATTCTGACAATCTTAGTTCAATCCCTGGGATCCATAGGGTGGAAGGAGAGAACTGACTCCTGAAAGTTGTCTTCTGCCCTCCACACTTGTGCCATGCATGACATGAGTGTACCTGCAGACAGACAGACAGACAGACACACACACACACAAAGACAGACATACACATAGACACACAGACATAGACAGACAGACAGATATATATACACACACAGAGAGACACAGACAGACAGACAGACAGACAGACAGACACACACACACACAATTATTATTTTAAAGAAACCAGGCAGTTGAGCTTCCAACTCTTTTCTTGCTCGGTAGGTTGCATTGAGTTCCTGGGGATTTTTAATGTGCTAAGTTCCTAAATGATTCTTCTTTTGTTGACCTAGGGATAACACTTTAGGAAGCATTGCCCCAAACCAATTTTATTGACTCTGACTAACTTCCAGATGGTGATAGGTTTAAAATAGCATTAATTGTAGTCAAATAAAATCAGGTAGAGATGATATTTAATTAAGTTAGATTAAGTAAATCGAATAAATTAGCCCAGTTTAAAATGTGATCAGATAAATTTAAGTACTAGTGGGGAAATGCAAAATACCATTCATCCGAGATAGCACATGCGCAGCTTCCACGAAAAGGAAAGAAGAGTGAGAGTTGGGGAAGTTTGTGGTGTTCTTACCCTCCCCAACCTTCAAGTTGTATAGGAAGAAACTGAGGTACTTAACTATGCATTTGTGTTGATAATACAACAGAACACAGCCATGTTAGGGTACATTATTTTATTAGGCCAGCTATGAGTCAAAGAACATCCTTGTAGCCTGATATGGGCTCAGTGTACTGACATGGTAGGGTTAATCTTGCCTCTCTTTGTTTTATTTTTGAGACAGGGTCTCATGTAGCCCAGGTTGGCCTCAAACACACTTAGCCAAGGATGACCTTAAACTTCTTATCTCCCTGCTTCCAACTCTTGGATGCTGACATCACAGGCATGTGCCATCAAGCCTGATTTATACAGTGCTGGGCTCAATTCCAGGTCTGTGCATGTTAGGCAAGCACTCCACCAACTGAGCTACACCTCTAGCCTCCCCCTTCCCTGTTCATCTGAAAACATGTGAAGGTCTGTTATAGATACGGTGGTGGACTAACCACAACAGAGGAAGTCGATGACATCAAGATTTTTACAAATGAGCAAGTGAGCTTAGTCAGAACTACAAAATAGAGACCAGGGTAAGTGCTTGGGAGTGTGGACTAGGGGATGAGAAATAAATATAGCAGCAGAACTTTCCAGAACAGGACAGTGGCTGCTGTGTATTTGGGGATACTAGTTGATGTAATTTGAATGTCCCCTCTAAGACTCCTGTGTTGGAAGCTTATCACTGTCGCAGTGATGGTGGGGGGTGGAACCTAAAGATGAGTCGATTCCTGTCAAAATAAAAAGGGCTCTGTTTGCCGTGACATGGGAGAGACAGTGCCCTTCACATCTGGACAGTGCGGCCTGCCATAAACCACTTACCCTTACCAGACATCAATCATGGCAGTGCCTTTGGTTTAGAATTTCCAAACTCCACAATTCTGAGAAATAAGTTTTTTGTTCATTACAAATAGCATAGCACACAATGAACTGAAACACTAGTAAAATATGCCCAGGAACAGGGTTTGGGAGGCCCAGGGTCTTGAAGGATCAGTGTGACTTAGGCATCTGGAAAAGGGTCTTCAAAAGGGATGGCCACATTGAAAGAGTAGAAGACATAAATCGGATATGAAAACCTTTCAATGATAGGTGGAGGAATTTTAAAAGAAAGTGCTGTTATTTTAAAAAACATCTGTCTGTCTGCCTGTCTGTCTGTCTGTCTGTCTGTCTGTCTGTCTGCCCGAGTGTCACAGCATGGACTTGGACAGAGATCAGAAGACAGCTTTGTGGAATCAGTTCTCTCCTTTCAACCCGACATGGGCTCTGGGGATTGAACTTGGGTCATCACACTTGCATTATTGGGTAGCAAACACCTTGTCTTAGTTAGGGTTTCCATTGCTGTGAACAGACACTATGACCAACACAAGTCTTATAAAGGACAACATTTAATCAGGGCTGGCTTATAGGTTCAGAGATTCAGTCCATTATCATCAAGGCAGGAGCAACACAGGATCCAGGCAGGCATGGTGCAGGAGGAGCTGAGAGTTCTACATCTTCATCTGAAGACTGCTAGTAGAATACTGACTTCCAGGCAGCTAGGATGAGGGTCTTAAAGCCCATGCCTACAGTGACATACCTACTCCAAAAAGGCTACATCTATCCCAATAAGGCCACACCTCCAAATCGTGCCACTCCTTGGGCCAAGCATATCCAAACCACCACATACATCTATTGGATGAGCTCTTACTGGCCTGTGTAGTTTTTTTTTTTTTTTTTTTTTGAGACTGGGGGCTTTACGTAGTTTAGGTTAGCCTGGAGATTGCTGTGAAGATGACATGGAGACATGTAACTTTAAAAAATCCTCTTTTCTAGATGTCTGTCTGTCTACCTGTCATCAGCTATCTTTCCATTCATTTATGTATGTGCACATGGGATATGTGTAGAGGTCAGAGGACAACTTGTAGGAATTGGCATTAGGGACTGAACTCAGGTCTTCAGGCTTGGTTGCAGGTGCCTTTCCTGTCTAAGCCACCTAAACCAGTTGGCCTTGAATTTCCTCTTGCTTCTGCTTTCTGGGTGCTAAGACTGTAGGTGTTTCTTTCCCCCCAACCCCCCACTTCTGGTTCATGCATGCTAAGCAAGTACCCTACCAACTGAGCCACACACTCAGCCTACCAGATTAATAGATTTATTTTTATTGTCTTAGATGTTGGTGGAGACTCATTGATTCGTTTTTTTATTTTTGAGACCAGATCTCACTGTAGGGTCCAGGTTGGTCTGGAATTAATGATCTTCCTGCTTCGGCCTCCAAGTGATGGGTTTACAAGTATTTACTACTGTTTGCTGCTCATTGACGACTTTTTTAAGTGGATAAATGTTTGGGTAAATACAGTGGATATGATGGATATTCTTGGTATCAACTTGACTACATCTGGAATTAACTAAAACCCAAGTGGCTGGGTACACCTGTGAGGGATTTTTCTTTCTTAAGTCATTTGAGGTGGGAAGATCCACTTTTAATCTGGGCCACACCTTCTGCTGGTGGCATATATAAAGGACACAGAAGAAGAAAGCACTCTTTGCCTGCTTGCCCTTACTCTAGCTGGCAAGTCCATTCCTTCACTGGCATTCGAGCCTATTTCCTCAGGATTCCAGGGTATACTGAAGATCAGCTGAGACCTCCAACCTCATAGACTGAAAAGCCAGTTGATTCTTGGGCTTTTCATTCAAAGACAGCCATTGTTGGACTAGCTGGACCACAGCTTGT
Source organism: Mus musculus (assembly GCF_000001635.26). Classification (NCBI taxonomy): domain Eukaryota; kingdom Metazoa; phylum Chordata; class Mammalia; order Rodentia; family Muridae; genus Mus; species Mus musculus. The sequence continues at coordinate 51,143,885 of NC_000069.6, read as the reverse complement.
AAGCCATTTTAATAAATCATATATATATACATATATATATATATATATATATATACACACACATATATATGTGATTTGTGTGTGTGCTCATGTCTGTGCATGTTTGTGTGCATGTGTGTGGTGTGCATGTGTGTTTGTGTCTTTATGTGTTTGTGTTTGTGCTTGCATGCATGTATGTGCATGTGTGTGCATGTGTGTACATGTTTGTGTGTCCATGTGCATGCATAAGCATGTGCATGTTTGTGTATGTGTATGTGTGTGTGTGTTTGTGTGTGTGTATGTGTCTGACTAAACAGTGGGTCTGTTATGTAAGGAAGCCCAGGCTGGGCTGCTGTGGGAGGTGAATCATGTAAAGATGCTATTCTAGATTATTTTACCCTATATAAGCTGGGTCAAAACCAACCTCCCACTCAACCAACCTCTATCACAAGCAAATACATGGCTATTATCTGATGCCACTATTTATTGGGTGGTCTGTTTTGTCACCATTGGGAACCTGACCTATACCATCTGCTGTAAGTGGCTGACGTTCCAGTCCTGGAGGACACATACTCTTTCTTTCTTTCCTTCTTTCCTCCCTCTTTCCTTCCTTCCTTTCTACCTCCCTCCCTCCTTTCTCTATCTCCCTCTCTCTTTACTCCTTCCTTCCTTTCTTCCTCCCTCCTTCCTTCTTTCCTCCCCTCTCCCCCCTTCCTCTCCCCCCTCCCCTCCCCTCCCCTCCCTTCCTCCCTCCTTTCTTTCTTTCTGAGACAGTTTGTTTCTGGCTGTCCTGGACTTGCTCTGCAGACCAGACTGGCCTTGAACTCAGATCTGCCTGCCTCTTTTCTTATGATTTCTGCAAGAGAGTAAAATAAGAAATTTGACTTATTTTGTCATCTTGGGAATAAGTGGGGTAACAGTTCTTCTGAATTCAATCTTTGAACAACTAGAACGTTTTGACTTACCTTGATAGAATTCCTATGGGTGGGAATAATTGTCAGCAAGGTCTTGGATTTTCAGCCTTGTTGAGAACAGGCACAATCAGAGCCGCTTGTCAAATGCGCATTCTCAGTGCCATTTTCAATAATGTGACTCAATAGATCTGGGCGGGGCTCAAAACCCTAGTGATAATAAGGACCCAGGATGGATTTGAAGAAGGAACTTCACTGACCACACTTTTGGAAATGTGACTGGAAGGTCTTATTCTTAAGCAGTGTGTTTAGTTCTGCTCTTTGGCCTTGCTCCGTGATTTGACCTTCAATAGGTTACTGGAACCATTCCTAGAAACTGGCCAATCTGTGAACAGCTACAGCCTGCTGCTGTCGACCTGTGGTGCTCGCTCGGTGTAGATGCTAGACTTACTAATGTAATCCCCTCTGTTCGCCTTGCTATTCTGCTCTAAATGAGGGGTATTGGGGGAATTAGGATAATTAGCATGCAGGCCCGTTCTGCAGGCTTCTTCTCTGCTCTCATCAATCACTGACGTTCTTATTCCTGTCTACCAAGGAGGCTTGAAAAGTTACACAGCAGGCAGGGGGCAAAATTAATTGCTGTCTAGATTTTTCTTAATGGTGTTTTCTCTCCTTTTTCTCAGTATCTTTTTAAAAAAATATAGTTTGGATGATAAGGTTTTAAAATGTGTGTAAAAGACAGACAGACAGACAGACAGACAGACAGACACACACACACACACACACACACACACACACACACACACACAGGCTGAGGTAGTTAAGAAATAACAGGGCAGGTTTTAATTTTGTAAAATGGTCAAGGGTCATGTTCATTGCTATTTCCTTCCCACCCAGGTTTCAGAAAGATGGGTGTAGAGTTTCTGTTTCAGTCTAACTTACTATCTCTGGTTGCTCGTGACTTTGAAAGTGAGTTAGAAACCAGAAGAAATGACCGTAAGCTCTCACTGTACCAGCTTCCACAGCTTGTCTCTGAGTAATGTCTCCGTGGCCATCTCAGAAGCCCTTGGAAGGCACAGGGGTAGTCCGAGAAGGGTGGGGGCTGGCATCTTTAGAAGAGGGGCTGACGACCTTTTTATGCTCCAACCAGGATGCCTTTGAAGTTCATTTTTAGGTGGGTGGCGTCTCAGTGGATAAAGCCCTTGCTGCCAAGCCTCGAAACCTGAGCTCCATCCCTGGGATTTGCAGGTAGAAGGAGGAAACTAACTGTTCCTTCCGACCTCCATATGTGTACCATGGTACATGCACACACATATAGATAAATAAAAGATAATTTTAAGAACACCACTTTGTTGCTGGCTTAGGTAGAGAGTGTCTGTTCCATACGTTAGTGATTTTCTGAGTTATCTCAGTGCCTACTGGCGGCATGAATAAGAGCTGGAATGAAAAAAAGAACAGCAGGGGATCCGTTTGTGGAGCTTTGAGGAATGTCCCTCACAGGCTCATGTATTTGAACATCTGGTCTTCTCCACTTGGCTCTGTTTTCTTAGGCGGTGCAGCCTTGCTGGGGGAGGGCTTTGTGGTTTGTAGCCTTTCTCTGCCTCTCTCTCTCTCTCTCTCTCTCTCTCTCTCTCTCTCTCTCTCTCTCTCTCTCTCTCTCTCCTATGTAGATAAAATGTGAGCAGTCATATTCCTATCCATGCTCTGGATATCCCATCCTGACTGCTCTGCCATCCTCTCTGCCATGGTGTGTACCCTCTGGTACTGTAGATCAGAATAAACTCTTCCCAAGGTGCTTTTGGTCATGTTGTTTCATCACAGCAACAGGGAGATAACCATCCTATGGGGAAACAATCTGATCTATCTATCTATCTATCTATCTATCGATCTATCTATCTTTACCTATATAAATATGTATATATATATATATACACACACATATATATATATATATCTATGTAATACATAAATATACATTATATAACAAACATATAATTATATCTAATATATTCCACATTATGTACACATATATTTATATATGTATAATTGCATATTATACATGTAAATATAATATAATATACATATATATAAAACGTGTGTGCATAAGTTTTTTTGGACTATAGTAGAAGTTTTAATATGAGGAAGAAGAGAGTAACTCTTCATACAAGGCTCCTGTGGTATCAAGTCACCTCCCAACTATTTCCAGGTGATTTCAAAACAGCTGATAAACCTAGCCCACACAAATATTCATTTGCAGCTGTACAGAAAGCCAGGGAACATCTCAGGACGAGAAGCGAGAGTGGATCTCACTGAAGCTGCTTGTTTTGGGGGGGGGGGAGAGCAGGGATCCTGTGCGATCTCTTTTCTCTGCTGTAAATCTTCAATTTTTGAGGCATTTTACCTAGAAATTCCACCTACTGGGAAAGGACATGGACTAAATAAACTCCTGTGTAACTCTAGAAGCTCCTGGTGGCTTTTACTTTATCAGATTCTAGTTGAGTCTGAGGACATCAGCATTACCTATAATTACACACACACACACACACACACACACACACACACACACACACACACACACACCCCACAGCAAGTTGATGAGATGTAAGTTTAGGCCTACCAAGTGTGTATGGCTCCGGCTCTCTGGAGGAGCCCATCCTTACATTTGGACACGCCTTAATTTCTGAGACTTTTTTTTTTTCATTTATTGAGGTTTTATTATATTCTAGGTTGTGTTGTAAGATCTAGAGATACATTAGTGAACAACAGCAAAAAATCATTGGTGCCTTTATAACTAATGGAAAAATGGCTTACTGAAATGCCTCAGTTATCCATTGATATTTAATATAAAATTCAGAGCTTTTAAAATTTTATAGAGCTTTCTTGAAGCCATCTCAGACCACATGAAAGCCATTTTTATAATGATTAAGACATAAATTAACCCGGGCAGTATCATAAAATTCCTAAAGGTTCATGTGCCTAATTCCATGTTTCCCGTAAATATGAAGCAACAATGGATGCTACTATACAAAAGAATAGATATGTAAGACATGATCTCTCCTAGTCCAGGCAGGCCTCCAACGTGACGTGCTGAGAAGCTGACCTTGAACTACTGATCTCCCGTCCTCAGTCTCCCAATCACTAGGATTACAGAGGTACGCTACCTGCCTTGCTGACAGTTTGATTTCTTTTTAATCTTTATTTTTTTTAATTAGGTATTTTCTTCATTTATATTTCAAATGCTATCCCAAAAGTCCCCCGTACCCCCACCCCCACCTCCCCTACCCACCCACTCCCACTTCTTGGCCCTGGCGTTCCCCTGTACTGAAGCATATAAAGTTTGCAAGTCCAATGGGCCTCTGAGACTCTTTTAGAGCTGTCCATGCCCCTGTTTTCTTGGACACTCTTCAGGTCTTCTGGGATTTCTTTCTTTCTTGTTATTTTTAGTGAACTCCAGCTGTGCTACAGACTGCCCTCTACTGAAACTCTTCCCTGAGTTGAAGCCACAAACCCCAGTTTGTCCCGAGTTGAGGTCCCTAAAAGAGAGATAGTTCAGTGGTTAAGGGTCCTGGCTGCTTTCCCAAAGGACTTAAGTTCCATTCCCAGCACCCCCTGGCAGCTCGCAACCATTCCTAAGTCTAGTGTCAGGGGATCCTAAGCCTTGTTCTGGCCTCTGAAGGCACTGAACACATGTGATGCACAGATATACATGTAGGCAAAACAGCCAGGCACATAAAACAAATAAATTAATTGGACAATTAAGAGATGAAGGGAACCCCTCAGGCCACTGAGGATGGCAATGTGGCCTGTGTCTGCCATGTCACCATGGACACATTCCGTTTCTTAAAGCAAAAAGCCGAACAGTCTGATTGATTGGTGCTCCTCAGACCCTTGAGTTTTCTGCCCAAGGAGGTTGGTTTGGAGTACAGACGAAGGATCCGAATCAGAATTCAGCTGGAAAGTTGCTTTCTTTAACACGCGTAGGCATGTTCTTCAGTTTTACATATGCTCTTGAACTCCCAAGAAAGCAGCCAGGCTACTCTGACGGCTCTCTCACTCTTGCCCGGTGAGCTAAAATAGGCACATTCAGGCCATTTTAAAGGCCCAGGGCAGCTCCTTGCTCTAAGCAATTTGATTTAAAAGTGGGTACGGGGCGAGGATGGCTCTGTGTTTAAAAGAGAAAATAAGTAAGTCAGGTATGGTTGCCTATGGTCTCAGCTCCCAGGGAGGGCTGTGAGGCAGGGGGATCAGCCTCAGTTACTTAGCAAGTTCCAAGCTAGCTTGAGCAGGTAGGACCCTGATAAACATTTTTCCCCCTTTCCCTCTCACCAGAGAAATCACAAAGCCTACTACTGTGTTTATTCTGAGCAATGGAGGGGTAAGTTTTTCTGCCTCTGTGTATCTCTCTGTCTTTTTCTTTCTGTGTCTGTCTGATGTAGCCCAGCTGGCCTCAAACTCACTAGGTAGTCAAGAATGATATACACTGACCTCTACCTCCCCAGTGCTGGGAGTATTGACCTGTTCCACCATTTCTGAATTCTATGGTGGTGGGGATTGAACTGGGCCTGTACCTTAGGCCTTGTGTGTTCCAGGCTCTCCTGGAACTAAGCCTTATCTCCAGCCTTTATGAGTGTGTGTGTGTGTGTGTGTGTGTGTGTGTGTGTGTGTGTGTGTGTGTGTAGTGGTGGCGGGGCTGGTGCTTTGTGGTTTGGGACAACATTAAAGCTGATGCCACCAGTAGAGACCTTTGGCCATCAGAGTCCTTCCCCCATGGAAGCTATCCTTGGGCTGCTTTCACTGTGAGTGACTTTCTCTTCTGAATCGTTGTTTTATGACCTGAAACCTAGCCTCAGCTACAGAACAGCTCAGCCCCCCTGCGTGGCGAGGCTATGTGCCATCCGGGGATCGCCTAATGGCTAAGCACATTATGAATAGAGATTTATGATCACCTTCCCAGTCAATTAAAATTCCAGATATTACTTAGGCAGAATTCAATTAAGGTTAATTGGGGCTTCTGAAAACTGCTTTTCCAAAGGGAAGCCATGATGGGATTGTGACTCCTAGTGGGTTTTGATCAGTTTTAAATAACTCTCCGCGCTTCTCTTTCCCTGGCACAAACTGCCTCCTCTCCCCAGTGTGGCTCCTGCTATTACCATTTGATCCAGATGTTGATTTCCCTGTCATAAGTTATCATTGTGGCTTATTTGGTTCTTGCTTTGTCTTTTCCAAAAACAAAACAAAACAAAACAAAAACAATCCCCCCAATCAAAACCGAAACAACAAAAGAACACAGAACTCTCAAGGCCCTCTGTGGACCAGAATCCTAACAAAGCCCCAACCTGGTCTGACATGAAAGGAATACAGTCATTTGGAAGATTGTGACAACATTTCAGAAGCAATTATCCAGCCTGAAAAACAACCCATTCCCTTTCCTTTGTCATTAAGGTGTATGAAAGGGTTTGCCAACAGTGCCAACGAGGGGGGGAACAGGTGCATGCAGGAGTCACAGCGCGAGTCAGCCTTCCATTCTACCCCAAATTTCATTTTCTTGTTGTCAAGGGCTATTGTGACAGTTCTTAGCACAGTTGATTGAACTGGGAAAACACTTGGGACGGGCCCTTCGTCACCGAATGCAGAACATGCAGCCAGCAGCTCGCAGAGCGATCTGGGGCAAGGAGTGAATAATAATTCCTGTAGTTTATAGTCTCAGAATTTCCAACCTATTGTTCATCACCGGAGATGAATACCAGAAAGCCAAAGAGACAGATTTCCCTTTTGAAAAGAAGATAGGATATGATTGTGTGTGGGAAGCAAATATTACAACTCCCCCCTGTTGTCCTGCTGTTCTTTGAGGGGAGAAGAGGGGGGCATTTGAAGGGGGCTTAACGGAGCCTCTGTCAGATGCCACCTGCAGGAATTAGTGGAGTTTTCTGTGTCCTGTGACCCCTGGGATTATCATTGTATACGGACCATTTGACAGAGAATAGATACCATGGGTAATTTCTTTTAAAACTTTAAAAATACATTTTATTTGTGCGTGTGTGTGTGTGTGTGTGTGTGTGTGTGTGTGTGTGTGTGTGTAGCTGTGCATGCCACACCATGTAAGTGGAGGACAATTTCTGGGAGTTGGTTCTTTCTCTGTGGATTCTGTCGGCCATGAGGACTGAACTAAGGTTGGCTAAGCTTGGTGGCAATTGTCTTTTCCTGTTGAGCCATTTTGATGGCCACCATGGCTGATTTTTGTCGCACACAGGCCTTGCTCCCGTGAGCACAGAGGAAGAATTTTGGTGAGGCTCCTAGTAACTGCTGCTGATTTGGGCGATTCATTCCTTGTCAGTTTCAGAGGCAAAACAACACGTAGGGCAGGTTGAGACAGGTCAAGTTCTTTACACAGTTAGCGTATGCGGCAGTCAGTCCAGTTGTCTCTAGTGTTGCATGCTGTTCGTGAGCTTCATTTCAGAGTTTCTTTTTTTCACCTGTGAGGGCAGTTCTTCTGGTTCCTGCCCCACTGCAAGAAGGACTCATATTAGAATTTCCTCTGGTGGGTGCTTGGGGGTATAGCCCAGTTGGTAGGCTGCTTGCCTAGCATGCATAACGTCCTGCGTTCCATCCCCAGCACTGCATAAATTGGTGGTACATATCTGTAATCCCAGCACTCAGTGTGGTGACTTACCCCAGCCTGGGGTTAGAGACCCTGTCTCAGTTTTTGTTTTCTAGGGACACTGTTGGCTCCCGTCTATGCACAGATATACTCCTCCGCAGGAATAAAGGTAGGACCTGCTAGCCCCACCCAAACCTACCAGTTTCTCGTTTCTTCTCTTTTTACAAGACCTCCTGGAAAAGGAGAGATGGGAAAGTGAGAAGTTCTAAAACTGTGTAGCAGTTCAGGGGTAAAGTTTCTGTAATCAGAAATCTGGGGTATAATTATACGATCGCCAGAAGAAAGAAACATGCAGGCGGGCTTAGTCTCCAGGGTACGATTCCTAATGAATTCTCTCTATTCCTTATGGGAGAGAGAGGCACATTTGTAAAATTAAAAGTCAATGCCTCTTTGATGAGAGGATTTGCCGGCTCTTCTGTCCTTTTTAAAAACACTGTGTGCTTGGCAGGAAGAGCCAAGAAACTAAACCTCTCCTCAAGGACATTGGGGGTGAGCAGGAGCAAGCCGCTTACTTTTCTTCTTTCAGATCTCAAGGCCGTGCGAGCCCTTTTCTAAAAGAACTAGGTAGGTGGTAGGTGGCATTGACTGGCTGTTCTGAGGAACATGGCCTTGTCTGCGTGGCTTGATAATATCTGTTAATTCAGAGGAGAAAAACATCTTAGCTGTGGCAATGGCATTGTGCCACTAAAACAAAGACTGACTGGAGCTTTCTTTGCCTTTTTGGATTTTCCTCTTTTGAGACAGGTCTCATGTAACACTGTCTGCCTTCAGACTTGCTGTGTAGCCCAGGTGACTTTACACTTTTCATCCCCCTGCCTCTACCTCTGCATGCTGGGACTCCAGGTGTGTACTGCCATGCCAAGTTTGTGCAGTAATGGGGATTGGACCCAGGGCTTTGTGCATACTAGGCAAGCACACAGCCAACTGAGTGACGGCCCCCAGCTCAAGGCTTTAGTCTCTTCATGTCCTGTTTGGGGGTATGTGTTCATGCTTACATGGGGTCCAGGACCGCAATCACTACACAGGTCTTTTCTGGAGGCCACCATCTGTCTGTGGCAGAGTTCTTTCCTAAAATCACTTAGGATTCAAGAGGACACAAGGAGGTAGTACTTTTGTAGATCTGCAGAGTTTCCTGAAATTTGATTCTAGGATCTGCTTCCCAGGTCACATAAAAATGTCACCGATAAACAGTCACAACAGCTGAGCAGAAGGCATGGGTGGGGGATGAGGGCCACCGCTGCAGGCGAAGGAGTCCCTTGTTATATTTTTGAGAATCAGAGGGCCAAGCTGCTAAGCACCATCATTGTTATTAAGTATTAAATGATAGATGCTTTCGATTAGATACATAGCATTAGAAACACAGGTAGTGCTGTAGTTGGAACCTGAAATGTCCCTCGAAGGTCTGGGTATGGAAAGCTCACTGGCGGTTTGGAACTGTTGTAGGGTAGTGGAAACATTTAAAGGAGAGGCTAAAACAAAAACAAACAAATGAGAAACAAATGTCTTAAGTTTTACACAGACACATTAATAAACAATGAATTTCTTGAAAAAACAACAACAAAAAAAAAGGATACCAGATACTAATTGTGATGAGATGCCAACTGTCAAGTGGACAGAATCTAGACTCATCTAGAGATAGGCTTCTGGGTATAATTTGAGGATCATCTTCAGGATGTTTACTGAGACCAGAAGACTTACTCTCTGGATTTTCTGTCTGGAATCCTGGACAGCCTAAACAGAAGGGAATTGAACAGCTACATCCATCCTTCCCTCCCTCCCTCCCTCCCTCCCTCCCTCCCTCCCTCCCTCCCTCCCTCCCTCCCTCCCTTCTTTCCTTCCTTCCTTCCTTCCTTCCTTCCTTGCTCCCTCCCTCCCTCCCTCCCTCCCTCCCTCCCTCCCTCCCTCCCTCCCTCCCTCCCTCCCTCCTTCTCCTTCCACTGCCCCCCACTCCCGGCTTTTCAAGATAGGTTTTTCCGGTGTAGTCCTGGCTGTCCTGGAACTCACTCTGTAGACCAGGCTGGCCTTGAACTCAGAGATCCACCTGTCTCTGCCTCCCAAGTGCTGGGATTAAAGGTGTACACCACCACTGCCAAGCTACCCCTTTTTATTAAAAAAAAATCATTTATTTATTTATGTGGGTATGTGTGTGGGTATTCATGTGTCACAGGGCTTGTGTGGAGGTCACAGAACGACTCTGTGTGTCCAGTTCTTTCCTTCCACCACATATGAGTCCTGGGGACTGAAATTAGGTCGTCTGGCTTGGTGGCACGGACTTTTACCACTGAGCCCTCTTGCTGGCCCCTCTCCTTTGCTTTCTGATTGTGGATGTGTTGTGAGCAGCTGCTTCAGGCTCCCGCTGCCTGACTTCCTTTCCATGATGGAATGTTCCTTGAGTTCTGAGCTCAAACAAGCCCTTTCTTTCTTAAGTTGCTTGGTTAGGATATTTTATCACAGCAAGAAGAAAATAAACCCAGAGATCGATATGCCGGCATCTTGACTTTGGATTTCCCAGCCCTGAGAACTGCCTTATTGTGGCAGCATTTTGTTATAGCAGCTTGAACTGATGTAGACAGGCAATGAACAAATGATGTGGAGGTGATTTCAAGGTATTTGCCCAGGAGCAGCAAGAGCAGTATGGGAAGATTTTAGAGTGTGTTGTACATTGCCTGGTTTTAGGCCCATCATGACAGCATGAGGGCCCAGAGGGAAGGCTGCTTGAGGATAGTACAGATGTAAGACATTTTTTGTTTGTTTTTTGAGACAAGGTCTCATGTGGCTTAGGCTGGCCTCGAACCCACTGTGTCACTAAGGATGACCTTGACCTTCTGACCCCTCTGCCTTAACTTGCCAAGTGCTGGGATTCCAGGGATATACTGCTGCACTTGGCCAGATATAGACTATTAGTAGCTGAGAGGCGTTTTAAACTTGGTTCCCAGTTTACTTTTTCTCCTCAGAGCTTACATTGATGCAGGACATTGAAGCCATTTTATGCTGGACATGCAATCTGATGCTGAGCCAGACCAGGGACGCTCATTGTTATTGGCTTTTCCTTCTTTGGGCTGATATCCGTTAATTTTAGACCTCCACCCCCCATTCTTTTCCCTGATACTTCTCTCTTGACCCCATCTCTCTTATTTCTACAACAAGCTATATTTTCTCGTGAGGATGATAGGCTGTGCTGCGTCAATGGCAATATCACCTTTTAGTATTTGTTCACTAACACACCCACTCCAGAGTAAGGCACAGTTTTCTATCGTGGGGGTTCTTGGTTTTCTGGCTGAGAGGACCCAATGCTTTTTGCTCTGCATGTAGGATGTGGAAATTGCCACAGCAGCTCAATGTTAGGGCCAGGCAAGCTGGTGTTTGCAAAATGCCCTGGTGGAAGCCGAGACTCCCAGTTTTCCTGGAGAGGACGGCAATTAACCTTGGCAGTAGAACAGAACGTGCAAGGATTTGTCCTTGTAAATATGCACTTCTCCTTAAGCAAATGTGATGGGAAGAATGCAGATTTTCATCAGAAAGAAATTAGAAATGGAGTCCTCACATTCTGAAGGAACTCCCGGGAAGGTTCCCTAGTGAGCAACTGTCTTAATGTCTGAGTCACCTGTGTTCATTACCAACAGGGCTTCTAGCAGCTCAGGTAAGGTAAGCTGGGGTAAGCTGCAGGGCGCTTCCCAGTCTCAGCGAGTTCACTAGTCAGTGCTGATCCTTGTTTCTCTTGGTATTTTACTGCACGCCAAGTTTCTCTCCAGAGATGTCATGCCCAGGTGACAGTTACCTTGCTTCTGCCTATTTGAGTTTAGAACATAACCTGTTTATTTGGGCCCAGGGCTCTGTCCTGTGGGAATTTTGGTTTCTGCCATGCATGGAGTGAGAAAGTAGGTCACTCATGAAATGCTTCCTAGAGTGGATAAGTGCTCTGCCACCAGAACTGCACCCAAAGGGTGTTGATGGATGTGACAGACTAGACCTTGAGAACAGACAACAGAGCCAACTGGGCACTTTCCAGGAATTGTCCAGGAAGTCATTTTGAGCAGAAACGTCCTGGTCTAAGCTTGGTGGTCAAATGATGCTCTGGTCTGGCAACAGATTCACACTAGGCGCCATGGAGGTCTGAGTGGTGAGATGCGGGGAGGGCAGCACGACTTCAGGGAGCTTTGGTCAGAGTTCTTCATCTGTGTTCTCCTCTCATCCGGAGTCTATGCAGCTGACTTACTTGTGCTTCTCATTGTTGTGATCTAACACCCGACCAGATGAGATTTAAGGGAGAACTGGTTTATTCTGGCTTACAGCCTGAGGGATACAGTCCATCAAGGTGTGAGGGCTTGGGGGCAGTGGTGGGAGAATAAATGGTTAAGCCATTCAGGGGTGGAGAGTGATGGGGGGTGCTGGGCTGGGCTATTGTCTTAGTTATGGTTACGGTGGCAGTAAGAAAACTCTGTGACCCAAGCAACTTGGGGAGGAAAGAGTAGGGCTCACATGCCTGTTCATCATTGAGGGAAGTCAAGATTGAACTTCAAACAGGGCAGGAACCTGGAGGCAGAAGCCGATGCAGAGGCCATGGAGGGGTGCTGCTTACTGGCTTGCTCCTTATAGAACTTGCTGCTTTCTTATAGAACCCAGGCCCACCAAACCAGGGCTCACCTCATCCCCTGTCAAGCACTAATTATAAAATGCCCTCCAGGGCTGCCTGCAGCTCTAGCTTATGAAAGCATCTTCTCAATTGAAGTCCCCTCCCCTCCAGCCACTTGACCACGTGTTCAAATACATGAGCCTGAGAAAGACACTTCATATTGAAATTGCAACACCTCTGAAGTTAGTAGAAACCTCAGACTCTGGGGAGAAGATGCAGGTGAGGTGAACAGCAGGAAGCTATTTCCACATGACAGAATCCCCTTTGAAGCGAGGGTTCTCCCTTTGCTGGAAACTGCCTTTCGCTGCTTACCCATTTTGGTCCCCAGTGACTGCTGTAGCAGTTGCCACAAACAACAGGAATTTCTCCTTTTTATATACTTGGAAGCCAGAAGTCTGAAATTAGTATCATTGGTTTAAAGCCAAGATGCCAACAGCAGGACCACATATTCTCCAGAGGCGGTGAGCAAGAATCTATCTATCATCCTTTTGAGCTTCCAGTGGCTGCCCAGAGCAGCTACATGGCTTTGCCTCTCTCTTGTAGGGATGCTCATGATTGTATTTAGGGCCCACTGAGATTATCCAGGATAATTTCTGCATCTCAACATCTTTAACTTAATCTCAGCTGTGAAGTTGTTGCCAGATAAGGTAACATTTGCAGGGTCCAGGTATTAGGAGCTCCACCTCTGGGGCCACTCTGCAGCTGGCGACGTCACATCTGTTAATTTTTCTGTAGTGCCGTATTTCACTGTGAGTGTAGCTCTAATCGCTGGTAATTGTTGAGTGGCACTGGAAAGCTCTTCTGGGGACTGCCTGCCAATTTAGGGCTCTCTGGCCTTGAAGCATACCAAGGGGGTGAGGAGTGAGATAAAATACCCTGGCAGGGAGGAGCGATTTAGCATAGGCATTGCTTTCTGTTGCCTGTTAGCCATGATTTTAGAAAAACAAACAAACAAACAAACAAACAAACAAACACCAAAAAACCCCAAACAAACAACAACCCAACAAACCCTGAGTGTCTGAGTTGTTTTTTGTGTTGTTTAGAGATTCTCTAATGACAATACACCCCTTGTGCCACCTTAGTACTCCCACCTTGGCCACCTTGGTGCTCCCACCTTGGCCACCTTGGTGCTCCCACCTTGGCCACCTTGGTGCTCCCACCTTGGCCACCTTAGTACTCCCACCTTGGCCACCTTAGTACTCCCACCTTGGCCACCTTGGTGCTCCCACCTTGGCCACCTTGGTGCTCCCATCTTGGCCACCTTGGTGCTCCCACCTTGGCCACCTTGGTGCTCCCACCTTGGCCAGCTCCTTAGTAAAAGAGACAGATCCCACGCTGCTGATCAAAGCAGATCCAGAGAGGTGAGATCTGCCCTTTGCCACAGAGGTGGGCACAGAAGGAGCTATAGAGGAAGGAGTGTGTGCTTTCTTATAGCTCAGGGCCTGGTTCCCACTGCAGGTGTCTGTCTTCATCCCCTATAATGGCTCTCGAACTGACAGAGCTTTGAAGACTGGGAGATTCAGCTTGGCCTTCAGGCCTTTTTTCAGAGTTATCACCTTTTGCTTTTATTCCATTAAGGTCTTTGCTCCCTCCCCATTTGTTGTAGTTTGGTTTCTGTTGCTGTGATAAAGGTCATGACCAAAAGTAACCTAGGGAAGAAGGGTTTATTTGGCTTCCAAGTCCCAATCGTAATCTCTCATGAATGGAAGTCAGTCAAGGCGAGGACCAGGAGGCAGAATCTGGGGCAGAAGTCATGAATAATGTTACTTACTGCTATTCCCTATGGCCTAGTCAGTTTACTTTCTTATATAACCCAAGGCCACCCACCCGAGGGTAGCACACCCAGTGTACTCTGGGACCTCCCACATGGATCATGAATTAGGACAATGCCTGCAGACGTCCCTACAGGCCAATCTTTACTTAACTGAGGTTCCCTCTTCCTAGATGACCCTAACTTGTGTTGAGGAAAAGCTAACAACCAGAACACACTATAGGTGGGAGACTCTTCCTCTAGGTTTCCTGAACATCTGTTTCAAAGGCTTGAATAAATTACCACTCCCCTTTGGGACACAGAACAAGGCACATATAGCAAAGATTCAAAGAATTTTATAACATTTTTTATAGCAGCGATTCACAATCCAGTCTGTCGTCTGTCCCTTAAACTGTGTGGGAAATCCCTCCAGGGAGTTTCTGATTCCTTCCTGTTTTACGTGGCCAGTTGTAGCCATTCAGGTTTGATGAGGCTGGATGCTCATATACCAGCATGGATAAACTCGACGAAGCTTTCAGCGGCACCCACCCCTTAACCTTTCTGGATATCCCTCAAGTTCCCTGAAATTCCTCATGGGGACCGCTTCACACAATTGCTCATGAAGGTTGTGTGTTTGTTTCTCTCTTTTGTAATCCAACCCAAAGTCTACCCCCACCCTCCGAGTATATGCACGAATACAAGGGCAGCCTCATTTTCTTTGCCATTTGGTTCACACTCAAAACTCCAACGTGGTCATTGGCTAGCCTGAGCAGGATACTTGACCACCCATTTTTTTTCTACGTTAGAGCATAGTTGATACTTTTCTATTGCTGTGATAAAATGTCAAGGCCAGATAGCTTATTTAAGAAAGTGTTTGTTTGGGGTGTCTAACCCTTTAGAACCCACGATGGTAAGGACCGCAGGCAGTAGCTGAGAACTCAAGTCTCAAACCACAGACAGGAAGCCGAGAGAGGAAGTGTTGACTCTCAGAGACGTACCTCCTCCAGCAAGGCAACACCTTCTAATTTCCCCAGCCAGCAGGCACTGGGGACCAAGTATTCAGATACTGGAGACTTGTGGGAGACATTCAAACTACCACATAGAGGTGCCCGTGTCCTTCAACGCTGACAGCAGCCAGGTGACTTCTTTACTCTTTGTCCTTGGTTCTGGAGGTGTGCTCCTTGGTATTTAGTTCTCTTTCCCTTTGCTGTGACCAAATGTCTGGCATGGAGCAACTTAAAAGAGCAATTTACTTTGCCTTACAATTTAAAAGGGTGTGGTTCCTCAGTTTAGGATCCCACCCAAGGGATGGTACTGTTCACACTCAAGGTGACTCTTCCCTTTTCAGCATCTGAGTACGAGGGAGGTGGGGCTCAAAGATCCACCTATAGGTGTGTTTTATCTCGTTGGTGCTTCCAAATCCAGTTGGGTTGATAGACAAGACTAATCGTCACACAGATTTCCCTTGCCTGAGACAGTTCTTGGGGCAGTTCTCAGGGGGAGCTTCTCCTAGGCCGTCTTACCTCCAAGATGGGAGTGAATACAGGGGAAAGTCAGTCATGGTTATTGTTCTACTGTAAAGCTCAGTGCTGGAGCTTTCAAAGTACAAGTCGTATTTTAGACGTTGATTCATCCTTTGTGGAGAGGGTCTGGAGGCGCATATTCTACTTGTATAAGACATCTGTGTTCAGCTTCCATTATTGTAAAAACACCCCAGATAATCAGTGCATAGAGAAGGCTATTTTGGCTCATACATAGAGGGTTTTAGACCACAGTTGACCCTGTTGCTTTTGGGTCATCGTGGGAAGCACTTGGTAGTGAAGGCTGCTTATTAGGCAGCTTCAGAGCAGAGAGGGAAGGGATCAAGGCAGTGGGAGGGGAGAGGGAGAAGGAGGGAGAGGGGAGAGGGAGGGGAAGAGGAGGAGGGTTAGGGGAAGGGGGAGGGGAGAGGGAGAAGGAGGGAGAGGGGAGAGGAAGGGGAAGAGGAGGAGGGGAAGGGGAAGGGGGAGGGGAGAGAGAAGGAGGGGGAGGGGAGAGGGAGGGGAAGAGGAGGAGGGGAAGGGGGAGGGGGAGGGGAGAGGGAGAAGGAGGGGGAGGGGAGAGGGAGGGGAAGAGGAGGAGGGGTGGGATCTCACAGCCTCTTCTCAAGACTAGCGTCCAGTGGTAGAGGATTCCCTACAGACTCTATAGTTCTGCTGCCTGTCAGTAGTACCAAGCCCTTAACACACAGTCCTTGGGGGAGCATTCCAGATCCGAAGCCATAAAGCTGTCTTTCTGTCCCCATTCTTACTCTCCTCTGTCCTTCTGTGACCTTGTAGCTATCCTTAGAAAACTAAACTTCCCCGTTGTCCCCTGGAGAAACTTGGTATGCTTATCTTGGTCCCCAAAGCTTCTTTAAGGTTTCCTCTTTTCCTCTGTCCCAGGAAGGCTGCTGTCCCTGGAGTCCCTTGTTCTTCCTCACCTGGTCCTCGACTCTGCTTTTTTTTTTTTTTTTAATTTTAATTTTTATTTTTAAGCTATTCCTCACTAGCCAAGCAGTTCATTCAGTGATTGTAGTTTGCTGAAAGCCAGGTCTTTTGCTGTCACCTCATGTCATTGGCTCACTCCCCAAGATCCTGGCCGGCTGGGAGAGACCTGCTTGCTTTTTCTCTTTCATTCATCCTTTCTTAATTTTTATTTTCCAGAGATAGGGCTCTCATGTAACCCAGACTGGCCTCAAATTTGCTATGTAGCTAAGGGAGACCTTGGGTAGATAATCCTCTTGCACCCGCCCACCTGCAAGTGTGAGCACTATAGTTTGTCTCCACATCCAGGTTCTGCTGTGCTGGAAATCAAACCCAGTGACACATGTTTGCTAGCCAAGCACTCAAGTCCCGAGCTGCATGCCCAGCCTGAGGCATAAGAGCTGATCCCTTTGCATCGTCTTGGTGTTTCGGAAGTTTCCCCTCAGCCCGTGCCCCTGTCTGTTGCAGACATGGCTCCCTGTGGAGCTGTGGTGGAACGAGCTGGGTGTTCCAACTCAGATTCTATAGGCAGAGGCCCTTCTTGTGTTATTTCCCCCTCTAATTTCTCCTCTGTCTTGTTCTCTGTTCACAGCAGCCTCCACAGAGGAGTCATTAGAAAAGAAAATACTTCCGTACTGAGGCTATCAAAGGCTGAATAGCAGCACCCCGACCTGGAGGATCATTCCCTCTCATGTGTTTTCTGATGGTTTGGCAACGCTGCTTCCCAAACATCTGCAGTAAACATCCCCCACCACAGGTGTGTGCCTCATGTGGTCATCAGGTGACTAAAACTGAGGACTGCAGTCACTCTGTGGCCTGGGTGCTCCCAGGCCAGCTCTCTGGACCCACTTTGGTCTGTGACCCAATTTGAGGCCATTAAAGGTATGGCAGCTGGGGCTCATGGCCTTGGAAAGTGGGGACATTGTCTCTTTTATAGCACAGCCCCTGAATGCCAACCTGCTGTTCATTTAGCTCCCACACATCCTGCTTCTGCTTCACAGATGAGAAAAAAAATGAGGCACCGAGTAGTGAGAGATTAGATCCTGAGTTCGTCGGTTTCCATCTTGGAGCTGAAGAGGACGGACGAACATCGCTTCTCCTTCTGAAATGGGCTGATTCTATGAAATCACTCCTTCCAAATTTATACAGACTGCTGATGAGAGCACTGCCTCTCTAATTTCCGTGGGATGTGAAGGGTTTTCTAGCAATTTGCAGGCCGAGCTGAATGCCTCTTTGTGCTTTCCAGTGTGTCTAAAATAAAATCTGTGGAATTGTAGCGGGGGGGGGGGGGGGCTTCTGAAAAAGTCTCCGTGAAAGGAAAGTGCCTTCCTCATAGCCTCTGCTCCACAAAGGGAAAAAGATCTTGACATTTTCCCAGGCGTGAATGAGCAGGTGCAGCAATTGTAAAAAGGTAATGGCAGGGTTTCCCAAGAGCTCTGGGGCAAGGACAGGCTCACGACTGAATTTCTCAATGAGCTTTGCAGGGGAGGATATGTGGGCTGAAGTCTCGGGTGCCGGTATGTCTTTTAGGCGAGGGACAAAAGGCTGATTTCCTGGGTCTCTTCCTCTGTTCCTTTTCAGTGCTCTGAAGACCTGGTCTGCTATGAATCTGAGTACCAATGTGCATAATGTGCATCTGCAGGCACGTATGAGTGTATCTGTCTGTCTACCTATCATTATCATCTATATCATATGTATCTATGTATAATCTATGTAGTTATCTATGTATCTACCTACCTACCTATCATTACCATCTATATCACATCTATGTATTATCTATCTATCTATCTATCTATCTATCTATCTATCTATCTATCTATCTACCTATCTAATTTATCACATATATCTATATATAATCAATCTATCTATCTATCTATCTATCTATCTATCTATCTATCTATCTATCTACCTATTTATCTATCATTATCATCCATATTATATGTATTGATGCATACATATAATATGCATAATCTATCTATCATCTACCTAATTTATCTTCTATCTTTCTATCATCTATCTATATCTCATCTATCTACATATCTATAAGTCATCTACATATCTTCTATTTCTCTATACGTTTTCTATCATCTATCTCCATCGTCTTTCTCTCTATTGGCCTGTCAATCAAAACTTACCTCTCCTTCATCCACGCGTCTGCTCGCTCCTCTCTCTTTTTATTTTACTTGCTTGTTCTCTCTGCCTCTTCTCATTTTTGTCTTGCTGGGCTGAAACTGCTTGTCTTCCTGGGAAAGATGAATAATGAATCAGTGTTTCCCACCTGTGGTCTGTCAATCTTCTTCCTGAGTGGACTGTGAACTGTTAGCTTCATCAAATTAAAAATTCTAGTTCTGCCCTGGAAGATGAGACATTCATCTATAATGGTTCCTAAGGGTTTTCAGAAATTCCAAGAGAGTTGAACAGTACTGCTCACAGTGAGGGCCTTGTCTTCTGAAGGCCCTTGGGGGCTCTCGGTGTGCTCCTCAAGGGGATGGCCTCAAGTACCTGATGCATTCAGTTTTCTTTGCCTCCTGAGTTGTGGCTGGGGTTTGGTAGCTGTAGAGTCCCATAGAGTTCTTAATATAGTATTTTTATTAATTCTTTCAGAATTTCACACAGTGTATTGTGATCATATTTATCCCACATTGCTTCTAACTCCTCCCAGACCCATCTCTGTCTCCTCACCCATTTCTAACTTCTTGTCCTCACAAGAAACAAAAGAAAAACCCAACCCGTTGAGTGCAGAGTGTGCTGCCCATATGCTCATGGGTATGGTCTCTCCACTGGAGTGTCACTCATCTTCCAGGAGCCACACCCTCTCACAGAAGCCATTGTCTGTCAATAGATCAGTGATGGGCCAACGGAAGAGATTTTGTCATGTTCGCAACATACTGTTTTGCTTTGCTCCTTTCTGAACCCTGCCCAGAATCTTTGGTCTCATATTCTGTGCTGGTCCCTGAGCTCTGTCTCTGTCTCTCTGTGGCTGTGTGTCTGTCTCTGTCTGCCTGTCTCTGTCTCTGTCTCTGTCTCTGTCTCTGTCTCTGTCTCTGTCTCTCTCTCTCTCTCTCTCTGAATGTGTCATTTGTGCCCTTGATGAGTTGTGAATTCTTCAGTTGTTAACTGTTGTCCACTTCACAAAGAAACTTCTGTGATGAGGCCCGGGGACTGCACTAATTATGGACATGGAGATAAGAGTTTAGAAGGCAGTTTGATATTATGTCCATTGAGCTAAATATTGGCAATAGGCTCAGCCCTGGTGCGAGTTACATGGTGGTTCCCTTAACAGTATATCTTCCTTAAGGAGTTTAAAGTCTGACAAAGGAGACATGCCTTTTTTTTTTTTTTAAAGCAAATGTACTCACTCAACCACAGGCGTTTTGGAGAGCAAGGCATCCCTGTCTCCCCCCAGCCTTGTTTGTGCTCCTAGTCTTAGTAGCTACAGCTAAGTTTGTTAAGAGCATTTAGTGCACTCAGGAGCATTTAACATATGGCAGCACTCTTGATCCTGACAGCAACCCAGCCAGGCAGGTCCTTTAGTAGCCCTGCTTTTCAGGACAGGGTGAGTAAAGAAGCCACAGTCCTTCTGATGAGGAGTCACACACATTCTGTTAGGAGATGAAATAGGGGATTATAGTAGTGAATATCTGTTCTACCTACCTTTTACTTTAATATCCTCTACTCATATCAGAAAATAACCAAGAGATATTTAAAAATAGGGCACAGAATGAAAGAGAGCCATGACTGCTGGATGCGCTGTCTTTGCACCGAAGGAAGTAGGGGAGGTACTTGTGACCACACTCAGCTGCTGGCCTGATCCTGAGAGCGTCTCCAAGATACCCGTGGCTTGAGTTTTATATCCTGGGTGTTCTGAACCTTGCAATGCCAACAATGGTTTCCCATCATCGCCAACTCTCTTCCTCACAGATACAAAAGACTGATGTACCATCTTCCCATCTGTTCCCATCTGACCTTCCCCTTAAAGTTTAGGGACAAAGTGTTAGCCAGCTTTTAGATACTGTATAAGAAGACAAAAGGAGCAGGGCAGTGTTGGCGCATGCCTTTAATCCCAGCACTTGGGAGGCAGAGGCAGGCAGGCAGATTTCTGAGTTCGAGACTAGCCTGGTCTACAAAGTGAGTTCCAGGACAGCCAGGGCTATACAGAGAAACCCTGTCTCAAAAAAAAAAAAAAAAAAAAAGGAAGAAGAAGAAGAAGAAGAAGAAGAAGAAGAAGAAGAAGAAGAAGAAGAAGAAGAAGAAGAAGACGACAAAAGGATGTCTAAGGAAAAGGGTTGACTTGTGGGCATGCTTTCCATCCATGGTCACTTTTGTTTTGGGCTTGTGTCCTCACACCGTGCCATGGTGGGATCACATGATACAGGAGGTCAGGCTGCCTCACGCCAGCCTGGAAACAAGAAGGAGAGAGCACAGGGTCCTAATAGTATCTGCAAGGGCATGTGCCCAGTGACCTAACCTCCTGCCCAACCCCTTATAACTTACACCTCCATTCCACAGTGCCACAGGTTTGGGACATAGCATTTAAACCTGATTCTTAAAATGACAGCAGCTAGAACAGAGGTTGGTAGGAAAGGAAGGGAAGTTATAGATTAAATCCTCAAGCCTCTGACAGCTTTGTTCCTCTGCTTTTGGCAAGTAGCGATGACACAGAGATGCTACCTCTGTAGCAGTATCTAGATCACATGCCACCAACCACAGAAGCTGCTGTCCATGGTGCCCTTAGAAAGACCCATTAACCTCACTTTCATGTAGCCTACATCTGGCTTCTGTTTATAACCAGAGTACAGAGGAGGAAGGCCTCTCTAGTGCAGGATATTGACCCCAGGATCTAAATGTAGAAGTCATGTGGGGTGATTTTGCATGTGTCCCTTCCTGATGCCACTTGGAATGGTGTAGGGCTCTCAGCATGGAACATTTTCAGGCTCCTCTTGTGTATGCAACACACACACACACACACACACACACACACACACACACACACACACACACCATCCACTCTAGATAGCTTGCTTCCAGCAGATGACTAAGCAGGGGGCAGCCATGAGATCCAGTAGCAGCTCTTTATGGGAGCCAGTGTGGAAATGTCATGTATCCAGGACACTGTTTTCAGGCACAACAGTTCTGGTGTGGGCCAATGCTGTTTACTGCCAAGCCCACTTAGAACTCTCAGAGTTTTCCCTGCCAGGGCCTCCATCTCTTCAAATTCCTAGAGGAAGCCATTGGTGAGGCATGACAGACTTTGAGCACTAGATGGCACTAAAGGTCCGTGGAACTTTTTTTGGGGCAGCTTTGAGATCTTTAATTCTGCCTTTAGAGGTGAAGAATCCTTGCCAAAGAGAAGAGACCTCGACCATAAATTCCACACGCAGTAGCAGGTTCATAATGCACCGGAGTGACTGCATGCAGTATTTTTTCTCCCTGAGAAATAAAATTTCTCTTTCAATGGAGAAGGTTGTTCCTTTACATCTAACACGAGCTAATGTTAAATCTCTCTCTTAAGTAGCAGAGGATGATGGAGCCTTTAATGTGTGCACTGACCAAGACACAGGGCTGCGTCTGCAGTGAAACGCAGACTGATACCTTCAGGGACCGAGAAGGAGTAAGTCATATATTCTGCAGAGAGAGGGCTGTTTCTCCTCTTAATCATGGACATTTGACTTGTCAAAAAAATGTTTTCTCATTGATTGCCCGAGACAGAATGTACAGGCTAGAAAGACAAGCTTCCCAAAAACCTCCTTCACTTGGAAGAGATGTTAAGGGAAAACTAGTGACTAATATCTTTCATTTAAAACACATTTGCCTGTTGGACAGTGTGACAATAATGTGTTGGTGGGACAGAGATACATTTATTTTTATTTTGATTCTGCTTCTTAACTTCCCCTTGGTATTACCTGAGAAGCAGGACTCATGAACATTAAAATAAGTGCTAAAACGAGCCAACCTATAATACAAGCATCCAGGAGTCAGAGGCAAGAGGACTAGGAAATCAAAGCCCTTTCTGGCTACATTTTGAGATTGAGGACAGCCTGGACTGTATCATACACACACACATACACACACATACACACACACACACACACATACCCCAAAAAAAGAAAAAAAAAAGAAAAGAAAGAAAAGAAAAAAGAAATGGAACATTATCAGAAAAATCTATGTGTGCGTGTATGTATATGTATATGTATATGCATATGTATATGATGTATATGTATATGATGTATATGATGTATATGATGTATATGTATATGATGTATATGTATATGATGTATATGATGTATATGATGTATATGTGTGTATATATATATATATATGTATATATATGTATATATATATATATATATATATATATATTGCCATTCATTCCTCTACCTCCCAGTTTATTTCCATTATCAATCCTTTTATTAGTAGTGGCATACAACAAAATCACTGAAACTTCCTGATTATGATGTTCTTTTTGGCACCTTATTGGCGAACTCTTTGTTTATCAATTGCAAAATGTGAGACGAGGAAAATAGAAAAGCCTGTAACAGACCAGCTAACATACCTACACTTAATTTGCGGCTGAGTTACGGCTCCTTTGACATGTCTGCGGTGGTGGCTCACAGCTGAATCCTCACTGATTGCTTGGCACAGAAGCGGAAGGGCAGGTGTCCTGCATGTCACCTCCACTCTGCCATGCCCAGCTCTTGGCATGCCGACTGTGATGGAGTGGGGTCAGTGCCTGCCTGACGAGTGAGTGGCATGCGCCTGGCTGCCGGCCTGACATGGCGAGAACATGCTCATTTCCACATTGTGGAGGTGTGGGATTGTGAAGCCTGCTTGTTCCACGCGGATGCTTCCGGTACAGAGAGAGGCTCCCAATAGTTGTGACTTGAACAACTAGGATAACCAGCATCATACTTCATTCTCCAAATGGGGACAAATTGGGAGCTTTTCAAAGAAATCAAGGCAAGATTTTCAAAGAAGAATGTGTCAAGACATTTGTGTGTGTGTGTGTGTGGTGTACTTGTGTGTTTGTGCACATGTGTGTGTATGTGTGGAGGCCAGAGGTCAGTATCATTGGTGTTCTGATGTTCTTCACCTTACCTCTTGAGACATGGTTTCTCACTTAACTTGGAGCTTACCACCTGGCTCAGTTGGCTGGCCAGGAAGCCCTGGGGTCCTTCTGCCTATCTGTATCCTAGCACCAGGATCATAGGCACGTGCGTCACACCTCATACTTTTTAGGTATGTTCTAGCTATCCAGACTCAGGTCCTTGTGTTGGTCCAGCAAGCAGTTTACCCACGAGACACGTCTCCAGCTTGTGGCAAGTTACTTCTAATACTTTTTAATTTTTACTTCTGTTTTATGTGTATAAGTTGCTGTATCCTAGCATGGCTCCTGGGACTTGAACCTGGACAGCGAGGGAATGAAGGAAAAGCAGACATCTGGACACACAGGAAAGCAGGGACCAGGTGGACTGAGACCTCTGTTAGAGAGATCACCACACCTTAGAAGCTTAACATGTTTATTATAGAGAGTTGAATAGAGAGGTGAGGTTACTGCATACAGAAGAACAAGAAGCAGGTCACCCTGTATAGATGAACATGGAGGCTAGATCTGTGGTCTACAACTGGATCAAGGAGACAGGTGTAGCTAGCCTGGGAAGGAGTGGTCTCTGAGGAGAACAGTCTAGGCCATAACACAGGGAGAGAGCCATGCTGGCTGGACGTTGTATGCACACACTGTCAATATGAGCACTTGGTCCCTCATGGAAGGCTTTGCAGTCCTTCTGAGCCCAAGATTGTGACGTCCTTAACATGGCTGTGTCCACTTACAGAGGACTTCACTAACTCTGGGTGTTCACTGCTCTTAAACAATGAGCATTTTGTCTCCATGTATGTACTGGAGGAGGTCAGAGGAGGCCATGAGATGCCTGGAAATAGAGTGTCTGTGAACTGTCAGGTAGGTCTGGGAACAAAACACTAATCTTCTCTGAGGGTAGCAAGTGCTCCTACCTTCTCAGCCCATTTCTTCTTTTCTCCTCCTCCTCCCCCTCCTTTTTCTTCTTCTTCCCCTTCTTCCTCTTTCTCCTCTTCTTCTTCCTTTTTTTCCTCTTTATCTTCCTATTCCTCTTCTCCTTTGTTTTTTTTTTTTTTTTTTTTTTTTTTTGGAGACAGGGTTTCTCTGCATAGCCCTGGCTGTCTGAAACTCACTTTATAGACCAGGCTGACCTTGAACTCAGAGATCCATCTGCCTCTGCCTCTCAAGTGCTGGGACTAAAGGTGTGAGCTACCATGGCTGGCTTTCAGCCCATTTCCCAATACCTGGCCTTTATTACTGTGTTATCTCAAGGAGGAAGCAGTTACTTTGCTAATATTCTTGCTTGCCAGACTTTGATGGTATTTTTACCAGTTTCCATAATATTAAGTAGTGATTCCACATTTAGATCATTTACAAAAGGGATGTCAGTACGTCCTGGCATGCCTTCCTGTTTAGAGTCTGAGGTACACTGAGCAGCAACTCTCAATCAGGTAAGAGCAGTGTTTCCTCTTCATTTCCAGAAATAGAATTTACAGGAAGCAGGTGATTCATCCGGTCCAGGATGTGTCTCTCTACCCGCACCGCCCCCTCGTCTCATCCCGCCCCGCCCCCTTCAGCCCAGGGAACAAGTGTCTGCTTCTTCTAAAGGAGATAGATAAATGGATTCAGGTCTGTGGGAGATGTTTCTGCCTCTCCAGGCTGTATCCCTACTTGGTGAAGAGAGACCTAAAGTCAAGGCCGAGGGAGGAACTCTTTGCTTCCAGTAGGGGTGATGGTTGGCCTCTAGTTCTTTTCCCAGCCTAAACAACGATATCTCTGGAGCTTTCTCGTGGTCACTAACTCCCTCCCTGTTGTCCTTCCTTTCTTCTCTTCCCTCCTTTGCACTTGGGATTGAACCCAGGGTCTTCCTCATCATAGCCAGGCACTCTACTACAGACACATTAGGCGTACCGCCGTCCTACCTTTCTGTGCTAACTGCCCACTCGGGTCAGAGTGTGAGCATGCAGTTGCAGCACAGACTTTGACCTGGGCCCTAACAGCTTCTCCAAAGATAGTTCTGGGGCTAGTAAGATGGCCACCAACCGAGTCTGACAACCCGAGTTCAATCCCTGGAACCTACATGGTGGAAAGAACATGTCTACATGTGGGACATGGCAAGCGAATGTGCTGTGTACACACACACACACACACACACACACACACACACACACACACACACACACACACACACACACACAGACACACACAGACACAGAGAGTGCAAAAACAAAGATAGCTCTGTATATATTCTTACCTGAAACCCCTCACCACAGTTCCCCCTCTTTTTTTATGTCGATGGAAATACTGCAAGTCCAGGTCCAGGCACCTTAGAGAGGTCTTGTTTCGAAATGAAAACTAAGTAGAAGAGAGTGAAGGAACGGGTCTGGAACTGGCTCTCGGTAACTCTACGAGAGGGGGTCTGACATCCTAGAGCATTGGGTTTTGGTCACTCATTAGACAATGAGGCCTGAAGGGTCTCTTCTGTTCCCCATCCCTCGGGGAGCAACAAGTGTCAGGGAGTGAGTTCTAAATGGGAAGTGTTCTCTGCAAAGTTCTGTGTATCCCGGAGGTTCATCCGCATCTTCCTCCCTTCAGCTGACCTGATAATGAAGCCTTATTATGGTTCCACACAGGATGCATAAGTCCCTTCTCCAGCCCCCAATCCCTTCTGGAGACACTGCTACAGACTTGAGGATTGTCAGTAAGTCTGTAGATGGAGCAGCTCATTCCAAACAGCATCAGATCCAGTGGTTGGTGGTAAATGGGGAACTGTGATTCTGTGCAGAAAGCAGCCGGCCTGCTGAGGAGCTGCCCCAATACAAGCTGTGTGAGGGCAAATAAGGAGAGACCAGGCAACTGTGAAAAAGGATGCTGCTATTTCCCGATGCCCAAGGGGAAATCCGGTCAGCATTTAATCACTAAGGGAGTAAGAGGAGTGGAGAGTAAATAAATGCAAATGAGAGTGATAAGAAACTCTCTCTCTCTCTCTCTCTCTCTCTCTCTCTCTCTCTCTCTCTCTGTCTCTGTGTGTATGGTGTGAATGAGGTGTGTTTGTGTATACATACGTATATAGTGCAAAGGGTGTCATGTACTTATGGCTTGTAGTGTGTTTAGGGCAATGCGTGGTATGATAATTGGTGTGCAGTTGTGCTATATGGTGTTCATTATCTTGTGTGTTTGTGACATACATCTGTTTTCTGTTGCTGTGTGTGTTGGGTATGCATTTATGAATTAGTGTGTGATGTATGGCACACATCGTGTGTTTATGGTATGTAGCATGTGGTTTGTGCTGTATTGTGTACATGGTGTGTATATGTGTCTCTGTGTCTAGAGATGGGGAAAGGTGTCGTCAGGTGGTTAGACATGGAAGTGGCTCGTCACAAGTTGATGGAGGTGAGAGCTGATGAATTGTGAAGGGTGAAGCAGCTTGTTTCTTTCAGAACAGACTTCTCACCACTAAAGAACATACACGGAGCAATGAAAGACAAAGCTAAGATGTGTGCCACCACACATAAAACATGCCACACACCATAAACACACAATGCACATACCATACACCATACCCTGTATCATACTACATACTACATACCACATACTGCGTTCTATACACACATAAAAGATACTGTATACCATACACTACACATACAACACACTATACATCACATGACCCGCATTACACAATGTGAATATACATTGTATACCACACACAGCAGAACAAGAAAGAGGGGGGTAAGGAGTCAACTTTCAAAACAGGTATGTTTTAGCCTGATCTGGTGGTATAGGCCTGCCATTCTAGCTCCTCTGGAGGCCTTTGAGTGTCTAGTGTTGCTGGATGGGGGTGGGGCACAAAGGGTGGCTGGGGGAAAGGTGTGGAGATCACACTGGGTCAACTCAAGGGAACAGGCCAATTCCTCTTTATGGTCGGCATTGTTGGTGACCAGAGGTGACGCACAATAATAGCTTGCTGCTGGAGCCAGTCAAGCTTCTTGTGTATGGAGTCCTGGCATCTCCTTGCCACCCTGCCCTGTCTCAGTGACAGCTTCTCCATCCAGCCTGTGGGGATTTTCTTAAAACTTATGGGTGTTTGCATATAGTAGAATTTTCCTGCTTTGAATATTAGGCAGGAAAAAAAAAGCAGAGTCCTTATACCTACTTCTTGTCCTGTTGTGTGTAGCTCCCACCAGGGTGCTGGTTCAGGGCTTTATAAGTCCAATTAGCAAGATAAGCATTGACTAAGAACTCTCAGCATCCCAATAGGAAAAATTTAGGAGTGCACATTCTTTAGAACAGTCCAATGCCCACGTTTCCCGTGTCTCCTATTGTTGTTTTAGTGGCATGCAAATAGAGCACCAGTCATGATGGTCCTGTTGACAGAAAGGAAGGGACTCTTCTGCATCTAGACTTTTCCACTTTCCCCATCTTCACAGCTCTCTGCATTCTCAGCTGTCACTGGTGTCCAGATCTCGGGGGAGAAGAGTGGAACTGTGTGAATGCTGCCCAGATGATTCTGATAGTGATAGTGACTTCACCCCTCTTCTCACCACTTACTGTTCATTGTCAGTGTGAGTGACTGTAGAATCACCCGAGACATACCTCTGAGCATGTCCGTGAGAGTGTTTCCAGAGAAGAGTAAGAGGGAAGATCCACCCTAAAAAGTGGGTGTCAGGGGCTGGAGAGATGGCTTTGTGGTTAAGAGCACTGACTACTCCAGAGGTCATGAGTTCAAATCCCAGCAACCACATGGTGGCCCACAACCACCTGTAATGAGATCTGATGCCCTCTTCTGGTGTGTCTGAAGATAGCTACAGTGTAGTTATATATAATAAATAGGCTGGAACAAGTGGGGCGGAAGTGGGTGGTGGTGGTGGGGCAGGGAGTGGGTGTCATCATCCCCTAGGCAGAAGTTCTGCACTGAATACAAAGGGGGAAATGAAGGTCCAATGAGCAAAGACTCCCTGTCCTCTGCTCCCTGATCTGTTCAGACGTGAGCAAGCAGCCTCATTCGTGGCCACAGCTGAGAGCCACTCTGGCCACGGTGTCTTCCCCAGCCACAATGAACCCTGCCCTTCTGCCGGCGGCCAAAATAAATCTTTTCCGTATGAAGCTGCTTCTTGTGAGATACTTTGTTGCAGTTTGGTTCTTTCTGCTGGGTCCTCTTGGATGCTGTGGTTTAGGGCCACATCAACCCTCCTCCTCTTCCCCGTCCTCTCTTTCTCTCTTAGGAGTTTGACATTTGCAAATGTGTGGCAAATTTCTAGGCTCCCTTACTTACAGCTGGGGCATCTCCTTTTTTTAAAAAATTTAAAAATTTTTTTTGTATTTCTGATGTAAATTAATTGAGCTTTGCTGATCAGTTTGATAAGCCCTTTACTAAGGAGCTCCTCAGGGGTCACGCTGGTCAGAGGATCACAGATCTTTAGTCATGGCCCTCAGCTACCCGGTAACTCACAACCATCTCGGGTTGCCTGTTGGGTACGTGTGTAGCCTATGTCCCAGTGGCACTTTAGAACAACTCAAGTCTACTGAGCTTTAACTGAAGGACGTTGGCCTTCTGATCGATTCTCGTTTTGCTCTTGGGCTCCAGACTTGTTCACAGGTCTTTGTCTTTAGTCTTCTTGTGTCCGTAGCTGGCTTGAGAAGCTCAGAGAGCAGCCGTGACCACTGCAGCCTTGTTAGACATGGAGGAAATGTGCTCTGTCACTGTCTTTTCTTCCTTCTTTATTTCCCTTCCCCTCCCTCCCTCTCTTCTCCTTCTTCCTTCCTCTCCCTCTCCTCCTCTCCCCCCTCTCTCTTTCTTATCATGTGTATATGTGTGGGGCATGTATAACTATGACGTTGCATGCGTGGGTGGGCACACACACATGTACATGTATGTGCCCATGGAAACCCAAGGTTGTCATAGGGAGTCCTCTCTGCTTGCTCGCCATTATATATGGAGGCAGGGGTTCTCACTGTGGCTGTAACTCGCCACTTTGGCATCACAGGCGGGACACTATTTACATGGTCTCTGGGTCTCCTGCTTTAGCCAATGAGTTATCCACCCCATTGTTTACCACTTTCTTAACTTTATGAGTCTTTTGACCTACTTTTCTTTCCTTCCTCCTTCCCTCCTTCTCTTCCTTATAAAAATGACAGCGTATAAAGGATACCACCACTGAGGAACAAAACCACAATAGGGCTCTTGTGTACCCTCCTTTTCTGTAAATAGAGCCACATTTGAGCTACCATTCTTCCATCCCAGGATTGTGTAGCCTAAGGAACGTGCTTTCCTCCTACATTTTCCTGCGTATGGAGCCTCTGGACTGAGCTAAGGTTCTCTTGGGTCTTGTGAATATTGGATTTTTCTTTTCTTTTCTGGTATTACATTTTCTCACAGGATGTATTTGGTTTTCTGCCTGGGAGCATAGAATGCAGATAGAGTCAGAGGAACCTTGAGACTCTTGTGATTTCATCGCTGATAGAGTGTTGCAAGAGTGGCTAGGCAAGCTCTCTGTCACCTGGATTTCAGGCCCTTCTCTGCCCTGCCCTCATACATCCTTGAATTCCTCCTGTCTTGAGGCTTGAGGCTCAAATCTCTAACCTGGGATAGTGTTTTGAACCTAGCACTACCTGTACCTTCATGTAACTTCTCTCACACCTTCAAGATCAACGTT